>NC_092336.1:51765000-52365000 GCF_046630445.1 Rutidosis leptorrhynchoides | reverse complement strand
TCGAAATCACTGATTCGTATGTTTAGGCTTATGTTTATGATCACAAATATGAATGGAAACGATAAAATGGATGTAGGGATTAAACCAGCATTTTCGAACAAACCACAGGGCCCAATTCAGCAATTTTGGTACAAACCACATGGACCATTTCCGCAATTTTGCTAATAAAGGAAGGAAACCGACGAAAATACCCTCACATGTCTGGTACATGACTGTAGTTAACGGTCTTTTTTTACAGCCGTCGGTCAGAGGGACTAAATCAGCAACTTTTACAAACCACTGGGACCAAATCTGTCAAGAAAAAAGCACAGGGATTAAATCAATATTTTGGTACAAACCACAGGGACCATTTCAGCAATTTTGTCTAATATGAAGGTAGGCAAAGTCTTTGATGAAAGTTAATTAAAACATAGCGAATGAAAGCTATCGCGAGTGAACCGAGTTAATTAACCAATTTTCATAAAATCTTATAAAACCGAGCAGTAACGAAAGTATCTGTTGAAGCAAAGTTTTAAATTTAAAGGGTAATTTTTTTATATTAGAGTGTCAGTTCTTAACACTTTATGAGAATTATATAATAACATGGTTGAGTACCAAAAGTTGATCATCACAACAAAATGTAACCAAAAGTTGTTCTATATTTTTAACAACAACAACAACAACAACAATACCCAATTCCACTAAAGTGGAGTATGGGGGAGGTTAGATGTAGACAGTCTTTCCTCTACTCTAGAGTAAAAGGGAAGTCATTCCTCCCCCCACGGATACCTATCGGTCCGCGGGTAAAAGAAGTCGTCCCTCCCTATACTATAGGGCAGAGAGGCTGCTTCCCAAGGACCTCCGGCCAGCAGAACCATGAAATCCGTTAAGTGAAGTAACTAAATGCAAGTAAAGTAAAGTAGATAAAAGGAACCTTACCGTGGAAAAAGTAAAGGTAAATATGGCATGTAACAAAGTAAAGTAAAAGAACATATAAGTGCAAAAAGTAAGTGTCAAGTATGCAAGTATAACAAGCAATGTAAGTATAAAATGTGTATGTAAGCATGTAGGTATAGAGCATGTAGTTATACAATGCAGTATAAAACATATAAGTATACAATGTAAGCATAAAGACATGTAGCATGTAAATGTAAATACGTGTAATTTAATGCGATATAATGTAATGCGACATGTAACGGTATAGTGCTATAAGGCAAGTAAATAAGTATAATGTAATGCACACAACATGTTGGGATATGCTACAATAAGTATCAGTAAATGAAAAAAAAAAAAAAAAACATATATGAAGCAAAAAAGCAAAAACATATATGAAGCAAAAAAGCAAGTAGGCAAAAGGCATACGATAAAAATATATAAAACTAAATAGAAAATTAAAAAAGAATATAAAATAAAATATATATACAACCTAGTCATCAATCCTAATTCTACTCCTCCACAAATTTCTAACAGAAGTCATGTCCTCGGTCAATAAAAGCTCCTTCATGTCAAGCTTCAGTCTATCCTCCAACCTACGTGTAGGTCTACCTCTTCTCCTTACGCCGCCAACCGTGAGGGCTTCCACTCTCCTGACCGGTGCTGTGGGTGGCCGCCTCCTTACATGGCCAAACCATCTAAGTCGTCCTTCTCTCATCTTGTTGACGATATTCCCAACTTCTAAGTTCTTTCTAAAAATTCCATTAGGTATCATGTCTAACATGGTCTTACCACACGTCCACCTAAGCATCCTCATTTCTGCCACCTCCATCCTCCTCTCTTGGGCCTTCGTCATTGGCCAACACTCCGATCCGTACAACAAGACCGGTCTAATCGCTACCTTGAAGAATTTCCCCTTCAATTTAAGGGGTATCTTCTTGTCGCACAAAACCCCTTTCGCAGCTCTCCACTTCAGCCATCCTACTCTTATACGGTGAGACACATCATCATTTATCCTTCCCGATTTGTGTAGCATTGATCCTAAGTATCTAAAGGAATCCTGTAGATGTAAGACCTGATCCCCAATACGAATATCCACAGTATCATTGTGATCTTCGATCCTCCCGTAGTCGCATCTATGATACTCCGATTTAAGTCTACTAATCCGAAGTCCATTTTGTTCCAGGGCATTCCTCCATTGCTCCAGCCTTCTGTTTAGCTCATCCTGGGATTCTGATACTAAGACAATATCATCGGCAAAAATCAAGCACCAAGGGATACTCCCTTGTATCCTATGAGACAGGTCGTCTAAGACTAAAGCGAAAAGAAAAGGGCTAAGAGCAGATCCTTGATGTAAACCTACTTCTACTGGGAAAAACTCTGTGTATCCTACTGTCGTCCGAACGCGAGTTTTCGCCCCCTGGTACATGTCCATAAAAGCTCTTATATACCTACTTGGGATACCTCTACCACTAAGGATCTTCCAAATCAACTCTCATGGGACACTATCATAAGCTTTTTTCAAGTCTAAGAAAGCCATGTGTAGGTTCTTTTGTTTCTCTCTATACTTCTCCATAAGACTTCTAATAATGTGAATTGCCTCCATCGAGGAGCGTCCTGGCATGAACCCAAATTGATTCTCTGACACCTTTGTCTCTCGTCTAAGCCTAGTCTCAATCACTCTCTCCCATAGTTTCATGGTATGGCTAAGAAACTTTATACCTCTATAGTTACTACACGTCTGTGCATCCCCTTTGTTCTTGTAAAAGGGAATAACCTCGCTCAGCCTCCACTCCATTGGCATTTTTGCGCTTCTAAACGTCATGTTGAAAAGGTTTGTCAACCACCTAACCCCATCATCGCCTAGGCACCGCCACGCCTCTATGGGGATTTGGTCCGGTCCTACTGCTTTGTTTCTCCCCATCTTGCGTAGGGCCACTCTAACTTCCCCATGGTTGATCCTCGTGCAGAAACAGTTGTTTTGATATTGTGGGGCCATATCATAGACATGAGGTTCTCCATTCCTAGTCCTTCCCCCATCGAAAAGGGATGAGAAGTATTCTTCCCATCGTTTCCTAATTTTGTCTTCCTTCACTATGCTTTGACCTGCTTCATCCTTGATATATTTGATGTTATCCAGATCCCTTCGCCGACGCTCCCTAGCTTTGGCTATCCTGTATATGTCGTTTGCCCCTTCTTTAGAGTCTAGTCTCTTATATAAGTCTTCTTAAGCTTTATCTTTTGCACGTGTAACGGCGATCTTTGCTTCTCTCTTGGCTTCTTTTTAGCTATTTTCTATGCTAGTTCTGTCTGCTAGTGTACCCCCTCTAAAGGAGGTGAGCTCCCGAAACCTCGCTTGTTTAAGCGCGACTTTAGTTTGGACCTCGTCGTTAAGCCACCATGATTCTCTACAACCATTTTGGGCTCTCGACGTCCCAACTGCCACTCCCAAGGATTCTTTTGCCACCCCTCTAATAGTGGACGCTAGGTTGTTCCACATCTGATCTGCATCAATAAAGGCTGCATTTTCCAATTCAGCACCCATTCTTTCAACAACATTAGCCCTAAAAGTCTCCGCCTTCTCTCCATTTAAGTTCTTCCAGAGGATTCTGGGTGGTTGTACTTCTCTCGCCCTCCTGTTTACCCGTCCCTGGGTACCTAACTCCATGACCAACAGTCTATGCTGGGATGAACAAGTCCAGGTTGGGAGGACCTTACAGTCCTTACAGTTCCTAAGGTCACCCCTGCGAAGAAGGAAAAAGTCAATTTGGGTACTTTTTAACAGTTTTTTTTATAAACTATTGGTATTAAACAAATGGTGAAAACTATTGTATATAATCCAAGCCATACTTTCCTGTGCTAATCGATTAGACTAAAGCGAAAGATAGTTGTTGAATGTGTTGATCGTTATTGTTGGTAACATGCACGTCTATATTGAAGGTAGTATTAGGGCTAAAATTAATTATGGGTATAAATTTGTTGTTTTAGGCTGTCTAAAGAACGTTGTGGTATAGCAAAACCCTAGTTTCTTATAGGAATTGATTAATTAACACAAATATTTATAGGAATATTGATTAATTAACACAAAGATTTGAGTTTGTAAATTACCTGTTTCGGGTATTACTTGTTTGTAGCTTTTGTTGGGAAGTAGCTTCAGAGTTTTTGTTATTGAGAAGACTTATTGGAGTTTCCATATGAGTTTATGGAAGACAGGTTGTGTTACAGTTACAGGTATAAGATGGCGTGGTGTGCTACGTGTGTTTATCTGCTTGAGTATCCTTTTGGGCTGGTTTGTTGATTTTTTTATTTTTTTTTAATTTTTTTTTTTTTTTTTTTTTTTGAGCTTGGAGAGTGTGTATTGGATTAATCTAGCTTATTGGGCTGAATGTTGTTTTTACAATTTTATTTGTGATTTTGTTAGTAAACGTATGATTCGATGCTTGTGTTTGTGTTTTGGAAGTGCTGAGATTATTGTGTAATGTAAATTCTATTTATGTGTCAAGCAAATTAACTTATGTGTGGGTTAAACGATGGCATAAATTGTTGAGTTAATGTAGAAACGAAAGGAAAGGTAATGTAGGAAGATCGTTGTTTGCAAAAGTTGCAAACTGATTATTAGGACAATTTTTGATCACAACAATGACGACAGAAGACATTACATACTGTTAACACGTCTAAATGATATGTTAATTAGGGATGTTCAACTACTATGATCAACAATACGTAAATTAGCGGTGTAAAAAACGTCTAAATAATAACATACTTAGACGTGTTTCTCCAATTCGATCAATTAGATGTGTCAACACGTCTAAATAGTGACATATTTAGAAGGCATTTTTTCTAATTAGACGTGTCCATTTGTTTATATAGACGTGTTAATAATTTATTAACACGTCTATATATGGAGTCTAAATAAGGATAAATGTATAATGCATACTTAACACTTTCCTCTACATATAGCATCTTTGTGCTCATATTGTTTTTCCTACTAGAAACGCTTCATCAACCGCATAGAAACAAGCTCTCATGTTTGAGATTCATCCATAATCTCATTGATTTTTTTTAAGCTTTTGATGCACACCCTGCATTTATCAAGATTTCATACAACAACTGTCTAACGTTTCTTACTACATAATAATAATAATAAGAAACCATGTCAATTGTGGGTAAAATAACACTTTTGCGTAGGGAGAAATCTTGTTGGACTGCGTAGATAAGAATATAGGGTCGGATAATTCGCCCTTCCAGCTTGAACATGGAAAATCTTCTACTTTTTACCTATTTTACCATAGTTAAAATAGCTAATCGGCATGAAGTTCATATGCTTTATAATTACATCATGGATTATGATCAAAATTAACTCATTTGCGGAATTTCCATCAACAATAAAACAAACTCAAAAAATGACGTTGCTCTTAAATCTCAAACCTCAAAAAGATGCCAAAAATCCAAAGATAACTTTCTTTCAATGGTGGCAACGGGGATGCGGGAGACACCAACGCTCGAACTTGTGTCAAACAATCTGTACTGTTCCATCAACCAACCTTGTAGCCAAATTCCCAAATACATAAGACACACATAATGATGTTGATACTGCAATAGTAATGTAATAGACCACAGTTATAGAGTACTCATACAACGTGCACTGGTTTATGAAGTTATTAGATATTTTTAATAATGTGACACATATTCAAGCATGTACTATAATAATAGCACTAACAATAATATATACATACATATCACTAAAATTCTAAGACGACGCATCTTTCAACGTCGTCTTTAGGCTTGCAACCACATCAATCAATTGTTGACGCCAGATTTGTAAATTTAGAAAACTCCCATTTTGTCCTGTTTGAACTCACTAAAAAACACACATACAAAATTTTATAAGTTAAATTAAAAAAAAAAAAAAAAAAAAAATACGAAATCAAAAAGTTCTAAAAAAACCAAAATTAAATCAAAAGCTTCGAGTGGGTCGCGAGAAGGTGTAAATAAAAAACGATCGATTTAATTAGGCTAAAACCCATGGAAATTTGATTCTACCATTTTCACGGCGTCGTTTTTTATTTAATTTTTATTTGTTATCTTACACACACACACACACACACACATATATATATATACACACACACACACACACACCTTTATTTATTTATTTATTTATTTTTGGCCGGAGGTCATTTGGAAGCAATCTCTTTATCCGTCGAACAGAGAGAGAGGACCTTCTCTACTATTGGAGTGTTTCACTCGGGCTGAAGAAACGACTTTTCTTTATTCAAGATAGATGAAGGATTGTCTACGTCTCACTTGTGGGATTGAGAAGTTAATAACCGTTCCGTTTACATACAATCCATAATCACAAGACTTAAATATTCAATAAATTAAAAAAAAAACAGTCAAAGAACGATTCATATCATACCTGATATGATCTGAAAGTGTACGTAAACGTTCTTGATTCTGAAAAGAATATCATCGGACTATTCTGATGAATTCGGACAATATTGAGTTAGTTAGCGGTGATGAAAATCAGTCAAACAACAATACATATCAAACCTAATCTGATCTGAATCTAAAAGTTCTTCAATCCATGTTTATTCTGTAAAAAGTAGCGACATGAATTTTTCATATTCATTTACTGAATGTGCATGAAATTAGGTTATGAAATTTTTCGCAAATACGTGGGCATGGCAGTTTTAGATATAGCGGTTTTAGATGGGTAGGGCAACAATGTAATTAAGTAGCCTAACTTCCGATAAGAAACTTAAATGACGCAATCAGCAATTTAAATGGACGAGATTAAAATTTTGGAAACTTACCTGATGGGTAAGATTTTGCCATGTGAAATTTTAACATAATTAATGACATCATAATACTTTTTTTATTTCTGTTATTAATATCAGCGAAAGCTGGTGTTGTCGTTTATGAGGCTTTTTGGTTGTTTTGAAGTGGGTTACGTGGCAACACACCCAAACAAATTCTAGAACCAACCAATCCCACCCAATCTCTCCAAATGTCCATCCCACCTATCATTCTCAACGATTAATAATCAAAGCTTTTTATCGCCGATTCTTACCGTTCGCAATCACTACGTTGGGGGTGTTAAACTCCGGAGAAAATCGAACTCGGAAGACCTTTGTTGAAATCGAAAACCAATCACCACTTCCGTTAACTGGGTTTTTGATGTAGTCAAGTGATTTTGTTGTAAATGGTTAGACCAATGATAATCTGGGTTGTTAACGGAGGAATAGAATCTGCGTATGCTGCTCTAAGTTTTGATTTTGGGTACCGGAAGCTTTGAAATAAATGTTATACGAAAAAAACCTCACTGATTTGATACTCTGTTCCTTACAACTATTTTCTTCTATTAACTTGAGATTATATTATATTCATGTTTATGTTTGAACCATAATGTGTTGATACACTATTATTATAAGTTCCATTTGCGATTTTGTCTCTTGAATTTTGTGCGTATATATTTATTTTACTATTCTTTTTTTCCTTTCTTTGCTCCTTACTTTTTTTTTTTAAATTTTGTTTGCGTCGGATTTGTGTGTCACGCTTTTGTCTACTGTATCTTTTTCAGGTTTGATGGTTTTGTTCATAAAGGTAATGTTGATGTGTAATTTATGTTTACGATAATTTTTACATATTTTTTTAATATGCGTTCTGAATTCTGATTGTGTTGTGCATGTTTGTGTTTATGAAAATAAGCGTTATGAACTTTTAGAATTAATTTTAATTCGAAAAAGTTCCACGGACAAACCCGGAACGTATTGTACCAGAAGTTTTATTGTTTGTCATTAAATTTATGACCTACCTACCTTGCAGGTCTTTTGATGATCTTCGAGCGGTTATCTGTGAGGATTACTATTTTTTTTTATTCGATTGATAAGTACTACGTAGTATTAGTTTTTGAAACGACATTTTGGCTATTATTGTAGATAATGCAAAATGGTGTATCATCGATATTACCTTCGATTGAATAAACTTGTGTTGTTTTTTACTTTTGATTATTAGCTTGTAAGTTTATATGTATGTATGTATGTATGTATGTATGTATGTATGTATGTATGTATGTATGTATGTATATGTTGGTGATTGAAGTGTTATGTTTGCTACTGAAAACGGACAATAATGGTTATTGTATGTATTTAAAGGCCCACGCGACGAGGAGTCTGCAACAAAGGAATACCATTCTTGAGAATATGTGTTAAATGATTTGGAGTTTAGCTTATTAGCTTGCCAGAAAAAACAGGTTTTTTATATTCATTTATTGATTTACATGCTTTATTCACCCAAATTTTGTTTTGTATGCAAGTTGGAGAATCTATTATTTCTGTTTGTTAGACTTATATGAACTGATAGAAAAAGAAGGTTAATTTTAATGAACATTTGATATTTTTGTTTTACGATAAGGCTCCATTATGAATTTATAAATTGAAATCAACCTATCTAATAAGTATCATTGTTTAGACTAATACGACAATCTGCGGTTGGAGATGAACAGAAACAACATAAAGCAAGTAGAAGAGGAGGCATCAGCGAAGCGCGGCGGACCTCACTCTTGTAGTGACCTGAACTTTTCCATGTTTATATATATTAAATGAAGTTGATATTTACATGATTAAATGTTTTCAACATGTTAAGCAATCAAACTTGTTAAGACTTGATTAATTGAAATAGGTTTCATGTAGACAATTGACCACCCAAGTTGACCGGCGATTCACTAACGTTAAAACTTGTAAAAACTATATGATGATATATATATATATATATATATATATATATATATATATATATATATATATATATATATATATATATATATATATATAACATGATATCATGATAAGTAAGTATCTCACTAGATATATTAACAATGAGTTATATACATAAAAATGAGACTACTAAGTTAAGAAACTCGAAACGATATATATATAACGATTATCGTTATAACAACGTCTTACTAAATACATATATATCATATTAAGACATTGTTACACTATATTTAACATGATAAAATGATAATTAATTATATCATTAAGTGTATTAACAATGAACTACACAAGTAAGATGAGGCTACAAACTTAAGGAATTCGAAACAATATATATATGTAACGATTATCGTTGTAATTGTATTTTAACATATATATATATATATATATATATATATATATATATATATATATATATATATATATATATATATATATATATATATATATATATATATATATATTCATACATCATATTATCATGTTAACATAATAATTGAACATCTCATTTAAGTATAATAACAATTGATTAATTACATTTAACATGATCGTTAACTTAAAGGTTTCAAAACAGCACCTACATGTAACGACTAACGATGACTTAACGACTCAGTTAAAATGCATATACATGTAGTGTTTTAAGATGTATTCATACAATTTTGAAAGACTTCAAGACACATATCAAAGTACTTCTACTTAACAAAAGTGCTTACAATTACATCCTCATTCATTTTCATCAACAATTCTACTCGTAGTCATTCAGTATTCGTACCCGTATTATACACAGCTTCTAGACGTACTTACTATGGGTATATACCAATAGGAACTAGCATGGGATTCCACTCTTGATTATGTCATGCATGACTAATCAAATTTAACTTCTACCATGAACTAGTCAACTAACTAGAACTCCTTTTAACCCCACTCACCACTCACCATTCACCACTCACCACTCAATCCATTTCACTTCCAATTCTCTTTCTAATTCTCTCTAAACACACACACACACTCTTAGGAACGAAATTTCTAGTAAACTAATCATCATCTTAATCAAAAATTACTTCAAGAATCAAGCTATAATCATCATAGGAAGAACACTTCAAGAACACTTCGAAAATCCTTTCAAGTTTGCTAGTTTACTTTCAATCTTGCAAATCCATTCCAAATAATCATCTAAGATCAAGAAACCTTTATTATTTATAGTAGGTTATCTTTCTTATTCAAGGTAATATTCATATCCAAACTTTGATTCGATTTCTATAACTATAAACTATCTTAATTCGAGTGATAATCTTACTTGAACTTGTTTTCGTGTCATGATTCTACTTCAAGAACTTTCAAGCCATCCAAGATCCTTTGAAGCTAGATCATTTCTTATCACTTCTAGTAGGTTTACCTACTAAAATTGAGGTAGTAATGATGTTCATAACATCATTCGATTCATATATATAAAACTATCTTATTCGAAGATTATAACTTGTAATCACTAGAACATAGTTTAGTTAATTCTAAACTAGTTCACAAACAAAGTTAATCCCTCTAACTTAACTTTTAAAATCAACTAAACACATGTTCTATATCTATATGATATGCTAACTTAATGATTTAAAACCTGGAAACACGAAGAACACCGTAAAACCGGACATACGCCGTCGTAGTAAAACCGCGGGCTGTTTTGGGTTAGTTAATTAAAAACTATGATAAACTTTGATTTAAAAGTTGTTCTTCTAGGAAAATGATATTTCTTATGAACATGAAACTATATCCAAAAATCATGGTTAAACTCAAAGTGGAAGTATGTTTTTCAAAATGATCATCAAGACGTCGTTCTTTCGACTGAAATGACTACCTCTTACAAAAACGACTTGTAACTTATAATTACGACTATAAACTTATACTTTTTCTGTTTAGTTTCATAAATTACAGTTCAATATGAAACCATAGCAAGTTGATTCACTCAAAACGGATTTAAAACGAAGAAGTTATGGGTAAAACAAAATTGGAAAATTTTACTTGTTGTAGCTACGTGAATTTTATAACAAATCCATACTAACCATAACTTAACTAACTTATATTGTACTATACATGTCTTGATAGACCATAGACACGTATACAATGTTTTGACATATCATATCGACGTCATCTATATATATTATTTGGAACAACCACGACACTCTATATGCGGTAATGATCGAGTTAGCTATACAGGTTTGAGGTTGATTCCAAAATAATATATATACTTTGAGTTGTGATCGAGTCTGAGACTTGCATGCACTGGGTCGTGGATTGATTCGAGAAATTATATTGATTTATTTCTGTACTACTAACTGTGGACAATTAATTGTGAACTACTAACGTGGACTGCTGACTTAACAACTTAAATCGTTAAAAACGTAAATAAAATATATTGTGAATATATTTCGATCATACTTTGATATATATGTACATATTTGTTATAGGTTCGTGAATCGACCCGTGGCCAAGTCTTATTTTCCGACGAAGTGAAAATTTGTAAAAGTGAGTTATAGTCCCATTTTTACTATCTAATATTTTTGGGATGAGAATACATGCAGTTTTGAAAATGATTTACAAAATAGACACAAGTAATTGAAACTACATTCTATATTGAATTGTTATACCGGATATAGCCCTTGTTGAACTTGGTAACCTAAGAATTGGTGTTTATTATAATTGCCACCAATTGACGCGAATCCTAAAGATAGATCTATGGGCTTTGACACGCCCCAGTCAGAGAATTTGAACTGCTTTAGTACTTCGATTTTATATATAGGGATATTCTAGATGCATTTTGTTAATGTCGGTTACCAGGTGTTCAATCATATGAATGATTTTTATACAGATTGCATGTTATTGAAAGCTGAAATCTTGTGGTCTATTATTACGATTGATAAATATATATGTTAAACCTATAACTCACCAACATTTTTGTTGACGTTTAAAGCATGTTTATTCTCATGTGATTGTTAAGAGCTTCCGCTGTTGCATACTAAATTAAGGACAAGATTTGGAGTCCATGCTTGTATAATATTGTTTAAAAACTGCATTCGAAGACATATATTGTTGTGTATTATTATTGTAAACTATTATGTAATGGTCGTGTGAAAACGCTATATTTTTTATTATCATTATTTTATAATCGTCGTAATATGTTTAAAACTTTATCGATAAAAATAAAGGTTATGGTTTGTTTTAAAAATCGAATGCGGTCTTTGAAAAACGTCTCATATAGAGGTCAAAACCTCGTAACGAAATCAATTAATATGGAACCTTTATAATCGATACGAGCGGGACATTTCAACTCTATTTATAGATAAGAGAGAAGAGAGATACTAATAGTTTGTACAAATCATAAAACATGTACGTATATGTATATTAACTAGTAAATGAGCCCCGCGCTTTGCAGCGGAAGGCTAGAACGGACACTAAGGGAAAACATAATATTAAAAAAAAAAACAATGTGTGAATAATAGCTCGAGATATTTAGCGTTTTTTGAAAAACGTCCATTTTACGTATAGGTAGTTGCGTTGTGTTCGTAAAATTATTTCGAGTTGAACCGTGGTTTCGAAAAAATTTAACGCGTGGCGAGCCAGACGATGTGGTCCGCTGAAGGTTTGGGTATTTTTTATTTTTTTAGTTTTTTTTTAGAAATATGTAAGTTTCACTTTAGCCCTTGGAGTTTGAGGTGTTTGACATTTGTTAGTAAAGGGTGCTAGTGGGTACGATGATTTAAGCGGAATGTGCAACTCCTCTAAGCATGAAAGTGAGCTACTATTCATCAATAGTAACCCACTTTTGCTCTAATGTAATATTACAAGCATGAGGCCATCCGCGCGTTGCGACGGAAGTACGTATCTTATGATAATTTATGCTACGATTATTTACGGCAAATGCAAGTAACAAAATGCTACACTCAATTGAAATGGAATCCAATAACAATAGGTACAATGGATTGTACTATGTATACATCTGACTAATGACTAATATACAAAACAATAAGATTGTTCGCGATCGTCTTTGAACTGATTTGATAGAACCCAACGACGATAGGTACAATGGATTGTACTATATGTGCTAGATACACGTCGTTTCTTCGAAGGCTCGCTCTTAATGGTGGGGAAATTTGTTTTTGCTGGTCGAACCCCATATCCTATACCATTTTTGTACAGCCGAAACCGGAGTAGATATGAGCCATAAAGAACAATATTATCATTAGAACATGGATGTTACTTCATTTTGATGAGTTTTGCATATGCCACTAATTAGCTACACAAAAAATTACAAAGAAAAGTATTCAAAATTTCACATTTTTAACTTAAAGAGAGCATAAAAAGATATATAACTGGTTTCAGAGAGGTATGTTGCTTAGCTTCTAATCTGGAGATAAACAATAAAATGTGTCTCTGCTTAACCTTGTTTGAATATCTAATTATCTGTAACAAAGTGGCCTATGTTGCATTAAATTAATTGCACATAAACTGGTAGCAATAGACCTTATATCAAACATGCAATGAAGATTATAATAACCACCACATTCAAGTAATTCTATAGATTATATGCCATAATCTTTGATTACAGTAGAGAAGTAACTTTTGGAAAGTTCACATGTCAATTATTAATAGAACACATAACATTGAACACTTTATAGTTTTAGCATACATAATTTAACGGTTTGAATGTTATTTGGTATGTGAACATTAACATTTTTCCCTTATAAACTTGTGGTTATAATATAAATATGAAATTAACAAATATGTATACTCAACATGCATATGATATAGCTACAAATGGATATTAATTTGAACAACAAAGAACATATAATATTTATCAATAACATTACATACAAATTACACATCAGCCACCTACATGTTAAATCAATAATAAACAGCACACGTAACAAAAAATTGCATTTAAAACACCAAAGATGTGACGACCCGGCAATTTCTGACCAAATTTAAACTTTATCTTTATATTAATCCGAAACGATAAGCAAAGTTTGTTATGATTAAGTCTCAAGGATTTGAAACTATATTCATATATGCATTTAACCTCGACTAAATTTCAATGATTCACGAACCACTAAATGAACGTATATGATTAGATATATTTATGTATAAATATATTAACTTGAAAACGTTACGCGTTAAACTATCTTTCTAAGCAAAATAAAAATAAACTCTGAAAAATAAATAGTTTTGAAAAACTAAATGTTATACTATTAAATAAAAGATTTTGATACAAACTTATATTTCTAAATATGTAACTATATATTTTTACTTAGTCATAAAACGTCCTAATTTAAAATAATATATTTTGGTAAATAACGAGTCACTGATTTATAGAAGCAAATGACCACAACACTCAAATTTTATAAGATACATTTTCACAAAGTAAATTTTTGATAAAAAAGTCAAATTATTATTAAAAGTACACGTCGCATAACGAAAAAGGCTAGTTTTCTAAATGTACGAGAGTGCGCTCGAAAAACCGAAAGTGGTACATGAGTCGTGAGACCACGACCGTGTCATTTTTGTAAAAATTATATTTTTACCATGAACGTAAATATAATATAATATTTAATTAATTCTAAAGACTAAATATATTATATATTAAATAATATATAAATATAACATATGTTACATAAGAAACGTCGGTAGAAGAATGAGTGCGCTTGAACTGTAAAGTTGATTCCATGCAATCGCATGGATATAAAGGAGAGACACCATGCGATTGCATGGTGTGTTTGGTGAGCTCTCATTTCCTTTAAAAACGCGTTTTTGGTTCGGATCAAATTCATTCATTACATCTTATATCTCTCACTTTCTCGTATATATATATTTATTATTATTATTATTATTATTATTATTATTATTATTATTATTATTATTATTATTATTATTATTATTATTATTATTATTATTATTATTATTATTAGTTTAAAGATTAATATTATTATTAATTTTATCATTATTATTAGTATTATTATTTATACATAAAATACTACGACGAGGTTCTGCCCGCGTGCTCTCAAATTGAATTTTTTGAGCGGGATAGAACTAAAGAAATTATGGGTTATAGCTATGGAGGTTATGGGTAATGTTCGGGGGTTATGCTCGTGAGGTTAAATTAGTGTTTATCATCTCCGTTGCGTCTACGTACCTTTCCTGCAATATTGAATCTCAATATTGATACGTGAGTACTCATAATTTAATTTTTACATACTAATAGTGTATCCCTGACTAGTGCTCGAGAAAATAGGATTATGTATGCTTGAACTTTTTATAGTGCCCTTAGATAGGTTATGTTGAATCTTAAATTAGTTACACCTGTGGTTGAGATAAGATATAAGATATGCATGTCGTTGGAAAGCTAGCGAAAAATTAAGAACTTTTCCTTTAGATGTCGAATGGTTTCGATGAACGGATTAGAAGTTATAGTCAATTGAATTTTTAATATTATTATTAAAAATGATTATTATTATCGTCGTTGTTATCGTCATTCTAGTTTTTATCAAATTATTATTATTATTATTACCTTATATACTAAACCCCCACCGGGTTTTGGTCGTTTTGACCCCAACCCCCCCACAAAAATTGTCAAAACGACAATAGTAGAAAAGGGGAAAAAAAAAACCAAACACCCCCTCAACTTTCTCCCAACTTTCAAATCCAACCCCTCTTTCAGGGGTTAAACATGAAACTTAATATTTTAATTAAAAATCTTAATTAAACTTCACCCATTTTTTCAACGGGACATATCTTTCCGCTCGCCTCGCGTTAAATTTTTTCGAACACACCGTTCAACTCAAAAAAATCTTATGAACACAACGGGACTAACTATACGCGAAACGGACACTTCTAAAAAAACCGCTAAATATCTCGGATATATTTAATACATACACACACCTAGGTACTATCTATTCTGTAAATACATAACGCTCCGTTAACTATGAATGCGCAACCCAGAAGCCCCGCAGCATCGCGCGGGCCCATTTTACTAGTTATTATTATTATTATTATTATTATTATTATTATTATTATTATTATTATCAATAAAAAGTATTATCATTAAAAATTGTTATTTTTATTATTATTACTATCATTAAAAGTATTATTAGTATTATTATTATTATCACCATTAAAATAGTTATTAGTAATATCATTATCATAATATTTATTATTATTAGTGTATAATATTAAGTAACACTTAATTATTATAATTACTATTATTATCATTAAAAGGAATACGATATAAAAGACGACTTAAAAGCTACTAACAAATCAATTAGGAAATAATGAGTATGAGTATCATGATGAAATTTAAAATATTGTAAGAAACTGATTTAGATAAAATTATCATTTTTTATTATTATTTTTATCACTATTATTATTAAAGGTATTATTAATATTAAAAAAATATCATTTTTACAAAAGTTATTATTTTTAATAGGAATAACATTGTTAATATAAATTTCACTAATATCATGAATTAGAAATTATCATTTTTCATAATATCATTTTTAGTAAATATAAAAATTAATATTTTTATTAATAAGATAATAATAATTATTCTTACAAAATAATATAAATTTTATTTATCAATGTTATTATATCAAATAAATATGTAACACAAATAGTATAATTACTTTAATAAAACCTATCATAATATTTTATGATATTAAATGAACCTTATAAATTTTATTACTTAAGATATATAAAATTATATTTTAATTATTAATAAATGAATTGTATTATTTACTTTAGTAAAATCTTTTAAAAATATGTAAAAATATAAAACGACGATATTTAAAATATAATAATCATGTATAAATTTTGGAAAACATTTTGAGTCAAATTGACTTTTGTTGACTTTTGCATATAGTCTCGAGCATTAGGATTGTGGTACACTATGACTTAACCTAAAATGTTAGAACAAATATTGACCAACAAATAAATATATACAAATAATATAGGTTCGTGAATCCGAGGCCAACCTCTCACTTGTTCAATGACGTTATATGTATTTTACTACGAAATACAGTATGGTGAGTTTCATTTGCTCTCTTTTTAAATGCTTTTGCAATATATATTTTTGGGACTGAGAATACATGCGCTGCTTTTATAAATGTTTGACGAAATAGACACAAGTAATCGAAACTACATTCTATGGTTGAATTATCGAAATCGAATATGCCCCTTTTTATTAAGTCTGGTAATCTAAGAATTAGGGAACAGACACCCTAATTGACGCGAACTCTAAAGATAGATCTATCGGGTCCAACAAGCCCCATCCAAAGTACCGGATGCTTTAGTACTTTGAAATTTATATCATGTCCGAAGGAGGATCCCGGAATGATGGGGATATTCTTACATGCATATTGTGAATGTCGGTTACCAGGTGTTCAATCCATATGAATGATATTTTTGTCTCTATGCATGGGACGTATGTTTATGAGAAATGGAAATATGAAATCTTGTGGTCTATTAAAACTATGAAATGATTATTTATGTTAAACTAATGAACTCACCAACCTTTTGGTTGACACTTTAAAGCATGTTTATTCTCAGGTACGAAAGAAATCTTTCGCTGTGCATTTGCTCATATTAGAGATATTTCTTGGAGTCAATCATGACATATTTCAAAAGATGTTGCATTCGAGTCTTTGAGTTCATCAAGATTATTATTAAGTCAATTATATTTTGATATATTATGAAATGCTATACATGCCTGTCAACTATCGATGTAACGAAAGTTTGTCTTTTAAAAACGAATGCAATGTTTGTAAAATGTATTATATAGAGGTCAATTACCTCGCGATGTAATTAACTGTTGTGAATCGTTTGTAATCGATATGGACTTCATCCGGATGGATTAGGACGGGTCTCTACATTTGGTATCAGAGCGGTGGTCTTAGCGAACCAGGTCTGCATTAGTGTGTATAACTGATAAGTCGTTAGGATGCATTAGTGAGTCTGGACTTCGACCGTGTCTGTATGTCAAAATTTTGCTTATCATTTTTGTCGGAAATCATCAGTTTATCATCCTTAGGAAATTACCTTCTTATCATTCTTAGTCTAGACACATCTTACTGCAATGATTGCATGAATAGTGTATAGACAAAATTCATATCTTAGCATATCTACTAATCCATATCTTAGCGTATCTGTCACTGTAGACTTTATCTGACACGTTTCCTTAATTTTCTCTGTAATTCATGGGATCTTTGGAAGTATGTATAGATATTTTATATATAATTAGAATATCATTCGATATTCGAAAATCATTTCATATCAAAACCCTTTAACTGATCGTGAGAGATGGATCCTACACCTAGCTTGGATTCCATTAGTTCTGGAAGCGATTTCGAGATGTATATTGAAGCAGACTCCGAAGTCAATGAACCAGAAGTGCCTCAACCATTTATTTATTTTTCTTTCTGGAGGAGATGGGGGTGGGTCCGAGACTTACTCACTCGATGGAGAAATTAAGAAGGCGAGCCCTACCACGAACCAAACTTACCTCCTAACATCGGAGAAAACGATGTACTCACCGGTGAACCTATGCGCAACACTGTATTCACTCTTCTTGCTAAAGTTTTCCACCTCGAAGGTCGCATTATTGCAATCTCAGAAAATATTCAACCTCTACTTCCGAATACCAATCGAAGGGGAATATTAGATGAAGTTAGGGAACTTCAAATTGATAATCAAGATCTATCGAATCAGATGAATGGATGGATAGAAATGATAAAGGGTAGAATAGAAACCCTGAAAAGAATGGTGCGTGAATTACAAGCTATACTTACTACACCAACATCATCATCAACCTCAGCACCAACAACACTTGTAGCACCGACAGCAACAGTACCACAATCAGCAGCACCAGCAGCATAACCAGTACCAACAACAACATCATCACACGTCTCAAACTCGCAATCTATACCTCAAGCATAATCATCGTCTACGAATCGTTCTACATAAACTATCTTCGTCCTTCATGGCGATTATGTAATCTCTAATGTTTTAGAGATTATGTACTCTAGTTCTAGCCGCAAATATGATGAGTTTAATATCACACTGACTTATAAAATACATGATTACGTCTGAAGAAAATATATATGTATATATGTTTTCATAAAGATTGTAATTAAAAGTTTTATTGTACAAAATGTTAAGAGTGAAAATATTTCAACGGGTAGGTAATACCCGAGGAATATTCAGATTTCACATTTATAAGTTACAATGTACATTCTTCGAAGCTGATTCAACAGTCGTTTACTATCCTACTTACATCCACCGATATACAAATCTGTTCACCACAGAATAACCATATTCATCCAATTTCATATTTGGATTTTGATTTATCAGAATCCAACAAGTGGCATAATGAATAAAATATTTGACAAAATAAAATTTGTTAGAAACAAACAAGTTAACTATGAGGAATTTTTTTAAGAATCCACGCTAACTGTACCTAGCTAATTGTTCCTAGCTAACTGATTACATTTTATTTATCACAATTTAATTATCGCAATTTACATTCTCGCAATTTTATTTATCGTCATTTAATTTCTGTTATTTATTTTTACGCACTTTAAATATCGGGACACGTATACAAGGTTTTGACATATCATATCGACGCATATAAATATATTATTTGAAATAACCATAGACACTCTATATGCAGTAATGATCGAGTTCTCTATACAGGGTTGAGGTTGATTCTATAATAATATATATACTTTGAGTTGTGATCGAGTCTGAGACGTATACGGGTCACAACACGTATTAATTAATTCGAATGTTATATATTAAACTATATATGAATTATTGGACTATCAGCAGTGGACTATCGACTGTGGACTAATAACATTGAACAATTAAAATGAATTAAAATATTGATTATAACATATGAAACTAAATAATTCTTCAAGCTTGCCACTTGATTTCATCTTAAACCTCATTGTATCTTGACAATTACAATCTGCATTCAAATCTTTCATGATTCTTGAAAACACCTCAATCGATAAGATGAATCAACCGCACTTCATCTACGGAAGGAAAGATTTATGCATATAGTTATGCACCTGAGAAACTCTCGACAACTGAGTAAAAGTTTAACACGTAGCCGCGTCAGATCCTTTGGCATTTATTAGCAAAAATAACTTTGCGATCCCCTTTCAAAGTAGCCAATTTTGTTACAGCTCCAGCAAGTCAGCTTCGACTTTTCATTCGAAGTAGCCTTACTATAATCCTGATATATACAATTACCCTTTTGATACCGGAGAATTCTTTTATATTCCACCATATTACCAGCAGACGTACCAGCAACCTCGTTGCTTTTTGGCTTAAATCTCTCTGACAAATCGTTATATTTATTCATTGAAACCCTATCATATACTCATCCGCATCTTGTAACGAGAACTGCCATAACAATTACCGGGAATCAGCAATCAGTACTTTGAAAACTCACAGCATATCTACATCAACAGTTATATGTATGACATTTATCTCTTAGAATTATGATCTCTTATTCTGAAATTCTAAAAAGCACTCAGTCACAAATCAATACTCTGAATGTTGAAAAAGCTGAATGAAGCAGCAAAAACCATAGACAACTGTAAACGACCTTAATCATCAAAAGTTTGATGATAAACAATAGTATGTTGGAAAAGCTCAGAAAAGTTGGAACTGGAAAACGGATTGAGCTAACCACGAAGAAGACCAAGGACAAATACAAGGACCATACCATATATTCAAAGAATCCAGGTAATTCTGGATCCGATGAAACCTTCAACGAATATCTTGCTCCGTACTCATGTTAAAATCTTGCGAAAAATCTTCCTCATCAACCATCGAACTTAGAAATTCTAAAATATCATCATAAATATCTTCGATATTTCTGAAGATATTTTCATATATATTCTCGTTCGAAATTATTTATCTCTTCGTGCTATCTATATTACATCATAAAGGAAACTACTTTAGTTTCTAAATTTCTTTAAAAATTCGAGTTTAAATTATGAATGTTTTTGAAGTAGTGTTGGGAATTGATGCATAAGTTAGTATAATATAATGACACTTGATCAACGTGATTATATTACAGTAAGTCATGCTGAGTTTCTAATGGAACGTAATGATTCATAGATCATAACGTCATCATGTGCCATGTTACACGACTCGTTCATTCTACTTCACCTCCGAACATATCAAGAAAATATATTCTTGATAGTTCTATTGTCAATGATTCTGGTAAATTGACAAATCAAATCGTGCCATTACGATTTCCTTCTTAGAACATTAACAATGTTCATTCCAAAGTTTATATCTGCGAATTCTGAACCATTACAAGCGGTGTTTAATCGCAAGAAGAAGAAATGAAGGGACAAAGCTCCGAAATAGAAATTGGGGTATAAATCGCAGTAAATAAAAGAGAGTATTAACTAGGGATGACAATGATTATAGAAAAACAGAAACAAGGACTTCGAAGTATAAGAGAAAATATAAAGCCCAATGACAACACTGAAATTACAAACTGTGGATATCAGTGCGTATAGCAATATAAAGACACGGTAGAATTAAGAATAGTATCATCCCAAGGTAATAATAGAAGTAACCAAATCTTTCTGGTGGAAGATTGAAAAGAAGGATGACAGAAATGATGATTAAGAAAATATCATAGATTAGAATGGGATTAAGTATTTTCACAATCTTTTGGATGTACGAACTAAGAAAGAAAGAACAGGAATGGTGAGAATAATGGAACGGAAGAGTTTAATTTATAATGAAAATATCAGACGGAGTAATCGAGACAGATCACCGTATTTAATTAGAGATATCTTAATTCCCTTATTCACCGAAGAATCAAATCTTTTAGATTTCAAAGATTTCCTTTAAATCCCTTGAATTCCGGAATTCAACCCTAACTCTGTCAAAAGTTAAGATGGATCTTTACTTTCCTATTTCAGTCTTTGGTGATAGCTTCATTCGTACTCTTCGAATAATCGAATTATTTTTATCCATATTACTCAATGATGATAAAACTCAATTTATCAACTCATATTCGTCATGAAAACATTTTCATTGTTAGCCATGACCACCTCCCGAAATTTCTTTAACGGGTAGGTACTGTGACGACCCGGCAATTTCCGACCAAATTTAATCTTTATCTTTATATTAATCCGAAACGATAAGCAAAGTTTGTTATGATTAAGTCTCAAGGATTTGAAACTATATTCATATATGCATTTAACCTCGACTAAATTTCAATGATTCACGAACCACTAAATGAACGTATATGATTAGATATATTTATGTATAAATATATTAACTTGAAAACGTTACGCGTTAAACTATCTTTCTAAGCAAAATAAAAATAAACTTTGAAAAATAAATAGTTTTGAAAAACTAAATGTTATACTATTAAATAAAAGATTTTGATACAAACTTATATTTCTAAATATGTAACTATATATTTTTACTTAGTCATAAAACGTCCTAATTTAAAATAATATATTTTGGTAAATAACGAGTCACTGATTTATAGAAGCAAATGACCACAACACTCAAATTTTATAAGATACATTTTCACAAAGTAAATTTTTGATAAAAAAGTCAAATTATTATTAAAAGTACACGTCGCATAACGAAAAAGGCTAGTTTTCTAAATGTACGAGAGTGCGCTCGAAAAACCGAAAGTGGTACATGAGTCGTGAGACCACGACCGTGTCATTTTTGTAAAAATTATATTTTTACCATGAACGTAAATATAATATAATATTTAATTAATTCTAAAGATTAAATATATTATATATTAAATAATATATAAATATAACATATGTTACATAAGAAACGTCGGTAGAAGAATGAGTGCGCTTGAACTGTAAAGTTGATTCCATGCAATCGCATGGATATAAAGGAGAGACACCATGCGATTGCATGGTGTGTTTGGTGAGCTCTCATTTCCTTTAAAAACTGGTTTTTGGTTCGGATCAAATTCATTCATTACATCTCATATCTCTCACTTTCTCGTATATATATATTTATTATTATTATTATTATTATTATTATTATTATTATTATTATTATTATTATTATTATTATTATTATTATTATTATTATTATTATTATTATTATTATTATTATTAGTTTAAAGATTAATATTATTATTAATTTTATCATTATTATTAGTATTATTATTTATACATAAAATACTACGACGAGGTTCTGCCCGCGTGCTCTCAAATTGAATTTTTTGAGCGGGATAGAACTAAAGAAATTATGGGTTATAGCTATGGAGGTTATGGGTAATGTTCGGGGGTTATGCTCGTGAGGTTAAATTAGTGTTTATCATCTCCGTTGCGTCTACGTACCTTTCCTGCAATATTGAATCTCAATATTGATACGTGAGTACTCATAATTTAATTTTTACATACTAATAGTGTATCCCTGACTAGTGCTCGAGAAAATAGGATTATGTATGCTTGAACTTTTTATAGTGCCCTTAGATAGGTTATGTTGAATCTTAAATTAGTTACACCTGTGGTTGAGATAAGATATAAGATATGCATGTCGTTGGAAAGCTAGCGAAAAATTAAGAACTTTTCCTTTAGATGTCGAATGGTTTCGATGAACGGATTAGAAGTTATAGTCAATTGAATTTTTAATATTATTATTAAAAATGATTATTATTATCGTCGTTGTTATCGTCATTCTAGTTTTTATCAAATTATTATTATTATTATTATTATTATTATTATTATTATTATTATTATTATTATTATTATTATTATTATTATCAATAAAAAGTATTATCATTAAAAATTGTTATTTTTATTATTATTACTATCATTAAAAGTATTATTAGTATTATTATTATTATCACCATTAAAATAGTTATTAGTAATAACATTATCATAATATTTATTATTATTAGTGTATAATATTAAGTAACACTTAATTATTATAATTACTATTATTATCATTAAAAGGAATACGATATAAAAGACGACTTAAAAGCTACTAACAAATCAATTAGGAAATAATGAGTATGAGTATCATGATGAAATTTAAAATATTGTAAGAAACTGATTTAGATAAAATTATCATTTTTTATTATTATTTTTATCACTATTATTATTAAAGGTATTATTAATATTAAAAAATATCATTTTTACAAAAGTTATTATTTTTAATAGGAATAACATTGTTAATATAAATTTCACTAATATCATGAATTAGAAATTATCATTTTTCATAATATCATTTTTAGTAAATATAAAAATTAATATTTTTATTAATAAGATAATAATAATTATTCTTACAAAATAATATAAATTTTATTTATCAATGTTATTATATCAAATAAATATGTAACACAAATAGTATAATTACTTTAATAAAACCTATCATAATATTTTATGATATTAAATGAACCTTATAAATTTTATTACTTAAGATATATAAAATTATATTTTAATTATTAATAAATGAATTGTATTATTTACTTTAGTAAAATCTTTTAAAAATATGTAAAAATATAAAACGACGATATTTAAAATATAATAATCATGTATAAATTTTGGAAAACATTTTGAGTCAAATTGACTTTTGTTGACTTTTGCATATAGTCTCGAGCATTAGGATTGTGGTACACTATAACTTAACCTAAATTGTTAGAACAAATATTGACCAACAAATAAATATATACAAATAATATAGGTTCGTGAATCCGAGGCCAACCTCTCACTTGTTCAATGACGTTATATGTATTTTACTACGAAATACAGTATGGTGAGTTTCATTTGCTCTCTTTTTAAATGCTTTTGCAATATATATTTTTGGGACTGAGAATACATGCGCTGCTTTTATAAATGTTTGACGAAATAGACACAAGTAATCGAAACTACATTCTATGGTTGAATTATCGAAATCGAATATGCCCCTTTTTATTAAGTTTGGTAATCTAAGAATTAGGGAACAGACACCCTAATTGACGCGAACTCTAAAGATAGATCTATCGGGTCCAACAAGCCCCATCCAAAGTACCGGATGCTTTAGTACTTTGAAATTTATATCATGTCCGAAGGAGGATCCCGGAATGATGGGGATATTCTTACATGCATATTGTGAATGTCGGTTACCAGGTGTTCAATCCATATGAATGATATTTTTGTCTCTATGCATGGGACGTATGTTTATGAGAAATGGAAATATGAAATCTTGTGGTCTATTAAAACTATGAAATGATTATTTATGTTAAACTAATGAACTCACCAACCTTTTGGTTGACACTTTAAAGCATGTTTATTCTCAGGTACGAAAGAAATCTTCCGCTGTGCATTTGCTCATATTAGAGATATTTCTTGGAGTCAATCATGACATATTTCAAAAGATGTTGCATTCGAGTCTTTGAGTTCATCAAGATTATTATTAAGTCAATTATATTTTGATATATTATGAAATGCTATACATGCCTGTCAACTATCGATGTAACGAAAGTTTGTCTTTTAAAAACGAATGCAATGTTTGTAAAATGTATCATATAGAGGTCAATTACCTCGCGATGTAATTAACTGTTGTGAATCGTTTGTAATCGATATGGACTTCGTCCGGATGGATTAGGACGGGTCTCTACAAAAGAAGACATACATAACTAAAAGGAAAACATAAAAAAGATTATAAATGAGATTAAACCTACCTGGAGAGCATCCTGAGTTTGCGGAGGACCATGGGCCAAAGTTTCTGCGATATTGCTACCACCCGTAATGCATATAGTTGCAGAGTTTGAACTTGGATGTTAACAGCCGCAAACGTTAATAAACAACTTCTTATTAATAGCAGCTTATAAATAGCATCATAAAGAACATCTCTTGTTTAACAATCGCATACAATGAGTGTATTTAAAGAATATCGGTGCACGAAAAAACTACATGTAAATTCGGGGACTGAATATATATGAAGAAACAAAAAATAGTTCTTACTGTATGATGGTGCGAAGTGTAACTATCGAAAAGTCCAAAAGGAAAAAAAATCTCAAGGGAGTCTTCAAAAGCCAAAGATGACATTCTGAACTAATGTCCACTGCTGCAACTCTGGCGAACAACTACAAATTCACAGTTTCAACTTAAGAAATAAACTTATAAATACGCGAGAGTAAGTAAATATATGTGCATAATAAACGACATCATCGACACCAAATCATTCCACAGTGTCAAAGGGACTACATTCTTGCTCTTAGTTTATACAAAAGAACAAATAAACTTACTACAAAACAACAGGAATGTAAAGATAAAGATATTACAACCCGCGAGGAAAAAAAAATTAAATAAATATGTAGGTAAGATACATAACAAATTAACATTTAACATAGCTATAATAAGCTACCGTTAAAGATAACATAAACTTTCTAGTAGCAGATTGTTAATAAGATACGAACCTTGATTGCGTTGACGAAAAACGAAAACAACGGCAACCCATGTTCAGTAACAACAAACTTTTAAGGCCTTTTTTAGATGCCATTAGAATCGAGAATGTTCAAGACAAAGAATATATAAAGCAAAAGTTCTCAACCATAGGCGTCACACTTAGTAACTAAAGCAAGTTTGTAAGCAAACAGACTAACCTTTGGATTGATTTCTAAATGCAAGGAAATGAACACTTTTGTCAGGTGACATATGTGGCTCATCTGCAACGTTCATATCATCCAGCAAAAGCACATTGGCTCTTTCTTTTCATCGTCCAGTATAAAGGCCACACACCAAAGTGCAAATTCGCGTATCAACTATCGGTGCTCTAATGGCACTGCATATATGAATTTAAGATTTAAGAAAAAGCTATAAAATAACGAAGTTTATGAGTAATTCGTGCGTTTACTATAATTATGGATTTACTATAATTATGGAGAATATAACTAAATGGACAAATGATAATGCTAAAAACGAACACATATTTCATAGCATTATCCTTCAAGAAAGACAAGCTTTTAGTTGCAATTGTTCTATTTACAAGTGATATTCGTTTAAATAATAAAAGGTGAAGACAAAAGACATATTCGACGATTTGAAGATGCAAACTACCAAAACGCTAAAAAGTACAAGTTACAATCCAAGTGGTTTAATTTATTGATGAGAAACGTCTAAAAATGACAAGAGTACAAGCCGCAAAACGCAAAGTACAAGATATTAAATTATACGAAAAGGCGTTCGAAAATCCGAAACCGAGACCTGAACCGAGTATCAACGCGCGACGCAACGGACCTAAAATTACAAGTCAACTATGCACATGAATATAATATAATATATATATAATTATATTTAATTATATATATTATATTATATAATTAAATAAAACGTCGACAAACTAGAAAACAAATCATTGTGAGCTGTCTCAGAGGGCCATGCGATCGCATGGCCATGAAGAATAAACTTCATGCGATCGCATGAGCCAGAAATCATGGCAAGGTCCTATAAATACCACGAATTTGGACGAGTAAATTACTAGGGGTGTTCAAAATATCCGAATCCGAAATCCGAATCCGAAAATATCCGAAAATATCCGAAAAATCGGATATCCGATTTTTCGGATTCGGATATCGGATGGAGTTTTTAAAATTTTCGGATATTCGGATATCCGAATATCCGAAAATTTCTAAACAATCCGAAAAAATCCGAAAAATATCCGAAAATTATCCGAATATGCGGAAAATTATCCGAAAATATTCGAAGTTCTTCAAAAATATCGGATATTTGGATAATCCGATATCCGAATCCAAAATTTCGGATATCCGAAATTTCGGATTCGGATTTCGGATGGGGTTTTTCACTATCCGAATTTTCGGATATCCGAAAATTCGGATATCCGAAAATGAACACCCCTATAAATTACACCTTCATCAACTACTTCTCTTACTCTCTCAATTATATATTTATATTTATATTTTAATTATAATTTTAATATTAAGTTAATAATAATAATAATAATAAGGTTATAGTAGCGAATGCTTTAAGTTTGTAAGTCGAAACTCTATCCGTGTAACGCTACGCGATTAATACTCATTGTAAGTTATGTTCAACCTTTTTAAATTAATGTCTCGTAGCTAAGTTATTATTATATATATTTAAGCCGAAGTAATCGTGATGTTGGACTAAATATTAAGACGGGGTTATTGGGCTTTGGACCATAATTGGGGTTTGAACAAAAGACCGACACTTGTGAAAATTGGACTATGGGCTATTAATGGGCTTTATATTAATTAAATGATATCTCGTTGATTTAATATGGAGATTTATAATTTGACGTGTTTATATATAACCACATACGCTTGACTGGGTACGGTGGGCGGGATATTTATAAATACTAATAATTATTCTGTTAGGACCCCGAAGTTGTATAGTGTTAATGTGAATTAAGCTTTAAATGAAGGTTCCTTAGAAGAGGGCTATATAAGGAACCTAAGTAGTCCTAATTAGATAGCCATTGCATTGTAACCGAGTTCTAGAAGCTGTGGAATGTAATTTTACCGATTCTCTCTCATACCGAGTCTTCTTCCTATATACCGAATCTCACTCTATCTTATCTTTTCTCTCAATCTCAACATGATCTGACCTATCATATTCATTTGACCGGACACGGGGATGGATTAATAATCACTGGACTCGTTAAAACATGGGTGGATTACATTCAAGGGTAATTGGTATAATTGTTAACAAAGTATTAAAACCTTGGATTACACGCAGTCGATAACCTGGTGTATTCATTAAACAAAGTATTAAGACCTTGTTACAGTTTAAGTCCCCAATTAGTTGGAATATTTGACTTCGAGTATAAGGTTAATTTGGCGAAGACTCTCGCAACTTTATAATTATGACCGATGGACTATTATGGACAAAACCAGATGGACATATCGAATAATCCAGGACAAAGGACAATTAACTCATGGTAATAAACTAAAATCAACATGTCAAACATCATGATTATGGAAGTTTAAATAAGCATAATTCCTTTATTTTATATCTCATCGCACTTTTATTTATCGTCATTTTATTTATTCTACTTTAAATTACTGCACTTTTATTTTATCGCATTTTTATTTATGGTCATTTACTTTACGCTTTAAATTAAGTTATTATTTTGCATTAGGACTTAAAATCGACAAACCGGTCATTAAACGGTAAAACTCCCTTTTTATAATAATAATAATAGTACTACTTATATATATATATATATATATATATATATATATATATATATATATATATATATATATATATATATATATATATATATATATATAATTTAAAATAAATATAGCGTTAAACTCAGTTGTATCCCTGTGAAACGACCCGGACTTACTAAAAACTACACTACTCTACGATTAGGTACACTGCCTATAAGTGTTGCAGCAAGGTTTAGGTATATCCATTCTATAAATGAAAGGATCCGTTCATATACATTATAAACGATTCACAATAGTTGATTACATCGCGAGGTATTTGACCTCTATATGATACATTTTACAAACATTGCATTCGTTTTTAAAAGACAAACTTTCTTTACAACGAAAGTTGACGGCATGCACACCATTTCATAATACATCCAACTATAATTGGCTTAATAATAATCTTGATGAACTCAATGACTCGAATGCAACGTCTTTCAAAATATGCCATGAATGACTCCAAGTAATATCCTTAAAATGAGCTAATGCACAGCGAAAGATTTCTTTAATACCTGATAATAAACATGCTTTAAAGTGTCAACCAAAAGGTTGGTGAGTTCATAGGTTTATCATAACAATCATTTCAATATATTAATAGACCACAAGATTTCCGTTTATAAATATATGTACACTCGCAAGTGTATAAAAGTATTCTATAAGTTGTAGGCACCCGGTAACAAGCATTAACGTTCATGTTTTACCCTCTGAAGTACACCAGATCAGGTGTGTTTAAAATAACCTCGAAGTACTAAAGCATCCCATAGTCAGGATGGGGTTTGTCAGGCCCAATAGATCTATCTTTAGGATTCGCGCCTACTGTACATAGACAAGTAGTTTAATGTTACGAAGCTAAGGGTATATTTCTGGTTTAAACCCACGTAGAATTGGTTTTAGTACTTGTGCCTATTTCGTAAAACATTTATAAAAACAGCGCATGTATTCTCATTCCCAAAAATATATATAAAAGGGAGCAAATGAAACTCACAATACTGTATTTCCTAGCAATTATGTATATGACGGCATTGAATAAGTGCAGGGTTTGTCTCAGATTCACGAACGTATCAATATTGTGATTCAATATTGCAGGAAAGTACGTAGACGCAACGAAAATGATAAACGTTAGGTTGACCTCACGAGCAATACCCTCGATCAATACCCATAACCTCCATAGCTATAACCCATAATTTTCTTAGCTCTATCCCGTTTGAAAACTTATTTTGAAATCGTCTGAGTATAACTCCGTCGTAGTATTTTATGTATACTAATAATATCTTGAAATAATACAAAGAAAATATATATATGTAATTCGATTGAGAGAGTTTAGAGAAATATATTTTCAAGTTTCTATGAAATAATGAAACCTATTGAATTCTATTTATAATAGATTTTTGAATTATTAAAGTATGAATTATTAAAGTGAATTATTAAAGTATGAATTATTAAAGTAAATTATTAAAGTGAATTATTAAAGTATGAATTATTAAAGTGAATTATTAAAGTGAATTATTAAAGTATGAATTATTAAAGTGAATTATTAAAGTGAATTATTAAAGTATGAATTATTAAAGTGAATTATTAAAGTATGAATTATTAAAGTGAATTATTAAAGTATGAATTATTAAAGTTAAAGTAAAATAAAAGTAAAGTATAGTAAAAGTATAAAAACTATGTATGTATAATACGCGTATAAATATATATAATATTAATTTAAATCGTTATATATATTTAATGAAATAAAATATAAATATCGTTATATTTATTATACTGGTTAAGTAATGAGTTGTCAAAAGTAATTCTAGATATTTATAAAAGTTATATACGTTTTAATAATAAAGTTCTTTTTAAACTGAAAACGTCTTTGTACGTTTGAAAATAGATTAATAGAATATTATGGAAACCAATTCTCCACTAACTTTTGTCTAACTTTCGTAAATGACACTTTTTGTTTTTATTTATAAATAGCTTTACAAATTATTCTGAATATCGTTAAGAGGAATAGATTTTCTCAAATCATAGTGGACCTCTCAACAGAGACTTGTAATCATAATTCAATGTTTCTAATAATTCAATCATTTAATATATTTTTTTTAATTTCGTCGAAAATCATATTGAAACAAATACGTTCGTGTAAAGTATTATACGTTTAATACTTTATTAATATTCTCAAGTTATAATATATATATATATACATATACATATCTATTTATATATAACGGTTTGTGAATCGTCGGAATTTGGTCGAGGTTATAATGAATGTATGAACACAGTTTAAAATTCTTGAGATTTAACTTAACAAACTTTGCTTATCGTGTTGGAATAAAATATAAAGATTAAAGTTTAAATTTGGTCGAAAATTTCCGGGTCGTCACAGTACCTACCCGTTAAAGAAATTTCGTCCCCGAAATTTGATAGAGGTCGTCATGACTAACAATGAGAATGTTATTATAATGATTATAGAGTTTTATCATGTTCAAGAAGAATGGATAAAATAATTCGATTACTCGAAGCGTGTTAGTGAAGTTATCGTAAATGAATGAAATAAGATAATAGTGATTCGTCGTATCTTTTGACGTCATCACGATTGATCTCCGAAAAGAAAATATTTGTAATCTATATTGGATTTGATTATTGGGCGATTAAGGAAATTATGATCCTCTTCGAATTAATGCGATAATCCATTTTGATTTCTCTGTCGGATATTTCACTATAAATCCACCTCATTTGTTTTCATACAACTCACACCTTCTCAACTCATATTTTAAAGTATTTGTCAATATGCTTCATCCAGTGCGGATTCTTGATATACTCCTCACTTTCATATCTGTCGCTCTTCTTTTTCATCTGCCTCTGGAAGAATATATTTACTTCTACTATACTCTTGATTTTATAGTGTTTTTAGTTCTCCCGTGTCTTTATATTGCTATATGCATTGATATATACGGTTTGTGATTTCTGGGTTGTTGTTTTTATATCTTCCCTTATATTTCAAAGTCCTTGCTTCTTCTATAATCATTGTCATCCACAGTTAATGCTCTCTTCTATTTGCTATGATTTATACTCTCATTTCTAGTTCGGAGCTTTGTCCTTTCGTTTCTTCTTCTTGCGATTAAGCACCGCTTGTAATGATCCAGAATTCGCAGATATAAATTTCAGAATGAACATTGTTAATGTTCTAGGAAGGAAATTGTAATGGCACGATCTTGACTTGTCAAATTACCAGAATACCTCGGAAAAGGCCGAATCATCAAGAAATATTTTCTTGATATTTAGAGATCAAAGAGAATACAAGAGTCGTGTAACATAGCACATGATGACGTTATGATCTGTGAATCATCATGTTCCATTTAGAAACTCAGCATGAATTACTGTAATATAATCACGTTGATCAAGTGTCATTATATTATACTAACTCATGCTTCAGCTCCCAACACTTCTTCAAGAATATTTCTATTTTAAACTTGAATGTTTCAGAATTTAGAAACTAAAATAGTTTCTTTTATGATATAATATAGATAGCGCGAAGAGGTAAATGATTTCAGATAAGAATAATTATAAAAATATCTTCAGAAGTATGGATGATATTTATAATGAAAGATACGATGATATCTTAAAATGTCTAATATCAGAGGATGATGAAGGATATTGTCCGCAGGGGTTTAGAGTCAGGAGCAAGGTATTCGTTAATGACTTCAGCAAGTACTGAATCATTTGGATTCTTTGAAGGCAGGTTCAGCCTTTGTGATTTGTCCACAGCCTCCTTCATACTTTGCTCAATCCGTTTTCCAGTTCCAAAGCTTCTCTTTTTCTGAGCTTTGCCAATATACTATCCTTTATCATCCAACTTTTTACTGTTAAGGTCGTTTACAGTTTTTGCTGCTTCATCAGCATTTTTCAAAATTTCGAGAACTAGTTCGCAGTTTAGGGTGTTTTTCAGAAATTTCTCATTCAAAGAATGTAAGTCTTGGAGGTAGACATTGTGTGTATATGTAATTGTTGATGTAGACATGCTGCGAGGTTTCGAAATACTGATTGCTGATTCTCAATAATTGGTATGGCAATTCTTGTTATAAGGTACGAATGAGTATATGATAGGGTTTCGATAATTATAATTATTTTTTTTTTTTTTGGAAAGTCAAATATCAGTGAAGTTGTTGGTAAGTTTATTGCTAATGTGGTGAATATAAACGATTCCCCCGGTAACATTGGCGAAAGGACAACGTATCTATCGAGGTTATAATAAGACTGTTTTGATTGAGAAGTCAAAGTTGACTTGCTGGAGCTGTGACAAAACTGTCTATTTTGAAACGGAATTGAAAAGTTATTTTAGCTAGTAAATGCCAAAGGGTCTAACACGGATACGTGTCGAACTATGACTTGGGTTTTGAGAGTTTTTCAGGTGTATAAATGTGGGTAACATGTGGTTGGATCATCATCTCGATTGTTCCTTAGTTGAAGTGTCTTCAGGAATTTCGTAGGGTTTGAGCACATATTGTAATCGTTAATATATATGATGTTCTAACACAGTTTTGAAGTCAAAGTATAGCTTTGAAAGATATAGAAATCTAAGAGTGATGATACTGGTTATATTTCGAATTGAATTATGCGATTTCAAAATCAGAATATGTAATTGAATTTGAATGAGTATGATTGTTTTGATTTATATGAAAGAATGGATATTGTTGTGAAAGTAGGGAGTATAGTTGATGATTGCTGAATCAGTTTCGAAAAATGTAATATATTAATTGTGAATTTATATATCTCTCGGATATTACCTACCCGTTAAAAAATTTTCACAATTAATATTTTGTACAAAAGAAGTTTATTACAGTCTTTATGAAAATATATGTGTATATTTTCTTTAGATGTAATATAGATTTAATGAGTTAATATTAAATTAGACTCATTTATTTTATGGTTGGAACTAGAATTGAGTAATCCCTAAAACTTTATAAATTGCATAAGTATTTCTTCAATAATATTGAAATTATGAATCATTACTTTGTTATTTGTTGGTTTTCGTGAAATTCTTGTGAATTTCGCAAGGTACGAATGATGTTATTTGAAAATTTTCGAGTACATCGATGATGAAAGTGTAAAATCAAACATATATTCGAATAATACACTTGATTTATTATGAATTGGATTTTTATTGAATTGAGACAGAGATTGTAATTAACGATGGTTAAGTTGCGGACGAAGGACGTACATCATTGCATATTTGTAATATGAATTAACTGAGTAGTTAAGATTCACACATAATAGCTTAGTACGGGAAGATTTATTATGGTTTAAAAATTTATACATATAAAATATACATATAAATCTTTCGATTGGAAATGAGTTAATACTTCATAACTCGTTGATACAATATATTTGTTGTTGATTCGTAATGATGTCCACAATAAATCTTGAACTGACAGAGTTTGTGATGTTACAGGTGCTGTTGATTCTGACGATACTGACGGCACTGACTGTGTTGATGATGCTACGGTCTTGTTGATGTTGTTGGTAAAACAATTCTAGCTTGTAAATCGTACACCATTTTCGATCAAAGTTTCTACTCTACCATCTCCGTTCACTCATCCGATTTACGGTCAGAATTAAATAATCTCTAAGATTTTGGAGATTACATAACTGCCGCAGAGATATCTCTTCAATGAAGTTTATGAATTAATACTTCATCGTTTGTTGTTGTTGATATTCCTGGATATTTACAGGGCGTATGACATTGATGTTTGAGATACAGATTGTGATGTTGCGGTGTGGGATGTAGATGTTGTTGTTGGTGGTGGTGATGGTACTGTTGGTGTTGCTGATGGTGGTACTGTTTATGCTGCTGGTGCTGCTGCTGGTGTTTGTAACCTTTGTACCATATTATCCAAAGCCACTACCCGAGCGCGAAGCTCGTTGACTTCTTCTATTACACCGGGGTGATTGTCGGTTTGGACGAGCGGATAAATAAAATCTAGAATTTGGTGTAGTATGTAATCGTGACGAGATACTCTAGAAATAAGAGAGAAAATGGTGTTTCGGATAGGTTCGCCGTTAAGTGCTTCAGGTTCTTCGCCAAGAGGGCAATGTGGTGGATGGAAGGGATCACCTTCTTCTTGTCTCCAATGATTAAGGAGGCTACGAACCCATCCCCAATTCATCCAGAATAGATGATGACTAATTGGTTGATCTATTCCGGTCACACTGCTTTCGGAACTTGAGTAGGATTCCATTTCGGAATCCGAGGGACTTGAACTAATGACGAATTCCATTTCGTACGATTGAATAAAGAATTTTTCGATATGAAATGATTTTCCGGCTATCGGGTGGTATTCTAATTATATAGAGCAAAAGGTTTCGTAGATTACGGAGGAATTTACGGAATATGTCAAGCAAAGTTTACAGTAACAGATACGCTAAGATATGAATTAGCAGATACGCTAAGATATGAATTTTGTCTATACACTATTCATGCAATCAATGCAATAAGATGTGTCTAGACTAAGAATGATAAGCAGGTAATTTTCGACAAAAATGATGAGAAAAACTTTTGACATGCAGACACGGTCGAAGTCCAGACTTACTAATGCATCCTAACGACTATCAGTTAGACACACTAATGCAGACCTGGTTCGCTAAGACCACCGCTCTGATACCAACTGAAAGGACTCGTTCATATACATTATAAACGATTCACAATAGTTGATTACATCGCGAGGTATTTGACCTCTATATGATACATTTTACAAACATTGCATTCGTTTTTAAAAGACAAACTTTCTTTACAACGAAAGTTGACGGCATGCACACCATTTCATAATACATCCAACTATAATTGGCTTAATAATAATCTTGATGAACTCAATGACTCGAATGCAACGTCTTTCAAAATATGCCATGAATGACTCCAAGTAATATCCTTAAAATGAGCTAATGCATAGCGAAAGATTTCTTTAATACCTGATAATAAACATGCTTTAAAGTGTCAACCAAAAGGTTGGTGAGTTCATAGGTTTATCATAACAATCATTTCAATATATTAATAGACCACAAGATTTCCGTTTATAAATATATGTACACTCGCAAGTGTATAAAAGTATTCTATAAGTTGTAGGCACCCGGTAACAAGCATTAACGTTCATGTTTTACCCTCTGAAGTACACCAGATCAGGTGTGTTTAAAATAACCTCGAAGTACTAAAGCATCCCATAGTCAGGATGGGGTTTGTCAGGCCCAATAGATCTATCTTTAGGATTCGCGCCTACTGTACATAGACAAGTAGTTTAATGTTACGAAGCTAAGGGTATATTTCTGGTTTAAACCCACGTAGAATTGGTTTTAGTACTTGTGCCTATTTCGTAAAACATTTATAAAAACAGCGCATGTATTCTCATTCCCAAAAATATATATAAAAGGGAGCAAATGAAACTCACAATACTGTATTTCCTAGCAATTATGTATATGACGGCATTGAATAAGTGCAGGGTTTGTCTCAGATTCACGAACGTATCAATATTGTGATTCAATATTGCAGGAAAGTACGTAGACGCAACGAAAATGATAAACGTTAGGTTGACCTCACGAGCAATACCCTCGATCAATACCCATAACCTCCATAGCTATAACCCATAATTTTCTTAGCTCTATCCCGTTTGAAAACTTATTTTGAAATCGTCTGAGTATAACTCCGTCGTAGTATTTTATGTATACTAATAATATCTTGAAATAATACAAAGAAAATATATATATGTAATTCGATTGAGAGAGTTTAGAGAAATATATTTTCAAGTTTCTATGAAATAATGAAACCTATTGAATTCTATTTATAATAGATTTTTGAATTATTAAAGTATGAATTATTAAAGTGAATTATTAAAGTATGAATTATTAAAGTGAATTATTAAAGTGAATTATTAAAGTATGAATTATTAAAGTGAATTATTAAAGTGAATTATTAAAGTATGAATTATTAAAGTGAATTATTAAAGTGAATTATTAAAGTATGAATTATTAAAGTGAATTATTAAAGTGAATTATTAAAGTATGAATTATTAAAGTGAATTATTAAAGTATGAATTATTAAAGTGAATTATTAAAGTATGAATTATTAAAGTTAAAGTAAAATAAAAGTAAAGTATAGTAAAAGTATAAAAACTATGTATGTATAATACGCGTATAAATATATATAATATTAATTTAAATCGTTATATATATTTAATGAAATAAAATATAAATATCGTTATATTTATTATACTGGTTAAGTAATGAGTTGTCAAAAGTAATTCTAGATATTTATAAAAGTTATATACGTTTTAATAATAAAGTTCTTTTTAAACTGAAAACGTCTTTGTACGTTTGAAAATAGATTAATAGAATATTATGGAAACCAATTCTCCACTAACTTTTGTCTAACTTTCGTAAATGACACTTTTTGTTTTTATTTATAAATAGCTTTACAAATTATTCTGAATATCGTTAAGAGGAATAGATTTTCTCAAATCATAGTGGACCTCTCAACAGAGACTTGTAATCATAATTCAATGTTTCTAATAATTCAATCATTTAATATATTTTTTTTAATTTCGTCGAAAATCATATTGAAACAAATACGTTCGTGTAAAGTATTATACGTTTAATACTTTATTAATATTCTCAAGTTATAATATATATATATATACATATACATATCTATTTATATATAACGGTTTGTGAATCGTCGGAATTTGGTCGAGGTTATAATGAATGTATGAACACAGTTTAAAATTCTTGAGATTTAACTTAACAAACTTTGCTTATCGTGTTGGAATAAAATATAAAGATTAAAGTTTAAATTTGGTCGAAAATTTCCGGGTCGTCACAATAAATAAATAAATAACTTGTGTAAAATTGTATCGTATTTAATAGTATTTCGTAGTAAAATATAATAGTATTTCGTACTACACCTCGCACACATCAAGTATTTTTGGCGCCGCTGCCGGGGACGAAAAGCGAAACGCTATATTCTAATATATATATATATATATATATATATATATATATATATATATATATATATATATATATATATATATATATATATATATATATATATATATATATATATATATTAGTTTTTAATCTATTTTTGTAAAAAATATATATATAAAATATAAAAACTTAAAAAAAGAAAAATATATTTCTATATTTTTAAGTGTTTAAATTAAAAAGTTTATATTTTTTATTTCTTTTGTTAAAAATTAAAACTAATAAGTAAATTGTTTTTTATAATATAAGTTTTTATTACATATTATTTTATATAAATTTAAATCAGAAAAAAAATAATTAAAACTGAAATGGGCTGAAACTGTAGCAGCCCAACAATCTGGCCTGGTTTCCTGACCCATGCGAACGCATGGATTTAAAACCCTCAACTCATGCGATCGCATGAGCTGAGGTGACAGGACTGATACCTTAGACGTACGATTAGGGTTAGGTTTTTAATAATTATTATTATTAATTAATTAATTAGATTAGGGTTAGGTTTTTAATAATTATTATTATTAATTAATTAATTAGATTAGGTTTTTAATTTAATATAATTAGTTTAAGTGTAGTTTTAATTAATTATAAGTTTTAATTAGTTTTATTAATTATAAAATTAATACTTTTATAAAATAATAATATAAAAATAATATTTTTGTAAAATTGTATTTTTATCAACTTAGTTTATTTTTGTATATTGTATATTTTAATCGTTTTGTAATTTGTATTTTTATCGTTCGTAATTAATTTTAAGCTTATTTTTTGCCGTAGTTATTTTATATTTCTAGATTTTTAGGCTTTGCCGTAAAATCCCTTAAGTGCTTTTTCTTTAGATTAAGATTTATGCGCTTTATAATTTTACGACGTCGCTTATCGCTTTAGTTTTAAATAGATTTTAGTGCCTAATTAAGTTATTGCCGTTTTGGATATAGAATTCCTTTTAAGTTTTAAGTTTTTAGACGCTAAGTTTTAGACGTAAAATTTTAATTTATAAGTTATAGATTATTTTTCGACTTTTATTTTTTCGACGTTTGTTTTTCGACTTCTTATTTTTCGACGCGCTTTTTCTTTCTCATTTCTACGCTCTAGTTTTTAGGACATAGAATTTTCAAAGTTTTCTTTAAATTTCGACGAAAAATTATTTTAAGCGGTTAAATTGATAGACATCCAAAATTTTCTGGTTCGTAGTAATAGTTGGATTTGTTAGTGGCGAGTTGTGGGCTTCCGATTTAAAGGGTCCTGGCTACCAGCTGCATCTATTGGCTATTCGAAACGTGGGTAAAATCAGAAAAGTCTATTAATTTGATAACTTATATAATTTTTATCTTTATAACTAATAGGATATTCAGTGAATGCACCGAGCAAAACGTTCACCACCTTTCATACGTTCACCTCCTGTAACTTGATCAAGACATCTAGCCAATATTGTCGCCGTTGATTTTTCTTTAGAATCATCATCTAATCGACCGAGTACTCCAATTCAAATTTCCGATAATCCATTTTTTGAACCCGACCTCACAATTGAGAACCCGGAGGATATTCAAGGACAATTCAGAGATCCTGAACCACTAATCATTCCTCCTGAACCATAAATTATACAACCAGAGATTGTCGAGGAAGAAACCATTAAATCAGAATCCTCTAGTGATTCAGATTCAACAAATTCAATCATGGAAAATCAGGAACCTCTAAGTATGGAAGATCGAATGAGAGCCACACGCACTGGCCAAGGTCATGCAATTACTCAACCAGATATTATCGCACCAGATTATGAAATCAAAGGACAAATCCTACACATGGTAACTAATCAATGCCAATTTAGTGGTACGCCAAAAGAAGATCCAAATGAACATCTTCGAACCTTTAATAGGATCTATACTCTATTTAAAATCAGAGAAGTTGAGGATGAACAGATCTATCTCATGTTATTTCCCTGGACTTTAAAGGGAGAAGCCAAAGATTGGTTAGAATCGTTACCTGAAGGAGCGATTGATACATGGGATGTTTTAGTTGAGAAATTTCTTAAAAGATTCTTTCCGGATCAAAAGCCAAATGAAACTCTATATGAGGCGTGGACAAGATTAGGAAAGTTATTGAGAGGATGTCCTCAACATAGTTTAGACACTTATCAAATAGTGTAAATATTCTACCAAGGATGCGACGTTGCTACACGAAAAGACATCGACACAGCAGCTGGTGGTTCCATTATGAAGAAAACCGCAACTGAAGCTCACAAAATTATTGATAACACTGCCTCCCACTCACATGAGTGGCATCAAGAAAAAGATATTTTTCGATCATCTAAAGCGGCTAGAGCCGATTCTAGCCATGACTTTGATTCCATTTCCGCAAAGTTAGATGCTTTCGAGAGACGAATGGAAAAGATGACTAAAGATATTCACGCAATACAAATTAGTTGTGAGCAGTGTGGAGGACCACATTTGATAAAAGATTGTCTCAGTATTGAACAAACAATGGAACAAAGAGAGAATGTTTCATACATGAATCAAAGGCCTGGAAATAATTATCAAAATAATTATCAACTGCCAAGACCAAACTACAATCAAAATCAGAACTATAACCGAAATGTCCCATATAACAACCAACAAGGTCCTAGCAATCAACAAGTATCTAACAATACTTACAATCAGCAAAGACCTATTTTTCCAAATAAACCACCACAAACTGATGATAAAAAGCCAAATTTAGAAGACATGATGTCGAAGCTAGTTGCATCTCAAACTCAATTTTTCACATCTCAGAAACAAACTAATGAACAAAATGCTCAAGCATTTAGATATCAACAAGCTTCATCCAAAATCTGGAACAAGAAGTGAGCAACCTAGCAAGGTTGATAGGTGAAAGAAAACCGGGGAGTCTACCTAGCGATACAAATGCTAACCCCTGAAATGAAACAGCTAAAGCCATTACCACAAAAGTGGTATTACACTTAAACCACCTGAAATACCTATAATTTTTAATGACTCTATTCCTACTACACAGGCACCACAGCTTGAGCAAGAGAAGGAATCAGAATCGGTAGTTGAAAAGGTTAATGAAGATAACACAGTTAAGGCAAAACCTTATGTTAAACCATACCAACCACCACTTCCTTACCCGAGTAAAATGAGAAAAGAAAGACTTGAAGCCGAGCAATTCAAATTCTTGGATATGTTTAAACAAATAAATGTCAATATTCCTTTCATTGATGTGATTTCAGGAATGCCAAGATATGCTAAATTCCTGAAAGATCTAATCACAAATAGAAAGAAAATGGAAGAACTCTCGGATGTTACAATGAATACTAATTATTCTGCAGTGCTGTTGAATAAACTACCAGAAAAATTATCAGATCTAGGAAGTTTCACAATTTCATGTTTTCTGGGTAGTCTTAGTTCAATAGAAGCATTGGCAGATTTAGGTGCTAGTATAAATTTAATGCCATATTCATTATACACTAAACTAGACCTTGGAGAATTGAAACCAATCGAATAAGCATACAACTAGCCGATCGATCAGTAAAATATCCTAGAGGGATAATGGAGAACATGCTAGTTAAAGTTGATACTTTAGTATTTCCAGTAGACTTTGTTATACTGGACATGAAAGAAGATTCTCGAGTTCCTCTTATATTAGGAAGACCATTTTTAAACACGGCTAAAGCAATAATAGACATGTTTGGTAAGAAACTGACCCTAAGTATAGAAGACGAGAGTGTTACCTTTTCCGTTGATAGAGCCATGCAACAACCGCAATATGCAGATGATACATGTTATTATATTCAAACTATAGATTCACAAGAAGAATTGTTACAAGAATTTCCAGAATTACAAGGAACAGGAGAATGTTCTTTAGGAGAAGGAACTGAACCAATTGATGAAGCTGAAATGTTAGCTACACTCATGGCTAATGATTACGAACCAACAACAAAAGAACTTCAAATGCTAAAAGAGGAAGACAGATATCGATATAAATCATCGATAGAAGAACCACCGATATTAGAGTTAAAACCACTTCCAAACCATTTGGAATACGCTTATTTACATGGTGAATCTGAATTACCTGTAATAATCTCGTCTTCTCTTACGAAAAATGAAAAATCTCAACTCATTTCTGTGCTAAAAGCTCATAAACCAGCTATTGCATGGAAGATTCATGACATTAAAGGTATAAGTCCTTCGTATTGCATACATAAAATCCTTATGGAAGAAAATCATAAAACATATGTGCAATGCCAATGAAGACTAAATCCTAATATGCAAGATGTTGTTAAGAAAGAAATTATTAAACTGCTAGATGCAGGTTTAATTTATCCAATTTCTGATAGTCTATAGGTAAGCCCAGTTCAATGTGTACCTAAGAAGGGTGGCATGACTGTCATCACAAATGAAAAAGATGAGCTTATTCCTACTAGGACTATAACAGGATTGCGTGTTTGTATTGATTATAGAAAATTAAATGACGCCACCAGAAAAGATCACTTTCCCTTACCTTTCATTAATCAAATGTTGGAAAGTTTAGCCGAAAATAGTTACTATTGTTTTCTTGACGGTTTCTCCGGATACTTTCAAATTTCAATAGCACCCGAGGACCAAGAAAAAACCACGTTCACGTGCCCTTATGGTACTTTTGCTTACAAAAGCATGCCATTTGGACTTTGCAACGCCCCTGCAACATTTCAAAGGTGCATGATGGCAATTTTTCACGACATGATAGAAGAATGCATGGAAGTTTTCATGGATAACTTTTCAGTCTTCGGTGATACTTTTGAAACATGTCTAGTTAATCTTGAACGAATGCTTATTAGATGCGAGTAATCAAATCTAGTTCTTAATTGAGAGAAATGCCATTTCATGGTTAAAGAAGGCATCGTTCTTGGTCATAAAATTTCAAAGGAAGGAATTGAAGTTATAACAACCCTCACATTTCCATACTTGAATTGACTAATTTGCATATAGGGTTGTTATCCATACGTAATATATAATTAAATTCAACGTTGATCAAATATTTATTTTTAGTCGACACATTTTGTTAACTAAAGTTTACACTAATTATATAAAATAACTTTAGTTAATATTAATATTAATGTGCATTATATTTAAAACTATATGTAACATAATTATTAATTAAATGATAAGTTATTCTAATCATTATATATATTTTTATCTTATAAAAAAAGATTTTTTTTATTAAATAATGAGCCCATGAATTTTGACTAAATATTTTCAAGGATAAAACTTATTAAAAACATTTTTAACATGTTTTCTTTTTTTTTGTCAAAATTGGCACCTTTATTTTATTTTATTTTTTTCCTTTTCACCAACTATTTTTACCTATAAATACATGGCTCCTCATTTATTTTTTCTTGCCAAAAACAAAAACTTAAGTTATTCTCTCAAAACCTGGAAGAAAAATTTGAGGTACTTTCTATTTTTAATATTTTTTTAATATTGTCGATATATTTATATTTATTGTATATTCTTTGTTAAATTCGAAATTAATTATGTTTATATGTTATAATTAGTATTATAAGTATTATGATGTATAAAAATAATTTTTATAATTTATGGAATATTAATTATAATTAAATATGAATTATGTAGTATTTAAATGTAAAAACAATGTAAAATTTGTAATAAATATTTTTTACCAAAAATAAAATATATATAATTTTTTCTGAGTTTATAAAACTTATATAGATCTGAAAAAATTATAAAAATTATTACTTGGGTCGAATTGGCAATTATTATATAATTAAATTCTATTATTATGCAATTCGAAGGTAAATTAAAAATAAATATAAAGTAATAAAATATTTTTTAAATATTTTTTCTACAGGTTATCAGACTGATAGAAACTTATAAAAATTATAAAAATAATTTTTTGGGTTTATTTAGTAATTATATAGAATTAAACTTGTTTTGTAAATAAATTAAGGGTAAAAACAAAAATAAATACAAAAATATAATAAAATGTTTTCTTAAATTTTTCTACTAATCTATATGATTAACTAAGACTATAAAAATTATGTATATAATTTTTAGATATTTAATTAATTATTTAGACATTTTTGGATAATGTTCGATTAATAAAACACTATTATTTTTGGAAGTAATTTAGGTATTTATTTAAAGGTAATTATATTTAATATATATAAGACCTACTAAGGTATAATAACTAAATATTAAATAATACTTAGGTTATATTATCACATATATAATTATTAAGTACATTAATAATTCGTTGTGTGTATACACCTATAACGTGAAGGTTATAATTAAAAGATAACGTGCACTTTATACGAACCTCGCCACTACTTGTAGCCTAGGGTGATCCTTGTTACCATTATGGAACGCTTGTGGATCTCGAATGCCAAGACTTAGATTCTGGTCAAGAGATCCTGGGCCGCTCGGTAACAATAGATCATTCGAGTGACTTGCATGTTAGTAATGAAGTTTGGGCGAGATTGTACAACGTCTTTGTTGAGGATTATAACCCGAACATTCTTAAACTAGAAGCTTACTATAAGTGGAAGCTTTCCATAAATAGTAGGTTTTCAAAAATAGAAACTTTTGAGAAATAGGAACTTTTCTCGAAAACCGTCACTGTTAATATAGTTGCTATATTAATAAACAAACTTTATGTCTTTTAGACATTAACTAATCAAAGATTATATCTCTAGGTTAAGATCTCCGATCACTTACTCCGTTCATTCTTCTTTGCGTGGAAAAACTTACTTGCTACTAAGGTGAACTTCATAGCCCCACTTTTTACTGTTTCATAACTGTTTTTATAACTTTTGGGGTGAGACACATGCTTGCTTTTAAACTGTTTTACTCTTAGACACAAGTACTAAATTGTTAACTATGCTGCCATGCTTTGATTCATGATAAATCCTCACCGTAATATCGTCAATTGCTAAGTTTAAATGCAAACTTAATTATTGTGAGTAGGCCTATTGAGAGTAACGTCTCTAACCATTCAACCGTTGGTCTTTGGTTACATAATAATGATTCCACGACACTGACAGTACAAGGTGTTATAGGGTAAACTTGTTTAGCAGCGATATTACAAATTGCAGCAACACTTTTAGATTGATATATCTATATTGATCAACTTTAAACTAAATCTTGTGGTCTAAAACTTTGGATATTATTTATAAACCTGTGAATTTCACTCAACCTTTTTGGTTAACACTTTAAGCATGTTTTGTCTCAGGTGATAATTGAGCTAGCTGTTTGCAACTTTGTGATGATAGATTTGATGCTTGCATGGAGTCCACATCGCATATTATATTTTAGTTCATAAACATTTATTTTACATTTTAATAATAATGTAAACATTTATTACTGCTTCTGCTGTTTTATTAACAAAGGCTTTATTTAAAAGGTCTCATATAGAGTCGTTCTCATTTATACAACTGTGTTATGATATGATTGGTCACAATTACCCCTGGTCAATTTTGGAGGTGTGATAGATTGGTATCAGAGCCAGGTTTGTTGTAGAGAACCAGGATTGTATATTATGTGTGCCTTATACAATTAGGTACCATAGCAATGTAGGACTACAACTTTCCTTGACTATAGTGCTTTTAATTGTTACCTTTAATTATTAAATGCTACACTATACCTTAGGAACTTTACTTATTGAATTCTTTAATCTTTCTTAGAATGCTGAGCCAATCTAAGAACTCTGCTCACTCTCCTAAGTACTCTCCAATTACGCCATCGTATTTAAATGTGACACCATGAATTCTGAAATTCTTGACATTCATATGTCATCTATCATAGTTTTGTGTATTACGTATATATTACATGAAATGCTATCCATGACTTTTGAATTTTCTATGCTTGTAATTAATTATACTCATACGTGTATAACCTCCCTGTTATATTACGTACCCTTATGCCTTTGTGCATTGGTTTACGAACCAGAAAATGTCATTGTTGACTCATAAAGATTTTCAAGACATTATAATGTCATCCCTATTCATATTCATTACTTTTAAATTTTTGTTTTCTCGTTATTTTTGATCATTGAACTTTCTTGACGGGTGGCGTCTACGAAACTCTAGAATGGAAAGATTTGGATTACTGATTTAAAGGATCCTATAGCTCAAGCCCCTAGACCTGAATAGGCCATTACGAATTGAAAGTCTTTAATCGAAAGTTTATCTGATTGCATACTTATCATTTTTAATCTAGACACGTCATACTGCAATTATTGCATAAATAGAGTATAGACAAATCATATCTTATCATATCTATCCCAATAGACTTTGTCTAACAGATTTCCTAAATTTCCTCCCTAAATTACAGAAATCTTTTTGCTATATATACGTATTCGGTGATACAGATATATCATTCAGTAGTCAACACTCATCTCATATCGAAACCTTTATTCGATCATATAATATGGATTTCTCACTTGATTCCTCAAACTCCTCAAGCTCCAATGGCAGCGTAACCAGAATGAACCAACCAATTAGTCATCATCTTTTCTGGATGAATTGGGGGTGGGTTCGTAGCCGATTTAATCAGTGGAGAAGTGAAGAAGGTGATCCTTTTCACCCACCACATTGCCCTATTGGCGAAGAACCTGAAGCACTTACCGGCGAACCAGTACAGAACACCATTTTCACCCTCATTTCCAGGATATCCCGCCACGATTATATAATATCTAGAATTCTAGATCTTATTCATCCAATCATCCAAACCGCCAATCATCCCGGTGTGATTGAAGAAGTCAACGAGCTTCGCGCTCGAGTGGTGGCTTTGGAGAATATGATGCACAACTTGCAAGCATCACAAGCATCACAGGCACCACCAGTATTAGCAACAGCAACACCACCAGCAGTACCACCAACATCACCAACACCGCAAGCACTGTAAGCACCAGCAGCACCACAAGCTCTGCAAACTCCGCAATCACTGTAGATATCAACACCACAATCACCAATGAGTATGTTGTAATAACGAATTATGAAGTATTAACTCATTATTTACAAAGAATTTATATTATATATATATATATATATATATATATATATATATATATATATATATATATATATATATATATATATATATATATATATATATATATATATATATATATATATATATATATATATATATATATATATATATATATATATATATATATATATATATATATATGTGTGTGTGTGTGTGTGAATCTTGGAAAAACCATAATGTATCTTTTCGTACTAAGCTATTACGTGTGAATTTTAACTGGTAGGTACTACTTGATTAATTCATATCACTAATATGCTATGATGTACATCCTTCGTTAATGACTTAACAATCGTAAACTATAATCTCTGTTTCAACTCAATAAATTCTATTTCATAATAAACCAAGAGTATTATTCAAATACATGTTTAATTGTAAACTTTCATTTTCGATGTACTCGAAACTTTCTAGAAAACATCTTCGTACCTTGCGAAATTTACAAGAATTCCACGAGCACCAACATCATTCACCGAGGAAATATCAATAAAAAAATGAATAATGAAGTATTGATTCATAATTTCATTTACGATGAAGAGATAATACACGAAGATTACGAAATTTCTAAAGTTTTAGAGATTATTCATTTATAGATCCAGCCAAAAATCAAACGAGTTTAATATTATATTAACTCATTAAATCTGTATTACCTCTGAAGAAAATATACATACATATATCTTCATAAAGACTGTAATAAAATTCTCTTGTACAAAATATTACTTGTGAAATTTTAACGGGTAGGTAATACCCTAGAAATATATAAGTTCACAATTAATATATAACACTCTTCAATTTGATTCAAAGATCATTAACTATACTCACTATCTTCACAGCGATACACAATCATTTCATACAAATTCAATTACATATTCTGATTTTGACAGAACATAATCCAAGTCAAAGATTTAACAAGTGATATCACTCTTAGATCCCTACATCTTTCAAAACTATACTTTGACTTCAAAACTGTGCTAGAAGATCACTTCTATTCATAAAACCCAGAATAATATTCATGTCGTTCAAAATACTAGAACATCATATGTATCTTGACAATTACAATCTTCATTCAAACCTTTCAAACTCTTTAAAACACCTCGAATTGATAACCGACGATTCGGTTATGATAACTTTGAATGTTGATGAAGCAGAAAAATTATAAATGGTCTTAATGGCCAAAAGTTTCATAATAAAGAATGGTGTATTGAAAAAGCTCAGATTTAGAACTGGAAAACGGATTGAGCAAAACTATGAAGGAGACTGTTGATAAATCACAAAGACTAAATCTGTAGTAACCCGAACTTTTCCATGTTTATGTATATTAAATGAAATTGTTATTTACATGATTAAGTATTTCCAACATGTTAAGCAATCAAACTTGTTAAGACTTGATTAATTGAAATAGGTTTCATATAGACAATTGACCACCCAAGTTGACCGGTGATTCACGAACGTTAAAACTTGTAAAAACTATATGATGACATATATATGGTTATATATATAGTTAACATGATATTATGATAAGTAAGTATCTTATTAGGTATTTTAACAATGAGTTATATACATAAAATTGAGTTTATTGAATTAAGAAACTCGAAACGATATATATAACGATTATCGTTATAACAACGTCTTACTAAATACATATGAATCATATTAAGATATTGATACGCTATGTTTAATCATGATAAATGATAAGTAAACATGTCATTAAGTGTATTAACAATGAACTACATATGTAAAAACAAGACTACTAACTTAATGATTTCGAATCGAGACATATATGTAACGATTATCGTTGTAACGACATTTAACTGTATATATATCATACTAAGATATATTATATATCATAATATCATGATAATGTAACAATTTAGCATCTCTTTAAATATAATAAACAATGGGTTAACAACATTTAACAAGATCGTTAACCTAAAGGTTTCAAAACAACATTTACATGTAACGACTAACGATGACTTAACGACTCAGTTAAAATGTATTTACATGTAGTGTTTTAATATGTATTTATACACTTTTGAAAGACTTCAAGACACTTATCAAAGTACTTCTACTTAACAAAAATGCTTACAATTACATCCTCATTCATTTTCATCAACAATTCTACTCGTATGCACCCGTATTCTTACTCGTACAATACACAGCTTTTAGATGTATGTACTATTGGTATATACACTCCAATGATCAGATTTTAGTAGCCCATGTGAGTCACCTAACACATGTGGGAACCATCATTTGGCAACTAGCATGAAATTTCTCATAAAATTATAAAAATATTAGTAATCATTCATGACTTATTTACATGTAAACAAAATTACACATCCTTTATATCTAATCCATATACCAATGACCAAAAACACCTACAAACACTTTCATTCTTTAATTTTATTCATCTAATTGATATCTCGCAAGTTCTATCTTCAAGTTCTAAGTGTTCTTCATAAATTCTATAAGTTTTAGTTTCATAAAATCAAGAATACTTCCAAGTTTGCTAGCTTACTTCCATTCTTGTAAAGTGATCATCCAACCTCAAGAAATCTTTTTTATTTACAGTAAGATATCTTTCTAATACAAGGTAATACTAATATTCAAACTTTGATTCAATTTCAATAACTATAACAATCTTATTTCGAGTGGAAATCTTACTTGAACTTGTTTTCGTGTCATGATTCTGCTTCAAGAACTTTCAAGCCATCCAAGGATCCTTTGAAGCTAGATCTATTTTTATCATTTTCAGTAGGTTTATCCACAAAACCTAAGGTAGTAATGATGTTCATAACATCATTCGATTCATATATATAAAACTACCTTATTCGAAGGTTTAAACTTGAAATCACTAGAACATAGTTTAGTTAATTCTAAACTTGTTCGCAAACAAAAGTTAATCCTTCTAACTTAACTTTTAAAATCAACTAAACACATGTTCTATATCTATATGATATGCTAACTTAATGATTTAAAACCTGAAAACACGAAAAAATACCGTAAAACCGGACATACGCCGTCGTAGTAACACCGCGGGCTGTTTTGTGTTTGATAATTAAAAACTATGATAAACTTTGATTTAAAAGTTGTTATTTTGGGAAAATGATTTTTCTTATTAACATGAAACTATATCCAAAAATCTTGGTTAAACTCAAAGTGGAAGTATGTTTTTCAAAATGGTCATTAAGACGTCGTTCTTTCGGCTGAAATGACTATCTCTTACAAAAACAACTTGTAACTTATATTTCCTACTATAAACCTGTCATACCCCGTCCTAATCCGTCTGGATGAAGTCACCAAAATCTGGTTCCATTGTGATGATCGACTCCAAATAATGTCTTTACAATGAGCAAATGCACAGCGGAAGATTTCTTTCATACCTGAGAATAAACATGCTTTCAAGTGTCAACCAAAAGGTTGGTGAGTTCATAGGTTTATCATAAAATAATAAAATTCATCATTTTGATAAACCACAAGATTTAAAATGCTGCATGGTACAAATGGGCCCGAATCCTATACCCACCTGTAATGTACATGCGATATCTTTTAAATACAGTACACCTTTCTCGTGTATGAAACCATTTTTAACAAATCTTTGTAACCGTACACATATCTCGTGTGCAAAATATCATACACATAACCTGTGTATAAAATCATCCTCTCGATATATAACATTCACTTCAATTGGTGGCAATTATCATGTCCACATAATTCAATGGTGGCAATTATCATGTCCACATAATTCAATGGTGGCAATTATCATGTCCACATAATTCAATGGTGGTAATTATCATGTCCACATAATTCAATAATAATCCGCAGAACTTCTGTCTGCATAATAATTCATTCGAGGAATGTTTTACTTGTGTCCATCTCGTCAAACATTTATAAAAGCATTTCATGTATTCGCAGTTCAAAATATATTTCAAAAGCATTTAATAAAGCAGTTGTAAAAACAGCGCATGTATTCTCAGTCCCAAAAATGTAAAGAGCAAAAGGGAATCAAATAAACTCACCATATTGTATTTTGTAGTAAAAATACATATGACGACATTGAACAAAAGTAAGGTTGGCTTTGGATTCATGAACCTATATCATTGATATATATTAACTCATAGAATCAAATAATCCTATCCATTAATTATATAATATTTATATATTAGTGTTGTAATTATATATGAAATTTGTACTAGATCTTAATTAAAGTATATATATTTTATTTACCTTTTATATCTTAAATTATATATTATCTATATCTATCTTGTATACTTTAAACAAGTAGTTTATAAAAATATTAATATAATTTTATTAAGTATATTTTTATATTACTAACTTTTATTGTAATAATAATATAGTTGTAGTCGTAATGATAGTTTTAGATATTCATGACCTAATTATATTTTTAACCATATTCTTATTTTATTTTAATTATAATTGTGCATTAATCTTCTCGGTAGTAATTTATCTTATCTATGATCATAACCCTAACCATTATTATCTTAATATTTCTTAACATAAATTATATTCATTTTTTTATCATATAATATTAATTAATAATAATAACTAATAATAATAATAATAATAATAATAATAATAATAATAATAATAATAATAATAATAATAATAATAATAATAATAATAAATTTAAATAGTAAAGATAGTAATAAGAATTATACCCTTTTTTATCATCAACTCGGACTATCGTCATCATTCATAAACCATTATTATCCTAACCACGATCACGTCCATTACCGTCTAACCTCATCATTTCCGATTTCATCATAACCATAATTATAATATAATCAAAATCAAAATCAAACCATCATCATCGTCATCATCATATCAACCCATAACCATCATGATTTTTATTACCATCATCTACATCGTGTTTATCCTAACTATTATCATTATAATTAATCAAACTGTCATCAATCATACAACATCTATCATCATCTCGTTCGACTTACCAACATAAATCATCATCGATTATTACATCCGTATCATCATCATAATGAGACCACCATGTATCATTACTATAAGTATTTAACATCCTTGTCACCACTTCAATATAATCATCATCTTAATACATCATCACTATAATCGTTACCCTAACTAAATCATCATCATAATCATGTAGCATCTAATCTTAATCATATTTAACACCATTACATTCGTTAGTAATCACCATCATCAACAAAAGTTGGAGCCGAAATATAACAGGTTTTTACACTGGTTGCGTAATGGGCTTTGGCCCATCATAAAATAACAACCCATGGTCCATCAGAAACTAAAAAGGCTCACGGCCCATGTTACAATCAAAAGTCCAATCATCTAAAATGGGATTATGTTCTTGTTATTAAAATGGAACAGTTTGAAACCAGACATACGCACGCCTTTTCTTGGGATCCCCTAGTATCTATTACTTTTTTTTTTTTTAAAACAAAAAGAGAACACAACTTGTCCATTAACATAAATCAAAAAGTGGATCGGTTTAGATAAAAAAAAATAGGAAAAGGCAAGTGGTAGCAGTGACCTCTCCATCATTATCAACTTGTCTCATTTACTCACACAACCATCAACATATCCTTTTTCTCTTTTCGCGTTTACTTTCCAACAGAAAGAAAAGAAAACACGCAGCTCTATATGATCAATGGTGGTGTTCGTGGAGGTGATTAAATCAGGAAGAAGGAGAAGGGAGAAGAGAAGGGTGACGGTTTATGATGGAACTGAAGAAATGGATAGCAGGAGTAATGTTTGGATGTGGTGGTTGATGGTTTTTAATCGTATTTAAAAAGGTGGTTGTTTTCAAGATGAGGTAGTCGTGGGCGGTTAATGGGTGTGTATGGTTTGTGATTCGTACAAAGTATAGACAGAATTATAAAGATATATAGCAGCAGAAAAATATAATACCTAATCGATGGTGGTTTGGCTGTACTCACTTCATAAACAGAAACAGTAATAGCGAGCAAAGCAGCTACATGAGTAGTGTTTAGGTAGCAACAAGGGTGTTTTAATTCGATGGTGGTTTGATGGATGTAGGATGACTTGGTTTAGGGTTGTCCGAGGTTGTGACTAAGGTGGCGGTGGTTGTTAGTTTGAGTGGTTCTTGATCAACAAGTAAGACGAAGGTTGTGTCATGGTTTGCACTCGAATGTGGTTGAAACGCAAGAGAGAAAGGTGGTGAGTACCAACGACTAAGGTGGTTGACGAATTAGGTTCTTGTAAGGGAAGATTGAGATAGATTATAGTAATTTAGGATGGTTAAAAAGGTTGATGACAAGAGGTGTTTTGGGGTTTGGATCGAATAGAAATACATAAAAGCCAAAGATAGGAATGAGTTAGTATGTGTATATATAAGATTTTTTACAATCAATCAAGAACAGTAAGATGTCAGTTGATTGATGAAAAATTTGCATTTGCTTTATGATTTTTGGTGATCATGTTATATATATATATATATATATATATATATATATATAATGTATGTAAGAATGTATATAAATCAGAGATAGAATAAATAAACAAATCATTGATGTAAAAAGATAGGAATATATTAGACAGGGAAAAAAAAGAAGAATCGTACAAGTGAAAGATATAATATAAAGAGAGTGTTCAAAGTGGGTTTTGATTGGAGTGGGCATGATCGATACATTAAACAGAAAGTGATATGGTTATTAATATAATAAAAGTCGGATGAGGATATTTAATTTACTTTGTCTAGTAATGTGAATGAATCAATTGAAAAATTCAATCAGGCAGACAAATTGAAAAGAGTATATATGAATGACAAAAAAAAATATAAAAGTGATAGTGATCTTGAATTGAATTTGATATCTGTTTACAATATTTTTATTTTTAATTAATATTAATAATTACTAATTAATAATATTAATAATAATAATTATTATATTAATAATAAAATATGATAGTATTAATTTATTAAATGATAATAATAATATTATTAATGATAATAATAATAAATTTTATTATTTTTATAATAATAATGATATTGATAATAATATTAATAATAATAATAATAATAATAATAATAATAATAATAATAATAATAATAATAATAATAATGATGATGATTTTTATTAATAATGATATCAATAATGATAATAATATTATTAGTACTAATGTTAATATTTATTTCTAGCAGTTAAATCTTATTTTCTATCAAATTATATTTCAAATAAATATCTATATATATATATATATATATATATATATATATATATATATATATATATATACATGTTTAAATATATATGAATCTATTTACAAATAGTGGTTCGTGAATCGTCAGAAATAGTCAAAGGTTAAATTGTATACATGAACACAGTTTCAAAAATTTTCTAAACTCAACATTACATACTTTGCTTATCGTATCGAAATCATATAAAGATTAAGTTTAAATTTGGTCGGAAATTCCTGGGTCATCACAAAACCTATACTTTTTCTATTTAGATTCATAAAATAGAGTTCAATATGAAACCATAGAAATTTGATTCACTCAAAACGGATTTAAAACGAAGAAGTTATGGGTAAAACAAGATTGGATATTTTTTATTGTTGTAGCTACGGAAAATATTGTAACAATTCTATACAAATCATATCCTAGCTAACTTATATTGTATTATACATGTATTCTAATATATTATGTAATCTTGGGATACCATAGACACGTATGTAAATGTTTTGACATATCATATCGACCCATGTATATATATTATTTGGAACAACCATAGACACTCTATATGCAGTAATGTTTGAGTTAGCTATACAGGGTTGAGGTTGATTTCAAAAATATATATACTTTGAGTTGTGATCTAGCCTGAGACGTGTATACACTGGGTCATGGATTGGGTCAAGATAATATATATCAATTTATTTCTGTACATCTAACTATGGACAACTAGTTGTAGGTTACTAACGAGGACAGCTGACTTAATAAACTTAAAACATTAAAACGTATTAAAAATGCTGTAAATATATTTTGAACATACTTTGATATATATGTACATATTTGTTATAGGTTCGTGAATCGACCAGTGGCCAAGTCTTACTTCCCGACGAAGTAAAAATCTGTGAAAGTGAGTTATAGTCTCTAACAACCCGTCCTAATCCTCCTGGACGAGGTCATCAACATTTGGTCCCATTGCGATGATCGACTCCAAGTAATGTCCTTAAAATGAGCAAATGCACAGCGGAAGACTTAATTCATACCTGAGAATAAACATGCTTAAAAGTGTCAACCAAAAGGTTGGTGAGTTCATAGGTTTATCGTAATAACAGTTATCAATAGTTTCAATAGACCACAAGATTTCATAATCATAAACATAATACACTCACAAGTGTATGTAAAGCATTCTAAGTGGTTGAGCACTTGGTAACCATACTTAACATTTAATCAACGTCGCATATTCCCTTTATTATGAAATCTCTCTACACTTTACCAAGTGTAGTCACGAAACGAAGTACTGTGCAACCGTTGAATACTGGTCATCCAGTCTGGTTGGGGTTGTCAGGCCCGATAGATCTATCAACAGGATTCGCGTTTACAATACCCATGTAAATAGTAGTTACCAAGCTACAGGGAAGTATGCCAGTGGTACAACTCAACGTAGAATGTATTTTTAAGTACTTGCGTCTATTTCGTAAACATTTATAAAAGCAGCGCATGTATTCTCAGGCCAAAAATATATATTGCAAAAGCAATTAAAAAGGGAGCAAATGAAACTCACAATACGATATTTTGTGGCAAAATATGCATACGACGAAATTAAACAATGCAAGGTTGGCCTCGGATTCACGAACCTATATTAGTAATATATAACACCTGATATTATAAGCATATAATGGTACTAAATCAAATCTTATTATATAAATATTATAAAAGTTTTATATTAAGTTCTAGTATATACTTATTTATATATTATATTCTTAATTTATATGCTATACTAATAAATAAATTAAATATTTTTATTTTATATATTTAAGTAATTAATATTTACTATAAAATTATCATAATACATTAACATATTGCTTCGTAATTTTTTTTTTATATTTTTGCTTTAGTATTTATTTATTAACTTTTGTAAAACTTTTGATAGTGTAGGTACTATTTATGTAACTTATAAACTATTTAACTTCTTATTTTTCATAAGTTGTATGTACCAAAGAGCTTAAATATATATAATAAATTCTTGTGAAAGTTTGCAAACAAGGTTATAGTTCAGGGTTAAAACGTATATAAAAACATGTCATCATTTTGCTCTGAATTCATACGTACAACAAAACTTAAAACGAGAGTGTTCAACTTTTTATTTTATTTATTATTATTATTATTATTTTTTTTTTGACTTAATATTTTCATGTGTAACTAATTTAGTTAATCAAATCTTATAATTGATTATGACAAAAGATTTTCTAGAGCCCACAGTTACATAAAAAAATCATGTTAATAACAATAATTTATACACAGAGGCGGATTTGAGGGCGTGCAACACGTGCACTCTCACAGGGTCCATAGTCCAAAGGGGTCTATAGTGTTACTACTTAGCCAATTTTTTTTAGTATTTACTGAACTTATTCGTACATATATTTAAAACTTTTGTATACAAAAGGGCATATTTTTTTGATAATTGAACAGTGCCCATATGAAAATTTAGAATTGACGGGACGGCTCTGTATTATACATAATATATATTAGTTATAATATTATATAAACTGTAAATTTAAAACATAAGTTTTGGGTTTGTACCAGAGTAATAACGAAAGAGACGAGTAAGTGTTAGAGGATGGTTCAGTCGAGCAGCAAGAAGCAATATAGCAGCAGTAGCAAAGTCGACCTACCAAGTTGGGTTTGTTTTTTTTTTTTTTGGTCTCGGTAACAGAACAACAACAAGTAGCAGCAAATATCAAATATTAGATTGGGTTTGGTTTAATTCCAAACCGAACAGCAGAGCAGGGGTGTTCGATTTTGTTTGGGTATCGACCATCGTAGCAGCAGTAGCCAGCATCAATGGTTTCAGTTTTGGGTGATCTTGGCTGTTCGAACAGCAGAGAGTAGCATGAACATGTAGACGTATTAGTTGCATTTAACAAGTTGAAGGTTATTGAGTTGTTGTGGGTTTCATTGAGTAGAAAAAGAAATAGGAGTAAGTATAAAGTAATATATGAAAGTGTTAGTATAATTGGGTTTGTCTTTGTGTTCAGAGAAAGATATATAGAGATATATATCATCTCGCTTTTATAATAATAATAATAATAATAATAATAATAATAATAATAATAATAATAATAATAATAATAATAATAATAATAATAATAATAATATATGAAATGTCCCGTTCTTATTGATTAAAAACGTTCCATATTAATTGATTTCGTTGCGAGGTTTTGACCTCTATATGAGACGTTTTTCAAAGACTGCATTCATTTTAAAACAAACCATAACCTTTATTTCATCAATAAAGGTTTAAAAAGCTTTACGTAGATTATCAAATAATGATAATCTAAAATATCATGTCTACACACGACCATTACATAATGGTTTACAATACAAATATGTTACAACAAAATAAGTTTCTTGAATGCAGTTTTTACACAATATCATACAAGCATGGACTCCAAATCTCGTCCTTATTTAAGTATGCGACAGCGGAAGCTCTTAATAATCACCTGAGAATAAACATGCTTAAAACGTCAACAAAAATGTTGGTGAGTTATAGGTTTAGCCTATATATATCAAATCATAATAATAGACCACAAGATTTCATATTTCAATACACATCCCATACATAGAGATAAAAATCATTCATATGGTGAACACCTGGTAACCGACAATAACAAGATGCATATATAAGAATATCCCCATCATTCCGGGACACCCTTCGGATATGATATAAATTTCGAAGTACTAAAGCATCCGGTACTTTGGATGGGGTTTGTTAGGCCCAATAGATCTATCTTTAGGATTCGCGTCAATTAGGGTGTCTGTTCCCTAATTCTTAGATTACCAGACTTAATAAAAAGGGGCATATTCGATTTCGATAATTCAACCATAGAATGTAGTTTCACGTACTTGTGTCTATTTTGTAAATCATTTATAAAACCTGCATGTATTCTCATCCCAAAAATATTAGATTTTAAAAGTGGGACTATAACTCACTTTCACAGATTTTTACTTCGTCGGGAAGTAAGACTTGGCCACTGGTTGATTCACGAACCTATAACAATATATATATATATATCAAAGTATGTTCAAAATATATTTACAACACTTTTAATATATTTTGATGTTTTAAGTTTATTAAGTCAGCTGTCCTCGTTAGTAACCTACAACTAGTTGTCCACAGTTAGATGTACAGAAATAAATCGATAAATATTATCTTGAATCAATCCACGACCCAGTGTATACATATCTCAGTATTGATCACAACTCAAACTATATATATTTTGGAATCAACCTCAACCCTGTATAGCTAACTCCAACATTCACATATAGAGTGTCTATGGTTGTTCCGAAATATATATAGATGTGTCGACATGATAGGTCGAAACATTGTATACGTGTCTATGGTATCTCAAGATTACATAATATATAATACAAGTTGATTAAGTTATGGTTGGAATAGATTTGTTACCAATTTTCACGTAGCTAAAATGAGAAAAATTATCCAATCTTGTTTTACCCATAACTTCTTCATTTTAAATCCGTTTTGAGTGAATCAAATTGCTATGGTTTCATATTGAACTCTATTTTATGAATCTAAACAAAAAAAGTATAGGTTTCTAGTCGGAAAAATAAGTTACAAGTCGTTTTTGTAAAGGTAGTCATTTCAGTCGAAAGAACGACGTCTAGATGACCATTTTAGAAAACATACTTCCACTTTGAGTTTAACCATAATTTTTGGATATAGTTTCATGTTCATAATAAAAATCATTTTCTCAGAATAACAACTTTTAAATCAAAGTTTATCATAGTTTTTAATTAACTAACCCAAAACAGCCCGCGGTGTTACTACGACGGCGTAAATCCGGTTTTACGGTGTTTTTCGTGTTTCCAGGTTTTAAATCATTAAGTTAGCATATCATATAGATATAGAACATGTGTTTAGTTGATTTTAAAAGTCAAGTTAGAAGGATTAACTTTTGTTTGCGAACAAGTTTAGAATTAACTAAACTATGTTCTAGTGATTACAAGTTTAAACCTTCGAATAAGATAGCTTTATATGTATGAATCGAATGATGTTATGAACATCATTACTACCTTAAGTTCCTTGGATGAACCTACTGGAAAAGAGAAAAATGGATCTAGCTTCAATGGATCCTTGGATGGCTCAAAGTTCTTGAAGCAAAATCATGACACGAAAACAAGTTCAAGTAAGATCATCACTTGAAATAAGATTGTTATAGTTATAGAAATTGAACCAAAGTTTGAATATGATTATTACCTTGTATTAGAATGATAACCTACTGTAAGAAACAAAGATTTCTTGAGGTTGGATGATCACCTTACAAGATTGGAAGTGAGCTAGCAAACTTGAAAGTATTCTTGATTTTATGAAACTAGAACTTTTGGAATTTATGAAGAACACTTAGAACTTGAAGATAGAACTTGAGAGAGTTCAATTAGATGAAGAAAATTGAAGAATGAAAGTGTTTGTAGGTGTTTTTGGTCGTTGGTGTATGGATTGGATATAAAGGATATGTAATTTTGTTTTCATGTAAATAAGTCATGAATGATTACTCATATTTTTGTAATCTTATGAGATATTTCATGCTAGTTGCCAAATGATGGTTCCCACATGTGTTAGGTGACTCACATGGGCTGCTAAGAGCTGATCATTGGAGTGTATATACCAATAGTACATACATCTAAAAGCTGTGTATTGTACGAGTACGAATACGGGTGCATACGAGTAGAATTGTTGATGAAACTGAACGAGAATGTAATTGTAAGCATTTTTGTTAAGTAGAAGTATTTTGATAAGTGTATTGAAGTCTTTCAAAAGTTTATAAATACATATTAAAACACTACATGTATATACATTTTAACTGAGTCGTTAAGTCATCGTTAGTCGTTACATGTAAGTGTTGTTTTGAAACCTTTAGGTTAACGATCTTGTTAAATGTTGTTAACCCAATGTTTATAATATCAAAAGAGATTTTAAATTATTATATTATCATGATATTATGATGTACGAATATCTCTTAATATGATATATATACATTAAATGTCGTTACAACGATAAACGTTACATATATGTCTCGTTTCAAAATCATTAAGTTAGTAGTCTTGTTTTTACATATGTAGTTCATTGTTAATATAATTAATGATATGTTTACTTATCATAATATCATGTTAACTATATATATAACCATATATATGTCATCATATAGTTTTTTTTACAAGTTTTAACGTTCGTGAATCACCGGTCAACTTGGGTGGTCAATTGTCTATATGAAACCTATTTCAATTAATCAAGTCTTAACAAGTTTGATTGCTTAACATGTTGGAAACATTTAATCATGTAAACATCAATCTCAATTAATATATATAAACATGGAAAAGTTCGGGTCACTACAGTACCTACCCGTTAAATAAATTTCGTCCCGAAATTTTAAGCTGTTGAAGGTGTTGACGAATCTTCTGGAAATAGATGCGGGTATTTCTTCTTCATCTGATCTTCACGCTCCCAGGTGAACTCGGGTCCTCTACGAGCATTCCATCGAACCTTAACAATTGGTATCTTGTTTTGCTTAAGTCTTTTAACCTCACGATCCATTATTTCGACGGGTTCTTCGATGAATTGGAGTTTTTCGTTGATTTGGATTTCATCTAACGGAATAGTGAGATCTTCTTTAGCAAAACATTTCTTCAAATTCGAGACGTGGAAAGTGTTATGTACAGCCGCGAGTTGTTGAGGTAACTCAAGTCGGTAAGCTACTGGTCCGACACGATCAATAATCTTGAATGGTCCAATATACCTTGGATTTAATTTCCCTCGTTTACCAAATCGAACAACGCCTTTCCAAGGTGAAACTTTAAGCATGACCATCTCTCCAATTTCAAATTCTATATCTTTTCTTTTAATGTCAGCGTAGCTCTTTTGTCGACTTTGGGCGGTTTTCAACCGTTGTTGAATTTGGATGATCTTCTCGGTAGTTTCTTGTATAATCTCCGGACCCGTAATCTGTCTATCCCCCACCTCACTCCAACAAATCGGAGACCTGCACTTTCTACCATAAAGTGCTTCAAACGGCGCCATCTCAATGCTTGAATGGTAGCTGTTGTTGTAGGAAAATTCTGCTAACGGTAGATGTCGATCCCAACTGTTTCCGAAATCAATAACACATGCTCGTAGCATGTCTTCAAGCGTTTGTATCGTCCTTTCGCTCTGCCCATCAGTTTGTGGATGATAGGCAGTACTCATGTCTAGACGAGTTCCTAATGCTTGCTGTAATGTCTGCCAGAATCTTGAAATAAATCTGCCATCCCTATCAGAGATAATAGAGATTGGTATTCCATGTCTGGAGATGACTTCCTTCAAATACAGTCGTGCTAACTTCTCCATCTTGTCATCTTCTCTTATTGGTAGGAAGTGTGCTGATTTGGTGAGACGATCAACTATTACCCAAATAGTATCAAAACCACTTGCAGTCCTTGGCAATTTAGTGATGAAATCCATGGTAATGTTTTCCCATTTCCATTCCGGGATTTCGGGTTGTTGAAGTAGACCTGATGGTTTTTGATGCTCAGCTTTGACCTTAGAACACGTCAAACATTCTCCTACGTATTTAGCAACATCGGCTTTCATACCCGGCCACCAAAAATGTTTCTTGAGATCCTTGTACATCTTCCCCGTTCCAGGATGTATTGAGTATCTGGTTTTATGAGCTTCTCTAAGTACCATTTCTCTCATATCTCCAAATTTTGGTACCCAAATCCTTTCAGCCCTATACCGGGTTCCGTCTTCCCGAATATTAAGATGCTTCTCCGATCCTTTGGGTATTTCATCCTTTAAATTTCCCTCTTTTAAAACTCCTTGTTGCGCCTCCTTTATTTGAGTTGTAATGTTATTATGAATCATTATATTCATAGATTTTACTCGAATGGGTTCTCTATCCTTCCTGCTCAAGGCATCGGCTACCACATTTGCCTTCCCCGGGTGGTAACGAATCTCAAAATCGTAATCATTCAATAATTCAATCCACCTACGCTGCCTCATATTCAGTTGTTTCTGATTAAATATGTGTTGAAGACTTTTGTGGTCGGTATATATAATACTTTTGACCCCATATAAGTAGTGCCTCCAAGTCTTTAATGCAAAAACAACCGCGCCTAATTCCAAATCATGCGTCGTATAATTTTGTTCGTGAATCTTCAATTGTCTAGACGTATAAGCAATCACCTTCGTTCGTTGCATTAATACACAACCGAGACCTTGCTTTGATGCGTCACAATAAATCACAAAATCATCATTCCCTTCAGGCAATGACAATATAGGTGCCGTAGTTAGCTTTTTCTTCAATAACTGAAACGCTTTCTCTTGTTCATCATTCCATTCAAATTTCTTCCCTTTATGCGTTAATGCAGTCAAGGGTTTTGCTATTCTGGAAAAGTCTTGGATGAACCTTCTGTAGTAACCAGCTAGTCCTAAAAACTGGCGTATGTGTTTCGGAGTTTTCGGGGTTTCCCACTTTTCAACAGTTTCTATCTTTGCCGGATCCACCTTAATACCTTCTTTGTTCACTATGTGACCGAGGAATTGAACTTCTTCCAACCAAAATGCACACTTTGAAAACTTAGCGTACAATTCTTCCTTCCTCAATACTTCTAACACCTTTCTCAAATGTTCACCGTGTTCTTGGTCATTCTTTGAGTAAATAAGTATGTCATCAATGAAAACAATGACAAACTTGTCAAGGTATGGTCCACACACTCGGTTCATAAGGTCCATGAACACAGCTGGTGCATTAGTTAAACCAAACGGCATGACCATAAACTCGTAATGACCGTAACGTGTTCTGAAAGCAGTCTTTGGAATATCATCTTCTTTCACCCGCATTTGATGATACCCGGAACGTAAGTCAATCTTTGAATAAACAGACGAGCCTTGTAGTTGATCAAATAAGTCGTCGATTCTCGGTAGTGGGTAGCGGTTCTTGATGGTAAGTTTGTTCAACTCTCGGTAGTCGATACACAACCTGAATGTACCATCTTTCTTCTTGACAAACAAAACAGGAGCTCCCCACGGTGATGTGCTTGGTCGAATGAAACCACGCTCTAAAAGTTCTTGTAATTGGCTTTGCAGTTCTTTCATCTCGCTGGGTGCGAGTCTGTAAGGAGCACGAGCTATTGGTGCAGCTCCTGGTACAAGATCTATTTGAAATTCAACGGATCGATGTGGGGGTAATCCCGGTAATTCTTTCGGAAATACATCGGGAAATTCTTTTGCAATGGGAACATCATTGATGCTCTTTTCTTCAGTGTGTACTTTCTCGACGTGTGCTAGAACAGCATAGCAACCTTTTCTTATTAGTTTTTGTGCCTTCAAATTACTAATAAGATGTAGCTTCGTGTTGCCCTTTTCTCCGTACACCATTAAGGGTTTTCCTTTTTCTCGTATAATGCGAATTGCATTTTTGTAACAAACGATCTCCGCTTTCACTTCTTTCAACCAGTCCATACCGATTATCACATCAAAACTCCCTAACTCTACTGGTATCAAATCAATCTTAAATGTTTCGCTAACCAGTTTAATTTCTCGATTCCGACATATATTATCTGCTGAAATTAATTTACCATTTGCTAATTCGAGTAAAAATTTACTATCCAAAGGCGTCAATGGACAACTTAATTTAGCACAAAAATCTCTACTCATATAGCTTCTATCCGCACCCGAATCAAATAAAACGTAAGCAGATTTATTGTCAATAAGAAACGTACCCGTAACAAGCTCCGGGTCTTCCTGTGCCTCTACCGCATTAATATTGAAAACTCTTCCACGGCCTTGTCCATTCGTGTTCTCCTGGTTCGGGCAATTTCTAATAATGTGGCCTGGTTTTCCACATTTATAACAAACTACATTGGCATAACTTGCTCCGACACTACTTGCTCCGCCATTACTCGTTCCGACACCATTTGTTCCTTTCGTTCTATTAACCCCTGGTCCGTAGACCTCACACTTCGCCGCGCTATGACCATTTCTTTTACACTTGTTGCAAAATTTGGTGCAGAACCCCGAGTGATTCTTTTCACACCTTTGGCATAGTTGCTTCTGATTGTTGTTGTTGTTGCGGTTATTATTGTTGTTGGGATGATTGTTGTAGTTGCTGTTGTTGTTGTTGTTGTTGTTGTTGTTGTTGGGCCGTTTGTTGTAGTTGCGATTGATGTTGCGATTGTTGGGATAATTGTTGCGATTATTGTTGTAATTGCTGTTGTTGTTGTATTGGTGATTCTTATCACCGTTTTCCTCCCACTTTCTTTTGACTTGCTTCACATTGGCCTCTTCAGCAGTCTGTTCTTTAATTCTTTCTTCAATCTGGTTCACTAGTTTGTGAGCCATTCTACATGCCTGTTGTATGGAGGCGGGCTCGTGTGAACTTATATCTTCTTGGATTCTTTCCGGTAATCCTTTCACAAACGCGTCGATCTTCTCTTCCTCATCTTCGAATGCTCCCGGACACAATAGGCACAATTCTGTGAATCGTCTTTCGTACGTGGTAATATCAAATCCTTGGGTTCGTAACCCTCTAAGTTCTGTCTTGAGCTTATTGACCTCGGTTCTGGGACGGTACTTCTCGTTCATCAAGTGCTTGAATGCTGACCACGGTAGTGCGTACGCATCATCTTGTCCCACTTGCTCTAGATAGGTATTCCACCATGTTAATGCAGAACCTGTGAAGGTATGCGTAGCGTACTTCACTTTGTCCTCTTCAGTACACTTACTTATGGCAAACACCGATTCAACCTTCTCGGTCCACCGTTTCAATCCGATCGGTCCTTCGGTTCCATCAAATTCCAAAGGTTTGCAGGCAGTGAATTCTTTATAGGTGCATCCTACACGATTTCCTGTACTGCTAGATCCAAGGTTATTGTTGGTATGTAGCGCAGCCTGTACTGCGGCTATGTTTGAAGCTAGAAAAGTACGGAATTCCTCTTCATTCATATTCACGGTGTGTCGAGTAGTCGGTGCCATTTCCTTCAAAATAGTTAAATGGAACAAGTTAATCATACAGAATATTAAGAGTAGTTAATAGTATTTCGTAGCATAATATGAACTCATTTATAAAAGCTTTTTCTTCATATTAGCGTTTTATAAGTTTAAATTCGGGTAGTACCTACCCGTTAAGTTCATACTTAGTAGCTAATATACAATTCAACTACTACAATTCTATATGAAAAACTGATTATAATAATATTTCGCGTTCAAACTGTTATACAATATTTTACAAACTTACAATACCGCTTATTTTACATAAAGCATGAAATATAGCACACAATAACTTTGATACAAGATAGTTGTGAAGACAATTCTAGCTAGTACACAAGTCGTTCAGCAAAGGCAATAAAGACACGTAATTCATACGTCCAGAAACAAGTCATGCATTCTGGTTTTACTAGGACTACTTCCCATCCTTGGTCTTGTGCAACATAACCGTTATGGCCGTTGATGAGACAGCGTGTTGTAACGTCATCAAAGGGACGAGGGTTACGTAATGTCCAACAGTCCCGTAATAATCTAAAAACCTCATTTCTTACCCCAATTACCGACTCCGTCACTTGTGGAAACGTTTTGTTTAATAGTTGTAGCCCGATGTTCTTGTTCTCACTTTGGTGAGAAGCGAACATTACTAATCCGTAAGCATAACATGCTTCTTTATGTTGCATGTTAGCCGCTTTTTCTAAATCACGAAGTCCAATATTCGGATATATTGAGTCAAAATAATTTCTTAACCCGTTGCGTAAAATAGCATTTGGGTTCCCCGCAATATATGCGTCAAAGTAAACACATCGTAACTTATGGGTTTCCCAATGTGATATCCCCCATCTTTCAAACGAAAGTCTCTTATAAACCAAGACATTCTTGGAACGTTCTTCGAATGTCTTACAAACTGATCTCGCCTTAAATAGTTGTGCCGAAGAATTCTGGCCGACTCTAGACAAGATTTCATCAATCATGTCTCCGGGTAGGTCTCTTAAAATATTGGGTTGTCTATCCATTTTGTGTTTTTAAACTGTAAAATAGACAAGAGTTAGATTCATAAAAAAAATACTTATTAATACAAGCAATTTTTACATATATCATAAAGCATAAGAACACTATATTCAATATATTACACCACACGAATACAACTATCTTATTCCGACTCGCTCATTTCTTCTTCTTCGGTTTTGGTTCGTTTTGCCAAGTTTCTAGGGATATATGATGTTCCCCTAATACGAGCCGTCGTTGTCCACATTGGTTTAGAAAAACCTGGTGGTTTAGAGGTTCCCGGGTCATTGTTACAACTTAAGGACTTCGGGGGTTGACGATACATATAAAGTTCATCGGGGTTGGAATTAGATTTCTCTATTTTTATGCCCTTTCCCTTATTATTTTCTTTTGCCTTTTTAAATTCAGTTGGGGTAATTTCTATAACATCATCGGAATTCTCGTCGGAATCCGATTCATCGGAGAATTGGTAATCCTCCCAATATTTTGCTTCCTTGGCGGAAACACCATTGACCATAATTAACTTTGGTCGGTTGGTTGAGGATTTTCTTTTACTTAACCGTTTTATTATTTCCCCCACCGGTTCTATTTCTTCATCCGGTTCCGATTCTTCTTCCGGTTCCGATTCTTCTTCCGGTTCCTCTTCGGGAACTTGTGAATCAGTCCACAAATCATTCCAATTTACATTTGACTCTTCATTATTATTAGGTGAGTCAATGGGACTTGTTCTAGAGGTAGACATCTATCACATAATATCAAACACGATAAGAGATTAATATATCACATAATATTCATATGTTAAAAATATATAGTTTCCAACAAAAATGTTAAGCAATCATTTTTAAAGAAAACACGGTCGAAGTCCAGACTCACTAATGCATCCTAACAAACTCGATAAGACACACTAATGCAAATTTTCTGGTTCTCTAAGACCAACGCTCGGATACCAACTGAAATGTCCCGTTCTTATTGATTAAAAACGTTCCATATTAATTGATTTCGTTGCGAGGTTTTGACCTCTATATGAGACGTTTTTCAAAGACTGCATTCATTTTAAAACAAACCATAACCTTTATTTCATCAATAAAGGTTTAAAAAGCTTTACGTAGATTATCAAATAATGATAATCTAAAATATCATGTCTACACACGACCATTACATAATGGTTTACAATACAAATATGTTACAACAAAATAAGTTTCTTGAATGCAGTTTTTACACAATATCATACAAGCATGGACTCCAAATCTCGTCCTTATTTAAGTATGCGACAGCGGAAGCTCTTAATAATCACCTGAGAATAAACATGCTTAAAACGTCAACAAAAATGTTGGTGAGTTATAGGTTTAGCCTATATATATCAAATCATAATAATAGACCACAAGATTTCATATTTCAATACACATCCCATACATAGAGATAAAAATCATTCATATGGTGAACACCTGGTAACCGACAATAACAAGATGCATATATAAGAATATCCCCATCATTCCGGGACACCCTTCGGATATGATATAAATTTCGAAGTACTAAAGCATCCGGTACTTTGGATGGGGTTTGTTAGGCCCAATAGATCTATCTTTAGGATTCGCGTCAATTAGGGTGTCTGTTCCCTAATTCTTAGATTACCAGACTTAATAAAAAGGGGCATATTCGATTTCGATAATTCAACCATAGAATGTAGTTTCACGTACTTGTGTCTATTTTGTAAATCATTTATAAAACCTGCATGTATTCTCATCCCAAAAATATTAGATTTTAAAAGTGGGACTATAACTCACTTTCACAGATTTTTACTTCGTCGGGAAGTAAGACTTGGCCACTGGTTGATTCACGAACCTATAACAATATATACATATATATCAAAGTATGTTCAAAATATATTTACAACACTTTTAATATATTTTGATGTTTTAAGTTTATTAAGTCAGCTGTCCTCGTTAGTAACCTACAACTAGTTGTCCACAGTTAGATGTACAGAAATAAATCGATAAATATTATCTTGAATCAATCCACGACCCAGTGTATACGTATCTCAGTATTGATCACAACTCAAACTATATATATTTTGGAATCAACCTCAACCCTGTATAGCTAACTCCAACATTCACATATAGAGTGTCTATGGTTGTTCCGAAATATATATAGATGTGTCGACATGATAGGTCGAAACATTGTATACGTGTCTATGGTATCTCAAGATTATATAATATACAATACAAGTTGATTAAGGTATGGTTGGAATAGATTTGTTACCAATTTTCACGTAGCTAAAATGAGAAAAATTATCCAATCTTGTTTTACCCATAACTTCTTCATTTTAAATCCGTTTTGAGTGAATCAAATTGCTATGGTTTCATATTGAACTTTATTTTATGAATCTAAATAAAAAAAGTATAGGTTTCTAGTCGGAAAAATAAGTTACAAGTCGTTTTTGTAAAGGTAGTCATTTCAGTCGAAAGAACGATGTCTAGATGACCATTTTAGAAAACATACTTCCACTTTGAGTTTAACCATAATTTTTGGATATAGTTTCATGTTCATAATAAAAATAATTTTCTCAGAATAACAACTTTTAAATCAAAGTTTATCATAGTTTTTAATTAACTAACCCAAAACAGCCCGCGGTGTTACTACGACGGCGTAAATCCGGTTTTACGGTGTTTTTCGTGTTTCCAGGTTTTAAATCATTAAGTTAGCATATCATATAGATATAGAACATGTGTTTAGTTGATTTTAAAAGTCAAGTTAGAAGGATTAACTTTTGTTTGCGAACAAGTTTAGAATTAACTAAACTATGTTCTAGTGATTACAAGTTTAAACCTTCGAATAAGATAGCTTTATATGTATGAATCGAATGATGTTATGAACATCATTACTACCTTAAGTTCCTTAGATAAACCTACTGGAAAAGAGAAAAATAGATCTAGCTTCAACGGATCCTTAGATGGCTCGAAGTTCTTGAAGCAGAATCATGACACGAGAACAAGTTCAAGTAAGATCATCACTTGAAATAAGATTGTTATAGTTATAGAAATTGAACCAAAGTTTGAATATGATTATTACCTTGTATTAGAATGATAACCTACTGTAAGAAACAAAGATTTCTTGAGGTTGGATGATCACCTTACAAGATTGGAAGTGAGCTAGCAAACTTGAAAGTATTCTTGATTTTATGAAACTAGAACTTTTGGAATTTATGAAGAACACTTAGAACTTGAAGATAGAACTTGAGAGAGTTCAATTAGATGAAGAAAATTGAAGAATAAAAGTGTTTGTAGGTGTTTTTGGTCGTTGGTGTATGGATTGGATATAAAGGATATGTAATTTTGTTTTCATGTAAATAAGTCATGAATGATTACTCATATTTTTGTAATCTTATGAGATATTTCATGCTAGTTGCCAAATGATGGTTCCCACATGTGTTAGGTGACTCACATGGGCTGCTAAGAGCTGATCATTGGAGTGTATATACCAATAGTACATACATCTAAAAGCTGTGTATTGTACGAGTACGAATACGGGTGCATACGAGTAGAATTGTTGATGAAACTGAACGAGGATGTAATTGTAAGCATTTTTGTTAAGTAGAAGTATTTTGATAAGTGTATTGAAGTCTTTCAAAAGTGTATAAATACATATTAAAACACTACATGTATATACATTTTAACTGAGTCGTTAAGTCATCGTTAGTCGTTACATGTAAGTGTTGTTTTGAAACCTTTAGGTTAACGATCTTGTTAAATGTTGTTAACCCAATGTTTATAATATCAAAAGAGATTTTAAATTATTATATTATCATGATATTATGATGTACGAATATCTCTTAATATGATATATATACATTAAATGTCGTTACAACGATAAACGTTACATATATGTCTCGTTTCAAAATCATTAAGTTAGTAGTCTTGTTTTTACATATGTAGTTCATTGTTAATATAATTAATGATATGTTTACTTATCATAATATCATGTTAACTATATATATAACCATATATATGTCATCATATAGTTTTTTTTACAAGTTTTAACGTTCGTGAATCACCGGTCAACTTGGGTGGTCAATTGTCTATATGAAACCTATTTCAATTAATCAAGTCTTAACAAGTTTGATTGCTTAACATGTTGGAAACATTTAATCATGTAAACATCAATCTCAATTAATATATATAAACATGGAAAATTTCGGGTCACTACAGTACCTACCCGTTAAATAAATTTCGTCCCGAAATTTTAAGCTGTTGAAGGTGTTGACGAATCTTCTGGAAATAGATGCGGGTATTTCTTCTTCATCTGATCTTCACGCTCTCAGGTGAACTCGGGTCCTCTACGAGCATTCCATCGAACCTTAACAATTGGTATCTTGTTTTGCTTAAGTCTTTTAACCTCACGATCCATTATTTCGACGGGTTCTTCGATGAATTGGAGTTTTTCGTTGATTTGGATTTCATCTAACGGAATAGTGAGATCTTCTTTAGCAAAACATTTCTTCAAATTCAAGACGTGGAAAGTGTTATGTACAGCCGCGAATTGTTGAGGTAACTCTAGTCGGTAAGCTACTGGTCCGACACGATCAATAATCTTGAATGGTCCAATATACCTTGGATTAAATTTCCCCCGTTTACCAAATCGAACAACGCCTTTCCAAGGTGCAACTTTAAGCATGACCATCTCTCCAATTTCAAATTCTATATCTTTTCTTTTAATGTCAGCGTAGCTCTTTTGTCGACTTTGGGTGGTTTTCAACCGTTGTTGAATTTGGATGATCTTCTCGGTAGTTTCTTGTATAATCTCCGGACCCGTAATCTGTCTATCCCCCACTTCACTCCAACAAATCGGAGACCTGCACTTTCTACCATAAAGTGCTTCAAACGGCGCCATCTCAATGCTTGAATGGTAGCTGTTGTTGTAGGAAAATTCTGCTAACGGTAGATGTCGATCCCACCTATTTCCGAAATCAATAACACATGCTCGTAGCATGTCTTCAAGCGTTTGTATCGTCCTTTCGCTCTGCCCATCAGTTTGTGGATGATAGGCAGTACTCATGTCTAGACGAGTTCCTAATGCTTGCTGTAATGTCTGCCAGAATCTTGAAATAAATCTGCCATCCCTATCAGAGATAATAGAGATTGGTATTCCATGTCTGGAGACGACTTCCTTCAAATACAGTCGTGCTAACTTCTCCATCTTGTCATCTTCTCTTATTGGCAGGAAGTGTGCTGATTTGGTGAGACGATCAACTATTACTCAAATAGTATCAAAACCACTTGCAGTCCTTGGCAATTTAGTGATGAAATCCATGGTAATGTTTTCCCATTTCCATTCTGGGATTTCGGGTTGTTGAAGTAGACCTGATGGTTTCTGATACTCAGCTTTGACCTTAGAATACGTCAAACATTCTCCTACGTATTTAGCAATATCGAATTTCATACCTGGCCACCAAAAATGTTTCTTAAGATCCTTGTACATCTTTCCCGTTCCAGGATGTATTGAGTATCTGGTTTTATGAGCTTCTCTAAGTACCATTTCTCTCATATCTCCAAATTTTGGTACCCAAATCCTTTCAGCCCTATACCGGGTTCCGTCTTCCCGAATATTAAGATGCTTCTCCGATCCTTTGGGTATTTCATCCTTTAAATTTCTCTCTTTTAAAACTCCTTGTTGCGCCTCCTTTATTTGAGTAGTAAGGTTATTATGAATCATTATATTCATAGATTTTACTCGAATGGGTTCTCTGTCCTTCCTGCTCAAGGCATCGGCTACCACATTTGCCCTCCCCGGGTGGTAACAAATCTCAAAGTCATAATCATTCAATAATTCAATCCACCTACGCTGCCTCATATTCAGTTGTTTCTGATTAAATATGTGTTGAAGACTTTTGTGGTCGGTATATATAATACTTTTGACCCCATATAAGTAGTGCCTCCAAGTCTTTAATGCAAAAACAACCGCGCCTAATTCCAAATCATGCGTCGTATAATTTTGCTTGTGAATCTTCAATTGTCTAGACGCATAAGCAATCACCTTCGTCCGTTGCATTAATACACAACCGAGACCTTGCTTTGATGCGTCACAATAAATCACAAAATCATCATTCCCTTCAGGTAATGACAATATAGGTGCTGTAGTTAGCTTTTTCTTCAATAACTAAAACGCTTTCTCTTGTTCATCATTCCATTCAAATTTCTTCCCTTTATGCGTTAATGCAGTCAAGGGTTTTGCTATTCTGGAAAAGTCTTGGATGAACCTTCTGTAGTAACCAGCTAGTCCTAAAAATTGACGTATATGCTTCGGAGTTTTTGGGATTTCCCACTTTTCAACAGTTTCTATCTTTGCCGGATCCACCTTAATACCTTCTTTGTTCACTATGTGACCGAGGAATTGAACTTCTTCCAACCAAAATGCACACTTTGAAAACTTAGCGTACAATTCTTCCTTCCTCAATACTTCTAACACCTTTCTCAAATGTTCACCGTGTTCTTGGTCATTCTTTGAGTAAATAAGTATGTCATCAATGAAAACAATGACAAACTTGTCAAGGTATGGTCCACACACTCGGTTCATAAGGTCCATGAACACAGCTGGTGCATTAGTTAAACCAAACGGCATGACCATAAACTCGTAATGACCGTAACGTGTTCTGAAAGCAGTCTTTGGAATATCATCTTCTTTCACCCGCATTTGATGATACCCGGAACGTAAGTCAATCTTTGAATAAACAGACGAGCCTTGTAGTTGATCAAATAAGTCGTCAATTCTCGGTAGTGGATAACGGTTCTTGATGGTAAGTTTGTTCAACTCTCGGTAGTCGATACACAACCTGAATGTACCATCTTTCTTCTTGACAAACAAAACAGGAGCTCCCCACGGTGATGTGCTTGGTCGAATGAAACCGTGCTCTAAAAGTTCTTGTAATTGGCTTTGCAGTTCTTTCATCTCGCTGGGTGCGAGTCTGTAAGGAGCACGAGCTATTGGTGCAGCTCCTGGTACAAGATCTATTTGAAATTCAACGGATCGATGTGGGGGTAATCCCGGTAATTCTTTCGGAAATACATCGGGAAATTCTTTTGCAATGGGAACATCATTGATGCTCTTTTCTTCAGTTTGTACTTTCTCGACGTGTGCTAGAACAGCATAGCAACCTTTTCTTATTAGTTTTTGTGCCTTCAAATTACTAATAAGATGTAGCTTCGTGTTGCCCTTTTCTCCGTACACCATTAAGGGTTTTCCTTTTTCTCGTATAATGCGAATTGCATTTTTGTAACAAACGATCTCTGCTTTCACTTCTTTCAACCAGTCCATACCGATTATCACATCAGAACTCCCTAACTCTACTGGTATCAAATCAATCTTAAATGTTTCGCTAACCAGTTTAATTTCTCGATTCCGACATATATTATCTGCTGAAATTAATTTACCATTTGCTAATTCGAGTAAAAATTTACTATCCAAAAGTGTCAATGGACTACTTAATTTAGCACAAAAATCTCTACTCATATAGCTTCTATCCGCACCCGAATCAAATAAAACGTAAGCAGATTTATTGTCAATAAGAAACGTACCCGTAACAAGCTCCGGGTCTTCCTGTGCCTCTGCCGCATTAATATTGAAAACTCTTCCGCGGCCTTGTCCATTCGTGTTCTCCTGGTTCGGGCAATTTCTAATAATGTGGCCCGGTTTTCCACATTTATAACAAACTACATTGGCATAACTTGCTCTGACACTACTTGCTCCGCCATTACTCGTTCCGACACCATTTGTTCTTTTCGTTCTATTAACCCCTGGTCCGTAGACCTCACACTTCATCGCGCTATGACCATTTCTTTTACACTTGTTGCAAAATTTGGTGCAGAACCCCGAATGATACTTTTCACACCTTTGGCATAGCTGCTTCTGATTGTTGTTGTTGTTGTTGCGGTTATTATTGTTGTTGGGATGATTGTTGTAGTTGCTGTTGTTGTTGTTGTTGTTGTTGTTGTTGTTGTTGTTGTTGTTGTTGTTGTTGTTGTTGTTGTTGTTGTTGTTGTTGTTGGGCCGTTTGTTGTAGTTGCGATTGTTGGGATAATTGTTGCGATTATTGTTGTAATTGCTGTTGTTGTTGTATTGGTGATTCTTATCACCGTTTTCCTCCCACTTTCTTTTGACTTGCTTCACATTGGCCTCTTCAGCAGTCTGTTCTTTAATTCTTTCTTCAATCTGGTTCACTAGTTTGTGAGCCATTCTACATGCCTGTTGTATGGAGGCGGGCTCGTGTGAACTTATATCTTCTTGGATTCTTTCCGGTAATCCTTTCACAAACGCGTCGATCTTCTCTTCCTCATCTTCGAACGCTCCCGGACACAATAGGCACAATTCTGTGAATCGTCTTTCGTACGTGGTAATATCAAATCCTTGGGTTCGTAACCCTCTAAGTTCTGTCTTGAGCTTATTGACCTCGGTTCTGGGACGGTACTTCTCGTTCATCAAGTGCTTGAATGCTAACCACGGTAGTGCGTACGCATCGTCTTGTCCCACTTGCTCTAGATAGGTATTCCACCATGTAAACGCAGAACCTGTGAAGGTATGCGTAGCGTACTTCACTTTGTCCTCTTCAGTACACTTACTTATGGCAAACACCGATTCGACCTTCTCGGTCCACCGTTTCAATCTGATCGGTCCTTCGGTTCCATCAAATTCCAAAGGTTTGCAGGCAGTGAATTCTTTGTAGGTGCATCCTACACGATTTCCTGTACTGCTAGATCCAAGGTTATTGTTGGTATGTAGCGCAGCCTGTACTGCGGCTATGTTTGAAGCTAGAAAAGTACGGAATTCCTTTTCTTTCATATTCACGGTGTGTCGAGTAGTCGGTGCCATTTCCTTCAAAATAGTCAAATGGAACAAGTTAATCATACAGAATATTAAGAGTAGTTAATAGTATTTTGTAGCATAATATGAACTCATTTATAAAAGCTTTTTCTTCATATTAGCGTTTTATAAGTTTAAATTCGGGTAGTACCTACCCGTTAAGTTCATACTTAGTAGCTAATATACAATTCAACTACTACAATTCTATATGAAAAACTGATTATAATAATATTTCGCGTTCAAACTTTTACACAATATTTTACAAACTTACAATACCGCTTATTTTACATATAGCATGAAATATAGCACACAATAAATTTGATACAAGATGGTTGTGAAGATAATTCTAGCTAGTACACAAGTCGTTCAGCAAAGGCAATAAAGACACGTAATTCATACGTCCAGAAATAAGTCATGCATTCTGGTTTTACTAGGACTACTTCCCATCCTTGGTCTTGTGGAACATAACCGTTATGGCCGTTGATAAGACAGCGTGTTGTAACGTCGTCAAAGGGACGAGGGTTACGTAATGTCCAACAGTCCCGTAACAATCTAAAAACCTCATTTCTTACCCCAATTACCGACTCCGTCACTTGTGGGAACGTTTTGTTTAATAGTTGTAGCCCGATGTTCTTGTTCTCACTTTGGTGAGAAGCGAACATTACTAATCCGTAAGCATAACATGCTTCTTTATGTTGCATGTTAGCAGCTTTTTCTAAATCACGAAGTCCAATATTCGAATATATTGAGTCAAAATAATTTCTTAACCCATTGCGTAAAATAGCATTTGGGTTCCCCGCAATATATGCGTCAAAGTAAACACATCGTAACTTATGGGTTTCCCAATGTGATATCCCCCATATTTCAAACGAAAGTCTCTTATAAACCAAGACATTCTTGGAACGTTCTTCGAATGTCTTACAAACTGATTTCGTCGTAAATAGTTGTGCCGAAGAATTCTGACCGACTCTAGACAAGATTTCATCAATCATGTCTCCGGGTAAGTCTCTTAAAATATTGGGTTATCTATCCATTTTGTGTTTTTATACTATAAAATAGACAAGAGTTAGATTCATAAAAAAATACTTATTAATACAAGCAATTTTTACATATATCATAAAGCATAAGCACACTATATTACATATATTACACCACACGAATACAACTATCTTATTCCGACTCGCTTGTTTCTTCTTCTTCGGTTTTGGTTCGTTTTGCCAAGTTTCTAGGGATATATGATGTTCCCCTAATACGAGCCGTCGTTTTCCACATTGGTTTAGAAAAACCTGGTGGTTTAGAGGTTCCCGGGTCATTGTTACAACTTAAGGACTTCGGGGGTTGACGATACATATAAAGTTCATCGGGGTTGGAATTAGATTTCTCTATTTTTATGCCCTTTCCCTTATTATTTTCTTTTGCCTTTTTAAATTCAGTTGGGGTAATTTCTATAACATCATCGGAATTCTCGTCGGAATCCGATTCATCGGAGAATTGGTAATCCTCCCAATATTTTGCTTCCTTCGCGGAAACACCATTGACCATAATTAACCTTGGTCGGTTGGTTGAGGATTTTCTTTTACTTAACCGTTTTATTATTTCCCCCACCGGTTCTATTTCTTCATCCGGTTCCGATTCTTCTTCCGGTTCCGATTCTTCTTCCGGTTCCTCTTCGGGAACTTGTGAATCAGTCCACGAATCATTCCAATTTACATTTGACTCTTCATTATTATTAGGTGAGTCAATGGGACTTGTTCTAGAGGTAGACATCTATCACATAATATCAAACGCGTTAAGAGATTAATATATCACATAATATTCACATGTTAAAAATATATAGTTTCCAAAAAAAATTGTTAAGCAATCATTTTGCAAGTAAACACGGTCGAAGTCCAGACTCACTAATGCATCCTAACAAACTCGATAAGACACACTAATGCAAAATTCTGGTTCTCTAAGACCAACGCTCGGATACCAACTGAAATGTCCCGTTCTTATTGATTAAAAACGTTCTATATTAATTGATTTCGTTGCGAGGTTTTGACCTCTATATGAGACGTTTTTCAAAGACTGCATTCATTTTAAAACAAACCATAACCTTTATTTCATCAATAAAGGTTTAAAAAGCTTTATGTAGATTATCAAATAATGATAATCTAAAATATCCTGTTTACACACGACCATTACATAATGGTTTACAATACAAATATGTTACAACAAAATAAGTTTCTTGAATGCAGTTTTTACACAATATCATACAAGCATGGACTTCAAATCTCGTCCTTATTTAAGTATGCGACAGCGGAAGCTCTTAATAATCACCTGAGAATAAACATGCTTAAAACGTCAACAAAAATGTTAGTGAGTTATAGGTTTAACCTATATATATCAAATCATAATAATAGACCACAAGATTTCATATTTCAATACACATCCCATACATAGAGATAAAAATCATTCATATGGTGAACACCTGGTAACCGACATTAACAAGATGCATATATAAGAATATCCCCATCATTCCGGGACACCCTTCGGATATGATATAAATTTCGAAGTACTAAAGCATCCAGTACTTTGGATGGGGTTTGTTAGGCCCAATAGATCTATCTTTAGAGTTCACGTCAATTAGGGTGTCTGTTCCCTATTTCTTAGATTACCAGACTTAATAAAAAGGGGCATATTCAGTTTCGATCATTCAACCATAGAACGTAATTTCGATTACTTGTGTCTATTTCGTAAAACAGTTATAAAAGTTGCGCATGTATTCTCAGCCCAAAAATATAAAGGGTAAAAAGGTAAATGAAACTCACTTTCACAGATTTTTACTTCGTCGGGAAGTAAGACTTGGCCACTGGTTGATTCACGAACCTATAACAATATATACATATATATCAAAGTATGTTCAAAATTTATTTACAACACTTTTAATATATTTTGATGTTTTAAGTTTATTAAGTCAGCTGTCCTCGTTAGTAACCTACAACTAGTTGTCCACAGTTAGATGTACAGAAATAAATCGATAAATATTATCTTGAATCAATCCACGACCTAGTGTATACGTATCTCAGTATTGATCACAACTCAAACTATATATATTTTGGAATCAACCTCAACCCTGTATAGCTAACTCCAACATTCACATATAGAGTGTCTATGGTTGTTCCGAAATATATATAGATGTGTCGACATGATAGGTCGAAACATTGTATACGTGTCTATGGTATCTCAAGATTACATAATATACAATACAAGTTGATTAAGTTATGGTTGGAATAGATTTGTTACCAATTTTCACGTAGCTAAAATGAGAAAAATTATCCAATCTTGTTTTACCCATAACTTCTTCATTTTAAATCCGTTTTGAGTGAATTAAATTGCTATGGTTTCATATTGAACTCTATTTTATGAATCTAAACAGAAAAAGTATAGGTTTATAGTCGGAAAAATAAGTTACAAGTCGTTTTTGTAAAGGTAGTCATTTTAGTCGAAAGAACGACGTCTAGATGACCATTTTAGAAAACATACTTCCACTTTGAGTTTAACCATAATTTTTGGATATAGTTTCATGTTCATAATAAAAATCATTTTCTCAGAATAACAACTTTTAAATCAAAGTTTATCATAGTTTTTAATTAACTAACCCAAAACAGCCCGCGGTGTTACTACGACGGCGTAAATCCGGTTTTACGGTGTTTTTCGTGTTTCCAGGTTTTAAATCATTAAGTTAGCATATAATATAGATATAGAACATGTGTTTAGTTGATTTTAAAAGTCAAGTTAGAAGGATTAACTTTTGTTTGCGAACAAGTTTAGAATTAACTAAACTATGTTCTAGTGATTACAAGTTTAAACCTTCGAATAAGATAGCTTTATATGTATGAATCGAATGATGTTATGAACATCATTACTACCTTAAGTTCCTTGGATAAACCTACTGGAAAAGAAAAAAATGGATCTAGCTTCAACGGATCCTTGGATGGCTCGAAGTTCTTGAAGCAGAATCATGACACGAAAACAAGTTCAAGTAAGATCATCACTTGAAATAAGATTGTTATAGTTATAGAAATTGAACCAAAGTTTGAATATGATTATTACCTTGTATTAGAATGATAACCTACTGTAAGAAACAAAGATTTCTTGAGCTTGGATGATCACCTTACAAGATTGGAAGTGAGCTAGCAAACTTGAAAGTATTCTTGATTTTATGTAACTAGAACTTGTAGAATTTATGAAGAACACTTAGAACTTGAAGATAGAACTTGAGAGAGATCAATTAGATGAAGAAAATTGAAGAATGAAAGTGTTTGTAGGTGTTTTTGGTCGTTGGTGTATGGATTAGATATAAAGGATATGTAATTTTGTTTTCATGTAAATAAGTCATGAATGATTACTCATATTTTTGTAATTTTATGAGATATTTCGTGCTAGTTGCCAAATGATGGTTCCCACATGTGTTAGGTGACTCACATGGGCTGCTAAGAGCTGATCATTGGAGTGTATATACCAATAGTACATACATCTAAAAGCTATGTATTGTACGAGTACGAATACGGGTGCATACGAGTAGAATTGTTGATGAAACTGAACGAGGATGTAATTGTAAGCATTTTTGTTAAGTAGAAGTATTTTGATAAGTATATTGAAGTCTTTCAAAAGTGTATAAATACATATTAAAACACTACATGTATATACATTTTAACTGAGTCGTTATGTCATCGTTAGTCGTTACATGTAAGTGTTGTTTTGAAACCTTTAGGTTAACGATCTTGTTAAAGGTTGTTAACCCAATGTTTATAATATCAAATGAGATTTTAAATTATTATATTATCATGATATTATCATGTATGAATATCTCTTAATATGATATATATACATTAAATGTCTTTACAACGATAATCGTTACATATATGTCTCGTTTAAAAATCATTAAGTTAGTAGTCTTGTTTTTACATATGTAGTTCATTGTTAATATACTAAATGATATGTTTACCTATCATAGTATCATGTTAACTATATATATATCCATATATATGTCATCATATAGTTTTTACAAGTTTTAACGTTCGTGAATCACCGGTCAACTTGGGTGGCCAATTGTCTATATGAAACATATTTCAATTAATCAAGTCTTAACAAGTTTGATTGCTTAACATGTTGGAAACATTTAATCATGTAAATATCAATCTCAATTAATATATATAAACATGGAAAAGTTCGGGTCACTACATTTATTTCCTTCATGGTCAGCTCAATCCGTTTTTCAGTACCAAATTTTTCTATCGAGCGTTCCCAACACTCCATTCTTTATCATCAAAATCTTGACCATTTTGGCCATCTAAAATTTTACTGTTTCCTCGGCATTTAATGCTACTATATCTTAATCATCGGTTATCAATCCGAGATGGTTTCAGGAGAATTGTGTTTTTAGATGATTAAACGCTGATGGTAATATGAAAGGTTTCCTGTTAACAATAAAGAAAGGGCATATATATATCAAGGTTATAATAAGGTTATTTCGAACGAAAAGTCGAAGTTGACTTGCTGGAGCTGTGACAAAATTGGCTACTTTGGAAAGGGATTGCAAAGTTATTTTCGGTAATAACAACGCCAAAGGAGCTAGCACAGATACGTGTTAATCGTTTACTCAGTTTCTGAGAGTTTTTCAGGTGCATAACTATATGCATCAATCTTTTCTTCCGTAGATGAAGTGCGGTTGGTTCATCCTCTCGACTAAGGTGCTTTCAAGAATCATGAAAAATTTGAACATGGATTGGAATCGTCAAGATTTAAATGAGGTTTAAGATGAAATCAAGTGGCAAACTTGAAGAATTGTTTAGTTTCATATGTTATAATCAATATTTTAATTCATTTTTAATTGTCCAATATTATTAGTCCACAGTCGATAGTCCACAATTAACAGTCCAATAATTCATATATAGTTTAATATATAATATTCGAATTAATTAATACGTTTCGTGACCCGTATACATCTCAGACTCGATCATAACTCAAACTATATATATTATTGTAGAATCAACCTCAACCCTGTATAGCTAACTCCCGCATTACTGCATATAGAGTGTCTATGGTTATTCCAAATAATATATATAGATGCGTCGATATGATATGTCAAAACCTTGTATACGTGTCCCGATATTTAAAGTACGTAAAAATAAATAACAAAAATTAAATGACGATGAATAAAGTGCGTAAAGTAAATAACAGAAATTAAATGACGATAAATAAAATTGCGAGAATGTAAATTGCGATAAATAAATTGCGATAAATAAAATGTAATCAGTTAGCTAGGAACAATTAGCTAGGAACAGTTAGCATGGATTCTTAACAACATTTTTCTCGTAGTTAATTTGTTTGTTTCTAACAAATTTTATTTTGTCCAGTGTTTTTTTCATTATGCCACTTGTTGGATTCTGATAGATCAAAATTCAAATATGAAATTGAATGAAAATGGTTATTCTGTGGTGAACGGATACGTATATCGGTGATTGTAAATAGGATCATAAATGACTGTTGAATCAGATTCGAAGAATATACAGTGTAACTTATTAATGTGAAATCTAAATATTTCTAGGGTATTACCTACCCGTTAAAATATTTTCACCATTAACAGTTTGTACGAAAGAATTTTTAATTACAATCTTTATGAAAATATACTTACATATATATTCTCTTCAGATGTAATCACGGATTTAATGAGTTAATATAATATTAATCTCATTTGATTTTCGGTTTGAGCTAGAATAAATAATCTCTAAAACTTTTAGAAACCACATATTCTTCGTAGAATATTAATGAAGTTATGAATCAATACTTCATCGGTTATTGTTGTTGGTACTCCTTGGTATCTATGGTGCGTATGATGTTGATATGCGTAGGACAGATTGTGAATTTGAGGTGTGAGATGCGGATGTTGCTGTTGCTGGATGGTGGTGGTACTGTTGATGTTACTGATGGTGGTACTGTTTATGCTGCTGGTGCTGCTGCTGGTGTTTGTAACCTTTGCACCATATTCTCCAAAGCCACTACCCGAGCTCGAAGCTCGTTGACTTCTTCTATTACATCGGGATGATTGTCGGTTTGGATGAGCGGATAAATATGATCTAGAATTTGGTATAGTATATAATCGTGACGAGATACTCTGGAAATGAGAGAGAAAATGGTGTTTCGGACAGGTTCACCGGTAAGTGCTTCAGTTTCTTTGTCAAGAGGGCAATGTGGTGGATGAAAAGGATCACCTTCTTCTTGTTTCCAATGATTAAGGAGGCTACGAACCCAGCCCCAATTCATCTAGAATAGATGATGGCTAATCGGTTGATCCATTCCGGATACACTGCTTTCAGAGCTCGAGTGAAAATCCATATCGGAATAGTTATCGGAATCCGAAGAACTTGAACTGGTTGCGGAATTTATCTTGCACGGTTAGGTAAAGGATTTTATGAAATGATTTTCGGGTATCGGATGATATTCTAGTTACATAGAATATCTATGTATAGTACAGATGATCCCGTAGATTACGAAGGAAATTAAGAAAACGTGTCAGATAAAGTCTACAGTAACAGATACGCTAAGATCTGAATTTTGTCTCTACACTATTCATGCAATCAATGCAATAAGAAGTGTCTAGACTTAGAATGATAAGCAGGTAATTTCCTAAGAATGATAAGTAGATGATTTTCGACAGGAAATGATAAGTAAAACTTTTGACATGCAGACACGGTCGAAGTCCAGACCCACTAATGCATCTAAACAACTATTGTTTAGACACACTAATGCAACACCTGGTTCGCTACGACCACCGCTCTGATACCAACTCTAACAACCCGTCCTAATCCTCTTGGACGAGGTCATCAACATTTGGTCCCATTGCAATGATTGACTCCAAGTAATGTCCTTAAAATGAGCAAATGCACAGCGGAAGACTTAATTCATACCTGAGAATAAACATGCTTAAAAGTGTCAACCAAAAGGTTGGTGAGTTCATAGGTTTATCGTAATAACAGTTATCAATAGTTTCAATAGACCACAAGATTTCATAATCATAAACATAATACACTCGCAAGTGTATGTAAAGCATTCTAAGTGGTTGAGCACTTGGTAACCATACTTAACATTTAATCAACGTCGCATATTCCCTTTATTATGAAATCTCTCTACACTGTACCAAGTGTAGTCACGAAACGAAGTACTGTGCAACCGTTGAATATTGGTCGTCCAGTCCGGTTGGGGTTGTCAGGCCCGATAGATCTATCAACAGGATTCGCGTTTACAATACCCATGTAAATAGTAGTTACCAAGCTACAGGGAAGTATGCCAGTGGTACAACTCAACGTAGAATGTATTTTTAAGTACTTGCTTCTATTTCGTAAACATTTAAAAAAGCAGCGCATGTATTCTCAGCCCAAAAATATATATTGCAAAAGCAATTAAAAAGGGAGCAAATAAAACTCACAATACGATATTTTGTGGCAAAATATGCATACGACGAAATTGAACAATGCAAGGTTGGCCTCGGATTCACGAACCTATATTAGTAATATATAACAACTGATATTATAAGCATATAATGGTACTAAATCAAATCTTATTATATAAATATTATAAAAGTTTTATATTAAGTTCTAGTATATACTTATTTATATATTATATTCTTAATTTATATGCTATACTAATAAATAAATTAAATATTTTTATTTTATATATTTAAGTAATTAATATTTACTATAAAATTATCATAATACATGAACATATTGCTTCGTAATTTTTTTTTTATATTTTTGCTTTAGTATTTATTTATTAACTTTTGTAAAACTTTTGATAGTGTAGGTACTATTTATTTAACTTATAAACTATTTAACTTCTTATTTTTCATAAGTTATATGTACCAAAGAGCTTAAATATATATAATAAATTCTTGTGAAAGTTTGCAAACAAGGTTATAGTTCAGGGGTTAAAACGTATATAAAAACATGTCATCATTTTGCTCTGAATTCATACATACAACAAAACTTAAAACGAGAGTGTTCAACTTTTTATTTTATTTATTATTATTATTATTTTTTTTTTTGACTTAATATTTTCATGTGTAACTAATTTAGTTAATCAAATCTTATAATTGATTATGACAAAAGATTTTCTAGAGCCCACAGTTACATAAAAAAAATCATGTTAATAACAATAATTTATACACAGAGGCGGATTTGAGGGCGTGCAACACGTGCACTCTCACAGGGTCCATAGTCCAAAGGGGCCTATAGTGTTACTACTTAGCCAATTTTTTTTAGTATTTACTGAACTTGTTCGTACATATATTTAAAACTTTTGTATACAAAAGGGCATATTTTTTTGATAATTGAACAGTGCCCATATGAAAATTTAGAATTGACGGGACGGCTCTGTATTATACATAATATATATTAGTTATAATATTATATAAACTGTAAATTTAAAACATAAGTTTTGGGTTTGTACCAGAGTAATAACGAAAGAGACGAGTAAGTGTTAGAGGATGGTTCAGTCGAGCAGCAAGAAGTAATATAGCAGCAGTAGCAAAGTCGACCTACCAAGTTGGGTTTTTTTTTTTTTTGGTCTCGGTAACAGAACAACAACAAGTAGCAGCAAATATCAAATATTAGATTGGGTTTGGTTTAATTCCAAACCGAACAGCAGAGCAGGGGTGTTCGATTTTGTTTGGGTATCGACCATCGTAGCAGCAGTAGCCAGCATCAATGGTTTCAGTTTTGGGTGATCTTGGCTGTTCGAACAGCAGAGAGTAGCATGAACATGTAGACGTATTAGTTGCATTTAACAAGTTGAAGGTTATTGAGTTGTTGTGGGTTTCATTGAGTAGAAAAAGAAATAGGAGTAAGTAGAAAGTAATATATGAAAGTGTTAGTATAATTGGGTTTGTCTTTGTGTTCAGAGAAAGATATATAGAGATATATATCATCTCGCTTTTATAATAATAATAATAATAATAATAATAATAATAATAATAATAATAATAATAATAATAATAATAATAATAATAATAATAATAATAATAATAATAATAATATATAGGTGGAGATGTTAAATTGTTTTGATGAATGGCCGATGGTGGTTGGAATGTTTGAGGTCATTTGGTTTGGAGATTTAAGATAAAGAGATAAATGGAAATGAGAATGTGGTGTTGATTGTTTTACTTTTGAATACTTTTAAGTGTGAAAGACAATTGATGTTGCAAGTGGCAATGAGGATTAGATTTTTTTTTATCCATATTTTTGTTATTTGGCTACTTCAACCAATTAGGTATTGAAAAAATAAAACTCTTTTATTGGAAATGAATAACTTTGTAATATGGAGTATGATATATTGATTGATTGATACATATATATATTTTTTTTAATTTCAATCAATGTTATAGATTATAGATAAGTAAATGAAATAGATAGTACTCCATAATAAACAAGATTAGTAATTAGTATAAAAGATTCTAATTAATTAAATAAATTGAAAACATGAAAGATGAAAAAAAAAATTGGTTTGGTCATAATCGAACAGGAAAAAGGAGAGGAAATAAAACACAAAGATAAAAGTGGTTGTAATGGTGGGGTTCTTTTTATAGAAAAAGAATCGATTATAGATACATATATATGTATGTTAAGAAAATTAGAAGAGAACAAAAACATAAATATCTAATTCAATCCATTTTCAATCGTGTTTACACAATCAGTGGCCACCATCAAATTTGTCCACAAAGAATTTGTGGTATTTTGTTTGATTTTTCTTGGGTTGGTTTTTGAACAGTAATGCAGGAAAAATAATAATAGTGGTAGGTGATGGTTAAAGTGACGATTGATGAAGTTTTTTTTTTTTTTTTTTTTTTGTGAATGTTTAAAGTAGAAATAGGAAAACAATTTCATAATTTAGGAGGAAGGTGGGGTTTGTTATTTCGTATGATGCATGCATATGTGCATAAAAATTTAAAATGAAGAAAGGAAGCAATTACAGTAATACCCTTGTGTCTCATAGGCTAAATAGTGAACTTTTAAATAAAAAAATTTATTATATCGTAAGTTATTTTACATAATTAGTTATATCAATTAAATCTTATTTCAAAATATTATATATATTTATATTTATTTTTATATACTTTATATATATATATATATATATATATATATATATATATATATATATATATATATATATATATATATATATATATCTACTTATAACTGTTGTTCGTGAATCGTCGAGAATAGTCGAAGGTCAAATAAATTCATGACATAGTTCAAAATTTTTGAGATCCAACCTAACAGGCTTCGCTTATCGTGTCGAAAATATTAAATTATATATAGATTTTGATTCAAAATAAGTCGGAATTTTCCGGGTCGTGACATAGTCCCACTTTTAAAATCTAATATTTTGGGATGAGAATACATGTAGTTTTATAAATGATTTACAAAATAGACACAAGTACATGAAACTACTTTCTATGGTTGAATGATCGAAGCCGAATATGCCCCTTTTTACTTGGTAACCTAAGAATTAGTAAACCAGTCTACTAATTGACGCGAATCCTAAAGATAGATCTATTGGGCTCAACAAACCCCATCCGTTGTAGCGGATGCTTTAGTACTTCGATGTTGTTTTATCATGTTCGATGGATGTTCCAGAATGATAGGGGATATTCTTATATGTATCTTGTTAATGTCGGTTACCAGGTGTTCACCATATGAATGATTTTTATCTCTATGTATGGGATGTGTATTGAAATATGAAATCTTGTGGTCTATTATTATGATTTGATAAATATATAGGTTAAACCTATAACTCACCAACATTTTTGTTGACGTTTAAAGCATGTTTATTCTCAGGTGATTATTAAGAGCTTCCGCTGTTGCATGCTAATATATGGACAAGGTTTGGAGTCAGCATGCTTGTATAATATTGTTTAAAACTGCATTCAAAATTTACTTTGTTGTAACATATTAATATTGTAAACCAATATGTATTGGTAGTGTGTAAGTGTGATTTTTTTTTAGATTATCATTTCTGATAATCTAGGTGGTGTCCTTTAAACCTTGTCAATAAAATAAAAGTTATGGTTTGTTTTAAAAACGAATGTAGTCTTTGAAAAACGTCTCATATAGAGGCAAAACCTCGCAACGAAATCAATTAATATGGAACGTTTATAATTAATATGAAAAGGACATTTCAAAATCTACCTTCAAAGAATCCAAATGATTCAGTGTCTGCTGAAGTCTTTAGTAAATACTTTGCTCCTGACTCTAAACCTTTACGGACAAATCTTCTTTATCATCCTTCGATATTAGAAATTCTAAAATATCATCGTATCTTTCATTATAAATATCCTCAATATTTCTGAAGATATTTTCATAACTATTCTTATCTGAAATCATTTATCTCCTCGCGTTATTTGTATTACATCGTAAAGGAAACTATTTAGTTTCTATATTCTGTAAACCTTCGAGTTTAAATTATGAATGTTTTTGAAGAAGTGTTGGGAATTGAAGCATGAGTTAATATAATATAATGACACTTGATCAACGTAATTATATTACAGTAAGTCATGCTGTGTTTCTAATGGAACGTGATAAAGGTTCACAGATCATACCCTCATCATGAACCATGTTACATAACTCTTTTATTCTATTTAACCTCTAAACATATCAAGAAAATATTTTTCTTGATGATTCGGTCTTTTCCGGATATTCTGGTAATTTGACAAATCAAATTGTGCTATTACCTTTCCTTTCTGCTTATAATCTTAGTTATGTTCTTTCGAACTTCATACCTACAAACCGAGACGTCTTGATCGCTTTACTTAAAGTCGGGAAGAAGAAACAAAAGCATGGAACTCCGAAATATAAGGAAAAATATAAAGCCCAATAACAACACGGAAATTACAAACCGTGTATATCTATGCGAATAGCAAGCTAAAGACACGGGAGAATTAGAAATACTATAACCCCAAGGTAATAGTAGAAGTGAATAAATTCCTCCGGTGGTAAATGGAAAAGAAGAATGACAGATATGATAGACAGGAAAATATCAAGAATCAGAACTGGATAAAGCATTTTCACAATCTTTGGAAGTATAGATTGAGGAAGAAAGTATAGGAGTGGTGAAAATAATGAAACGGAAGAGGTTAATTTATATTGAAAATATCGGACATAATAATCGAGGCAGATTACGAATTTAATCAAAGAAAATCCTAATTTCCTTAATTACCTGAGAATCAAATCTTATACAGATTATGAAAATTTTCTTTAAATCCCTTGAATTCCGAAATCAACCGTGACTACGTCAAAAGTTATAACAAATCTTTATTTTACTCATTTCACTCTTTTACGATAGCTTCACTCATACTCTTCACGTAATCGAATTGTTTTATTACTCAATAGTGATAAAACTCTATTTTCTAACTCATATCCGTCATGAAAACATACTTATTGTCAACCGTGACTATCTCTGTCAAATTTCGGGACGAAATTTCTTTAACGGGTAGGTACTATAACAACCCTCACATTTCCATACTTGAATTGACTAATTTGCATATAGGGTTGTTATCCATACGTAATATATAATTAAATTCAACGTTGATCAAATATTTATTTTTAGTCGACACGTTTTGTTAACTAAAGTTTACACTAATTATATAAAATAACTTTAGTTAATATTAATATTAATGTGTATTATATTTAAAACTATATGTAACATAATTATTAATTAAATGATAAGTTATTTTAATCATTATATATATTTTTAGCTTATAAAATTTTTTTTTTTTAAATAATGAGCCCATTAATTTTGACTAAATATTTTCAAGGATAAAACTTATTAAAAACATTTTTAACATGTTTTCTTTTTTTTGTCAAAATTGGCACCTTTATTTTATTTTATTTTTTTCTATTCACCAACCATTTTTACCTATAAATACATGGCTCCTCATTCATTTTTTCTTGCCAAAAACAAAAACTTAAATTATTCTCTCAACCCTTGAAGAAAAATTTGAGGTACTTTCTATTTTTAATATTTTTTTAATATTGTCGATATATTTATATTTATTGTATATTCTTTGTAAAATTTGAAATTAATTATGTTTATATGTTATAATTAGTATTATAAGTATTATGATGTATAAAAATAATTTTGATAATTTATGGAATATTAATTATAATTAAATATGAATTATGTAGTATTTAAACGTAAAAACAATGTAAATTTAGTAATAAATATTTTTAACCAAAAATAAAATATATATAATTTTTCCTGAGTTTATAAAACTTATATAGATCTACAAAAATTATAAAAATAATTACTTGGGTCGAATTGGTAAGTATTATATAATTAAATTCTATTATTATGTAATTCGAAGGTAAATTAAAAATAAATATAAAATAATAAAAAATATTTTTTTAAATATTTTTTCTACAGGTTATCAGACTGATAGAAACTTATAAAAATTATAAAAATAATTTTTTAGGTTTATTTAGTAATTATATATAATTAAACTTGTTTTGTGAATAAATTAAGTGTAAAAACAAAAATAAATACAAAAATATAATAAAACATTTTCTTAAATTTTTCTACTAATCTATATGATTAACTAAAACTATAGAAATTATGTATATAATTTTTAGATATTTAATTAATTATTTAGACATTTTTGAATAATGTTCGATTAATAAAACACTATTATTTTTGGAAGTAATTTAGGTATTTATTTAAAGGTAATTATATTTAATATATATAAGACATACTAAGGTATAATAACTAAATATTAAATAATACTTAGGTTATATTATCACATATATAATTATTAAGTACATTAATAATTCGTTGTGTGTATATGTAGCGACCCGACAAAATCGTCATTGCCGGCGCCGTCTACTTAGGTCTCGTTACGTGGTCATAAGTCTTTAAAACAATGTTTGACCAAAAGTATGTCGCATTCATTTCAAAAGTAAAGATGTTTCAAGGTTTACAAAGTAGTTCGACAACTAGTTACATGACAAAGTTTAAAGTACAATTGAAACATATGCGACACAATTTAAAAGTAGCCAAAAGACGCTCCACATATGCATGTATACTCGACATCCAAGCAAGTATCAAAAGTAATGAGCGGAAGCATGTATCACAAAATGTTCAAGGACCTGAGAAAAACATAGAAATCTGTCAACGAAAACGTTGGTGAAATCATAGGTTTAAGTAAGTAAGTAAGTATAAGTGAACCACAAGATTTGTAACATCGAAAATAATAGTTAACCATTCCAAAATTTTGTTTCACGAGCACCCAATTATCACTGCTTAACATTCCTTCCATAGAACCCCATCACAATAGTGTTAGAACATACACTGTTTCTCGAAAATATATTTCATTCGTAGACGATAGCGAACCGCCTGAATGAGGGTTTGTCAAACCCATATGGTCATATAACATAAGTTCTCGCTTACACCCAGCAAGTGTAACTAATGATAATCGAATTGAGGATTTTTGTTCAAACTCGTATGTAGAATGTTTGTTTTCCTGTACTTGTGTTCACTTAGTAAAAAGAAACGTTTATGTTTTCTCATCCCAAATATAAGTTTAAAAGAGTAAACGTGGGACTATGATCTCACCTTGAGTGCACGTATGAAAAGTACTTCAACAAGTAAACGTGTGCAAGAACGAATGCTAGTCTTGACATAAACAAGTAGGTTTGTATCAATATTGGTAAACACGGTTGGTCAAAGATGTTCAATTACTCCTATGGCTCGTTACGACTCGATTATATAGCATGTGGATCAAATTGTCAAGTTTCATGCAAGATACAAGTATAGAAGCATATTAGAACGATCGCATAAACATTTGGTTAAGTTTGACAAAAGTCAACTTTGGTCAAAGTCAAAGTCAAAGTCAAAGTCAACGGGGCCGGGTCGGGTATCCGACAATTTTTCCATGATGAGAAAGTATATACAAACATGTTGGCCAAGTTTCATGTTAATCGGAGTTACGAGTAAACGGGGGTGAAAACGTGAAAATCAAAAAGAATTTGGGACAGTCCAAAATGGTGCGCCGCGCGGGATTTTGGCGCGCCGCTCCATTTCTCGGTTCAGCAAGTCTGGCAGTTTTCAAGTGTTCCAAACGAGCCAAACTTCAAACAAACATAATTTACGAACCGTAAACACTTAAAACGCGTATCTTATATCATTGGAAAGGTATTTTGACAAGGAATACAACTAACCACATTTCACCAATCGAAAACATCATTTGCAACAACCGACTTTCCAAATTAAATGATCAATTAATGCTCATCATTAATGTTCAAGTTCATAAATGCACAATCATCATTCGGGAATTAAATGCACTCATATGATATGCCGTTTCGTAGATAATTACGTATACAATGCAACTAAACACTTACAAACAACATTGCAAGGCATTCAATGCATTAAAAGTTCATTTTACTTCAATCAAACCCTAACTCAAGAACCACAAAATCAATAATCATATTAGTGAAGTTTTCTTAATCAACCTACACATCAAATTGAAACTAATGATGCTAGGAACACATTTAATACTTGCACTTTATCATAACAACAACATTAAATCATCCAAAACTCAAAATCAAACACACACTTTTCAAGTTCATGCTAGTTACATTTAAACAACGAGATCAAGCATATAAATCATATATTCATGTTAGACTTGAGCCATAGACACTAATTAACAACTTTATAAGTTAAAAACATCAAGAACACAAAATCTAGTGATTTTAGAAAGTTACCCAAATGTATTGAAATCGGTATGGAATCAAAGAGGAAGTTGCAAGGATTCCAAAAATGCAATTTGTTGTGTTGCTAGCTTCCTAATCCGAATTTAGATGATGAATTCTTGTTGGTGTTCTTAAGAGAAAAAGGAAGTAGTAAAAGTGAAAGGGAAGAAATGAATGGATGAGAGTGAAGTGTTGACCCTTTGACCTAGTCAAAGGTTTGGTCATTTGGTAAGTTTGGTCCCTTTAGTTTCATTCGGGTGCGTGAATTAACTAAACGAGATAATTTAAAACGCGTATCAATGGGAGATGTTATAAATATATAACGGACTTTAAAAGGAATAAACGGAAAGTAAACGAAAAAAAGCGGGATGTTAGAGTATACACCTATAACGTAAAGGTTATAATTAAAAGATAACGTGCACTTTATACGAACCTCACCGCTACTTGTGGCCTAGGGTGATCCTTGTTACCATTATGGGACGCTTGTGGATCTCGAATGCCAAGACTTAGATTCTGGTCAAGAGATACTGGGCCGCTCGATAACAATAGATCGTTCGAGTGACTTGCATGTTAGCAATGAAGTTTGGGCGAGATTGTACAACATTTTTGTTGAGGATTATAACCCGAACATTCTTAAACTAGAAGCTTACTATAAGTGGAAGCTTTCCATAAATAGTAGGTTTTCAAAAATAGAAACTTTTGAGAAATACAAATTTTTCTCAAAAACTGTCACTGTTAATATAGTTGCAATATTAATATACAAACTTTATGTCTGTTAGACATTAACTAATCAAAGATTATATCTCTAGGTTAAGATCTCTGATCACTTACTCCGTTCATTCTTCTTTGCGTGGAATAACTTACTTGCTACTAAGGTGAACTTCATAGCCCCACTTTTTACTGTTTCATAACTGTTTTTATAACTTTTAGGGTGAGACACATGCTTGCTTTTAAACTGTTTTACTCTTAGACACAAGTACTAAATTGTTAACTATGCTGCCATGCTTTGATTCATGATAAATCCCTATCGTAATATCATCAATTGCTACGTTTAAATGCAAACTTAATTATTGTGAGTAGGCCTATTGAGAGTAATGTCTCTAACCATTCGACCGTTAGTTTTTGGTTACATAATAATGATTCCAAGACACTGACAGTACAAGGTGTCATAGGGTAAACTTGTTTATATAACAACCCTCATATTTCCATACCTGAATTGACTAATTTGACTATAGGGTTGTTATCCATACGTAATATATAATTAAATTCGACGTTGATCAAATATTTATTTTTAGTTGACACGTTCTGTTAACTAAAGTTTACACTAATTATATAAAATAACTTTAGTTAATATTAATGCGTATTATATTTAAAACTATATGTAACATAATTATTAATTAAATGATAAGTTATTTTAATCATTATATATATTTAGCTTATAAAAAAAATAAAAATAAAAAGAAATAAGATTTTTTTTTATAAATTAAATAATGAGCCCATGAATTTTGACTAAATATTTTCAAAAACAAAAACTTATTAAAAACATTTTTAACATGTTTTTATTATTTTGTCAAAATTGGCACCTTTATTTTATTATTTTTTTTCTTTTCACCAACCATTTTTTACCTATAAATACATGGCTCCTCATTCATTTTTTCTTGCCAAACACAAAAACTTAAGTTATTCTCTCAAAACCTTGAAGAAAATTTGAGGTACTTTCTATTTTTATTAATTTTTTTCAATATTGTCATTTATATTTATATTTATTGTATATTCTTTGTAAAATTCAAAATTAATTATGTTTATATGTTATAATTAGTATTGTAAGTGTTATGATGCATAAAAATAATTTTGATAATTTATGGAATATTATTTATAATTAAATACGAATTATGTAGTGTTTAAACGTAAAAACAATGTAAAATTCGTAATAAATACTTTTAACAAAAAATAAAATATATATAATTTTTTCTGAGTTTTTAAAACTTATATAGATCTGAAAAAATTATAAAAATAATTACTTGGGTGGAATTGGTATTTATTATATAATTAAACTCTATTATTATGTAATTCGAAGGTAAATTAAGAATAAATATAAAATAATAAAAAATATTTTTTTATATATTTTTCTACAGGTTATTAGACTGATAGAAACTTATAAAAATTATAAAAATAATTATTTGGGTTTATTTAGTAATTATGTAGAATTAAAATTGTTTTGTGAATACATTAAGGGTAAAAACAAAAATAAATACAAAAATATAATAAAAACATTTTCTTAAATTTTTTTACTAATCTATATGATTAACTAAGACTATAAAAATTATGTATGTAATTTTTAGATATTTAATTTATTATTTAGACATTTTTGAATAATGTTCGATTAATAAAACACTATTATTTTTGAAGTAATTTAGGTATTTATTTAAAGGTAATTATATTTAATATATATAAGACATACTAAGGTATAATAACTAAATATTAAATAAAACTTAGGTTATATTATCACATATATAATTTTTAAGTACATTAATAATTCGTTGTGTGTATACACCTAAAGTGAAGGTTAATCAAAGATAATGTATAATTCATGTGAACTTCATCGCTACTCACGGTCGTAAGTAAATGATGTCTAGGTTGCCATTTATGGGTAAGCTTGTAGATCTCGAATGCCATGACTTAGATTCTGGTCAAGAATCCTGGGCCCCCGGTTACATCTGGTCATTCCTGACTTATTTGATAGCAACGAAGTTTGAGTAGAGTTGTACAACATCTTGCTAAAGATTAACCCGAACTTTCTAAAATTGGAAAATTACTATAAGTGGAAAATTTCCATAATTAGTAACCTTCCGAAAATGGAAATTCTTTAGTGAACCATTACTATCAATATAGTACTATATACTATTGTCTGTTAGGCAATGTCTGATCATACGTTCTATCTCTAGGTTGAGATCTCGGTCACGTCCTTCCGTTCAATTCTTTCGTGTGCTACTAAGGTGAACTTCATAGCCCCACTTTTTACTGTTTCATAACTGTTTTATAACTTTTGGGGTGAGACACATGCTTGCTTTATAACTGTTTTACGCTTAGACACAAGTACTAAATTGTTAACTATGCTGTCATGCTTTGATTCATGCTAAATCCCTACTGTAATATCGTTAATAGCTACGTTTAAATGCAAACTTAATTATTGTGAGTAGGCCTATTGAGACTAACGTCTCTAACCATTCGACCGTTGGTCTTTGGTTACATAATAATGATTCCACGACACTGACAGTACAAGGTGTCATAGGGTAAACTTGTTTAGTAGCAATATTACAAAATGCAGCAACACTTTTAGATTGATATTTCTATATCAATCAACTTTAAACTAAATCTTGTGGTCTAAAACTTTAGATATTATTTATAAACCTATGAATTTCACTCAACCTTTTTGGTTGACACTTTAAGCGTGTTTTGTCTCAGGTGATGATTGAGCTAGCTGCTACTTACTACTAGATGATTGATGTATACTTTGCTGCTTGCATGGAGTCCATCATTCATATTTATCATTTTGTTTAAGACATTTTCCATTTACTGTACTCTTATGATGTAAAACTTTGAATAATGCTTCCGCTATTTATTTAATAAATAAAACGTCTCATTTAGAGTCGTTCTCGCTTATACAACTGTGTTATGATATGATTGGTCACAATTACCCCTGGTCCATTTTGGGGGTGTGACAGATTGGTATCAGAGCAGGCTGATGTAGAGAACTAGGATTGCATTTTATGTGTGCCTTATACAATTAGGTACCTTAGCAATGTAGGACTACAACTTTCCTTGACTATAGTGCCTTTAATTGTTGCCTTAAACTGTTAAATGCTACACTATACTTTAGAAACTTTACTTATCATAGAATGCCGAGCCAACCTAAGAACTCTGCTCACTTTCCTAAGTAATATTCAATTCCGCCACCACATTTAAATGCGACACCGTTCTCGACATTCCTATGTCATCTATCATAGTTTTGTGTATTACATGAAATGTTATCCATGATTTTTGAAACTCCTATATTTGTTACAATTCATACTCAAACGTATATAACCTCCTTGTTATATCACGTACCTATATGCTTTATGCCTTTATGCATCGGTTTGTGAACCGGAAAATGTCATTGAGTTATCTCAAATACATTATAATGTCTTCACTACTCATATTCATTACTTTTAAATCTTTGATTTCTCGTTATTTTTTTATCATTGAATTTTCTTGACGGATGGCGTCTACGAAACTCTAGAATGGAAGGGTTTGGATTACCGATTTAAAGGATCCTATAGCTCAAGCCCCTAGACCTGAATAGACCATTACGAATTGAAAGTCTTTAATTGAAAGATTATCAGATTACATACTTATCATTTTATGATCTCGACACGTCATACTGCTATTATTGGATTATAGACACATCATATCTTATTATATCTTATCATATCTATCTTAATAAACTTTGTCTAACACTTTTCCTAAATTTCCTCTGTAAATTACGGAAATCTTTTTGCTATATATACGTATATCAAGAAGACAAATATATCATTCAATATTCAACACTCATCTCATAACAAAAACCCTTATTCCGATCAGATAATATGGATTTCTCACATGATTCCTCGAACTCCTCGAGCTCCAATGGCAGCATAACCAGAATGACCCAACCAATTAGTCATCATCTATTTTGGATGAATTGGGGATGGGTTCGTAGTAAACTTAATCAATGGAGACAAGAAGAAGGTGATCCCTTCCACCAACCGAATTCACCTCTTGGTGAAGAACCTGAAGCACTTACCGGCGAACCCGTTCGGAACACTATTTTCACCCTCATTTCCAGGGTATCCAGTCACGAATATATAATATCTAAAATTCTAGATCTTATTCATCCACTTGTCCGAACCGCCAATCACCCCGGAATAATAGAAGAAGTCAATGAGCTTCGCGCTCGAGTGATGGCTCTGGAGAATATGGTGCGAAACCTACGAGCACCAGCAGCGGCACCAGCAGCATAACCAGCATCACCACCAGTACCAACAGCATCACCACCAACAACATCAGCTTCACCAACAACAAACACCATAATCTGTACCTCGGATATCAACATCATACGCCCCATAGATACCAAGGAATATTAGTAATAATGAGTTAAGATGTATTGACTCATTCTTCTTGAAAATTATATATGTATACTTATATATATATATATATATATATATATATATATATATATATATATATATATATATATATATATATATATATATATATATATATATATGGTTTGGAACAATAATAAATCTTTTCGTATTAAGCTATTACGTGTGAATCTTAAATAGTATGTACTACTTGGTTAATTCATATCACTAATATGCTATGATATACATTCCTCGTTAATCACTGCTTCATCACAATAAACTCCATTTCATAATAAACTAAGTGTATTATTCAAATACATGTTTGGTTTTACACTTTCATTTTCGATGTACTCAAAACTCTTTAAAAAACATCATTCGTGCCTTGTGAATTTCACAAGAATTCCACGAGCATCAACATCATATACCGAGGTATATCAATAACAATGAACGATGGAGTATTGATTCATAACTTCATTAAAGAAAGATTTTGCGATGATTATGTAATCTCTCAAGTTTTGAAGATTATTTATTCTCGCTTCAACCGCAAATCAAATGATTTTAATAGTATATTAACTCATTAAATCTATATTATACGTGAAGAATACATATATGGACGTATATCTTCATAAAGATTGTAATTAAAAATCCTTTTGTACAAACTGTTAATTGTGAAAATGTTTTAACGGGTAGGTAAAATCCGAGAAATATTTATATCTCACATCAATATCTTACATTGTACATTCTTCAAATTCTGATTCAATAATTAGTAACTATACTACTTACATCCACATATGTATCCGTTCACTAAAGAACAACCATTTTCATACAAATTTAATTACCTATTCTGATTTGGACATATCGGAATCCAAGTAAAGCTTTAGCAAGTGTAATCTTCCTAAAGATCACTACATTCATGAATTATATTCATTTGTATTCTATGATGAATTATCACATCAAACCACCGAAATTATCGTTCATTACTTTTGAAATCAACAACGCCTATTCATCAACCATTAGAACCGTTGACGATTACAATTAGCGTTTAATCATCTAAAAACTGAAATTTCTTGAAACCATCTCGGATTGATAACCGATGAATCAAATATGGCTGCATTAAATGCAGAGGAAACAGCAAAATTGTAGATGGTCTCAATGGCCAAAAGTTTGATAATAAAGAATGGTACGTTGGAAAAGCTCAAAAGAAAATTTGGAACTGAAAAACGGATTGAGCTAACCATGGAGGAGACCAAGGACAAATACAAGGACCAAACCCTATATTCAAAGAATCCAGGTAATTCTGGATCCGATGAAATCTTTAGAGAATATCTTGCTCCGAAGTTATGTTAAAAGCTTGCGGAAAATTTTTCTTCATCAACCTTCGAACTTAGAAATTCCAAAATGTCGTTATAAATATCCTCTATATTTCTGAAGATATTTTCATAACGATTCTTGTCCACAATTAAGTATCTCTTTGCGATATCTTTATAAAGGAAACTATTTTAGTTTCTATATTCAGTAAAATTCAAGTTTAAATTATAAATGTTTTGAAGAAATGTTGGAAATTGAAGCATGAGTTAGTATAATATAATGATGTCAGGCCAACGTGATTATATTACAGTAAGTCATGCTAAATTTTTAATGGAAGATGATGATTCATAGACTTTATAATCATTATTTGCCATGTTACACGACTCTTACATTCTACTTAATCTCTGAACATATCAAGAACATATATTCTTGATAGTTCTATCCTCAGTAATTCTGGTAATTTACCAAATCAAATCGTGATATTACGCTTAGAACATTAGGTTCATTCGAAACTTCATACCTACAAATTCTGGACCATTACTCGCTTAACTTAGAGTCGAGAGCAGAATAAAAAGGTAAAGAGCTCCGACATATAAGAGAAAATACAAAGCCCGATAACAACACGGAAATTACAAATCGTGTATATCAATGCGTATAGCAACATAAAGACACGGGAGAATTAAAAACACTATAACCCCAAGAGCATAGTAGAAGTAAACAGATTCCTCTGGTGGTAAAAGAAAAAGAAGCATGACTGCATATATGGTCAATATAATAACAAATATCAATACGGGATTGAGCATATTAACAAATCTTTTGGAAGTATGAATCTAGGAAGAAAGTATAGAAGTGGTGAAGATAATGAAACGGAAGAAGCTAATTTATAGCAAAATTTCCAAACACAGCAATCGAGGCAATTCATCGCATTTAATCAAAGAAATCCCAAAATTCCGTAAATACCGGATAATCAAATCTTATAGATTACGAAGATTTCCTTTAATCCCTTGAATTCCGGAAATCAATCGTGACTACGTCAAAAGTTAAGGTGAACATTTAATTTACTCATTCACTCTTTTACGATAGCTTCGTTTATACTCTTTCTATAATCGAATCGTTCTATCCATATTATTCAATAGTGATAAAACTTTATTCTTCAACTTATATTCATCATTACAATATTCTTGTTGTAAACAATGATGATCTCTATCAAACTTCATGACTATAATTTTCATGAACTACTCTCTGTTTTGTCTACCCTAACATTGTGGCATAAATGCTCAAGGTTTAAATGAGCTCGATATTATTCATAACACATTTTATATATCCAATTTACTGAAATGACTTGTATAACATCATCATTTTGAATGATCTCCGCATTAATAATAAAATGCACTTCGTAGAAGAACTTGTAGAAATTATGGTATGTATGATTTTAATTCTTGAAACAGAACAATATTCTATCCGCTTGAATTCACGCAAGGCCCCGAGCATACCTGGGAACGTGAAAATCAAATAAAACGTAAATATCCTCGTCTATGTACGAACAACACCGATTAATGGCAACAACTAAATTTCGGGACGAAATTTCTTTTAACGGGTAGGTACTATAACAACCCTCATATTTCCATACCTGAATTGACTAATTTGACTATAGGGTTGTTATCCATACGTAATATATAATTAAATTCGACGTTGATCAAATATTTATTTTTATTTGACACGTTCTGTTAACTAAAGTTTACACTAATTATATAAAATAACTTTAGTTAATATTAATGCGTATTATATTTAAAACTATATGTAACATAATTATTAATTAAATGATAAGTTATTTTAATCATTATATATATTTAGCTTATAAAAAAAATAAAAATAAAAAGAAATAAGATTTTTTTTTATAAATTAAATAATGAGCCCATGAATTTTGACTAAATATTTTCAAAAACAAAAACTTATTAAAAACATTTTTAACATGTTTTTATTATTTTGTCAAAATTGGCACCTTTATTTTATTATTTTTTTTCTTTTCACCAACCATTTTTTACCTATAAATACATAGCTCCTCATTTATTTTTTCTTGCCAAACACAAAAACTTAAGTTATTCTCTCAAAACCTTGAAGAAAATTTGAGGTACTTTCTATTTTTATTAATTTTTTTCAATATTGTCATTTATATTTATATTTATTGTATATTCTTTGTAAAATTCGAAATTAATTATGTTTATATGTTATAATTAGTATTATAAGTGTTATGATGCATAAAAATAATTTTGATAATTTATGGAATATTATTTATAATTAAATACGAATTATATAGTGTTTAAACGTAAAAACAATGTAAAATTTTTAATAAATACTTTTAACCAAAAATAAAATATATATAATTTTTTTCTGAGTTTTTAAAACTTATATAGATCTGAAAAAATTATAAAAATAATTACATGGGTCGAATTGGTATTTATTATATAATTAAACTCTATTATTATGTAATTCGAAGGTAAATTAAGAATAAATATAAAATAATAAAAAATATTTTTTTATATATTTTTATACAGGTTATTAGACTGATAGAAACTTATAAAAATTATAAAAATAATTATTTGGGTTTATTTAGTAATTATGTAGAATTAAAATTGTTTTGTGAATACATTAAGGGTAAAAACAAAAATAAATACAAAAATATAATAAAAACATTTTCTTAAATTTTTCTACTAATCTATATGATTAACTAAGACTATAAAAATTATGTATGTAATTTTTAGATATTTAATTTATTATTTAGACATTTTTGAATAATGTTCGATTAATAAAACACTATTATTTTTGAAGTAATTTAGGTATTTATTTAAAGGTAATTATATTTAATATATATAAGACATACTAAGGTATAATAACTAAATATTAAATAAAACTTAGGTTATATTATCACATATATAATTATTAAGTACATTAATAATTCGTTGTGTGTATACACCTAAAGTGAAGGTTAATCAAAGATAATGTATAATTCATGTGAACTTCATCGCTACTCACGGTCGTAAGTGAATGATGTCTAGGTTGCCATTTATGGGTAAGCTTGTGGATCTCGAATGCCATGACTTAGATTCTGGTCAAGAATCCTGGGCCCCCGGTTACATCTGGTCATTCCTGACTTATTTGATAGCAACGAAGTTTGAGTAGAGTTGTACAACATCTTGCTAAAGATTAACCCGAACTTTCTAAAATTGGAAAATTACTATAAGTGGAAACTTTCCATAAATAGTAACCTTCCGAAAATGGAAATTCTTTAGTGAACCATTACTATCAATATAGTACTATATACTATTGTTTGTTAGGCAATGTCTGATCATACGTTCTATCTCTAGGTTGAGATCTCGGTCGCGTCCTTCCGTTCAATTCTTTCGTGTGCTACTAAGGTGAACTTCATAGCCCCACTTTTTACTGTTTTATAACTTTTGGGGTGAGACACATGCTTGCTTTATAACTGTTTTACGCTTAGACACAAGTACTAAATTGTTAACTATGCTGTCATGCTTTGATTCATGCTAAATCCCTACCGTAATATCGTTAATTGCTACGTTTAAATGCAAACTTAATTATTGTGAGTAGGCCTATTGAGACTAACGTCTCTAACCATTCGACCGTTGGTCTTTGGTTACATAATAATGATTCCACGACACTGACAGTACAAGGTGTCATAGGGTAAACTTGTTTAGTAGCGATATTACAAAATGCAGCAACACTTTTAGATTGATATTTCTATATCAATCAACTTTAAACTAAATCTTGTGGTCTAAAACTTTAGATATTATTTATAAACCTATGAATTTCACTCAACCTTTTTGGTTGACACTTTAAGCGTGTTTTGTCTCAGGTGATGATTGAGCTAGCTGCTACTTGCTACTAGATGATTGATGTATGCTTTGCTACTTGCATGGAGTCCATCATTCATATTTATCATTTTGTTTAAGACATTTTCCATTTACTGTACTCTTATGATGTAAAACTTTGAATAATGCTTCAGCTGTTTATTTAATAAATAAAACGTCTCATTTAGAGTCGTTCTCGCTTATACAACTGTGTTATGATATGATTGGTCACAATTACCCCTGGTCCATTTTGGGGGTGTGACAGTTTAGTAGCGATATTACAAACTGCAGCAACACTTTTAGATTGATATATCTATATTGATCAACTTTAAACTAAATCTTGTGGTCTAAAACTTTGGATATTATTTATAAACCTGTGAATTTCAGTCAACCTTTTTGGTTGACACTTTAGGCATGTTTTGTCTCAGGTGATGATTGAGTTAGCTGTTTGCAACTTTGTGATGATAGATTTGATGCTTGCATGGAGTACACATCGCATATTATATTTTAGTTCATAAACATTTATTTTACATTTTAATAATAATGTAAACATTTATTACTGCTTTCGCTGTTTTATTAACAAAGGCTTTATTTAAAAGGTCTCATATAGAGTCGTTCTCGTTTATACAACTGTGTTATGATATGATTGGTCACAATTACCCCTGGTCCATTTTGGGGGTGTGACAGAAGTGGATAGAGCTAAAGTAGATGTAATCGCTAAACTTCCACATCTCACCAATGTTAGAGGAGTTAGGAGTTTTCTAGGGCATGCCGGTTTTTACCGACGTTTCATAAAAGATTTTTCTAAAATTGTCACTCCTATGAACAAACTCCTTGAAAAAGATGCTCCATTCATCTTTTCAGATGAATACATCAAATCTTTTAATATTCTTAAAGAAAAACTCACTAATGCGCCGATCATGATAACTCCAAATTGGAATCTACCATTTGAACTCATGTGCGATGCAAGTGATTTTGCAATGGGAGCCGTTTTAGGTCAAAGAATTGAAAAACGATTTCAACCTATCTATTACGCTAGTAAGACATTACAAGGAGCACAAACGAATTATACAACTACTGAAAAAGAACTCCTTGCTATCGTGTTTGCTTTTGACAAATTTCGTTCATATCTCGTTCTAGCTAAAACGGTGGTCTATACTGATCATTCTGCTTTTAGATACCTATTTTCAAAACAAGATTCCAAACCACGATTAATCCGTTGGATCTTACTCTTACAAGAGTTCGATATTGAAATCCGAGACAAAAAGGGAGCAGAAAATCTCGCCGCTGATCATCTTTCTCGTCTTGAAAATCCTGAATTAGAAGTTCTAAATGAATCAGCCATACAAGATAACTTTCCTGATGAATATCTATTGAAGATAGCTTATAATGAAATTCCATGGTTTGCAGACTATGCAATCTACTTAGTATGTGGATTCCTTGAAAAAGGGTTGTCGTACCAAAAATGAAAGAAATTCTTTAGTGATATAAAACACTATTTTTGAGAGGATACACATTTGTTTAAGAGATGTTCTGATGGAATAATACGCCGATGCGTATTCGGGGATAAAGCTAGTCAAATCTTAAACCATTGTCACACAGGACCAACAGGAGGGCATTATGGGCCTAAACTTACAGCAAGGAAAGTCTACGACGCTGGATTCTATTGGCCTTCAATTTTCAAAGACGCACACCTTCTTTGTAAATCTTGTGATGCTTGTCAAAGGGCCGGAAAAATAAGTCAACGTGAAGAAATGCCACAAAATGTCATTCAAGTATGTGAAGTATTCGACGTTTGGGGTATTGACTTTATGGGTCTATTTCCAAAATCTCATAATAATCTCTACATTATCGTTGCCATTGATTATGTATCTAAATGGGCGGAAGCACAAACTCTCCCAACTAATGATGCACGAGTTGTAGTCAACTTCTTAAAACATCTTTTTGCTAAGTTCGGAACACCGAAAGCTTTAATAAGTAATCGGGGTACTCATTTCTGTAATAATCAACTTGAGAAAGTTCTCAAAAGATATGGAGTAATTCATAAAATCTCAACCGCTTATCATCCACAAACAAGTGGACAAGTTGAAAATACCAACCGAGAATTAAAACGTATTCTAGAGAAAACTGTAGGATTAAATCCGAAGAAATGGTCCATGAAATTGGAGGATGCACTTTGGGCTTTTAGAACAGCCTACAAAACTCCAATTGGCACCACACCTTTTAAACTCGTTTACGGAGAAGCATGTCACCTTCCAGTAGAAATTGAGCACAAAGCATTTTGGGCTTTGAAGCATGTAATCTTGATTTACATGAAGCCGGGCGTCTACGATTAAGTCAACTAAACGAATTAGAAGAATTAAGACATGATGCATACAAAAATTCGTTAATCTATGATAATGCTAAAAATGTACATATATTTCATAGCATTATCCCTCAAGAAAGACAAGCTTTTAGTTGTAATTGTTCTATTTACAAGTAATATTCGTTTAAATAATAAAAAGGGAAGACAAAAGACAGATTCGATGAATTGAAGACGCAAATGACCAAAAAGCTCAAAAGTACAAAGTACAATCAAAGTAGTTCAAATTATTGATGAGAAACGTCTCAAAATTACAAGAGTACAAGACGCAAAACGCAAAGTACAAGATATTAAATTGTACGCAAGGACGTTCGAAAATCTGGAACCGGGACTAGAGTCAACTCTCAACGCTCGACGCAACGGACTAAAAATTACAAGTCAACTATGCACATAAATATAATATAATATTTAAATAATTCTTAAAATTATTTATATATTATATATATTTAATAAAACTGTAGGCAAACAAGAAAACAAACGAACCTGAGCTGGAATCCCAGACCATGCGATCGCATGGCCAGGAAGTAGAAAAACCATGCGGTCGCATGACCCCAATTGTCAGGCCACATTCCTATAAAAGGTGCAGTTTTGAGCGAATGTAAACACATCTTTTTCTATCTCTCAATCTCACGTGTGTATATATATAATTTTAATTTTAATTTTAATTTTAATTTTAATAATAAGGGTATGTTAGCGAATGTTGTAAGGGTGTAAGTCGAAATTCTGTCTGTGTAATGCTACGCTATTATTAATCATTGTAAGTTATGTTCAACCTTTTTAAATTAATGTCTCGTAGCTAAGTTATTATTCTGCTTATTTAAGCCGAAGTAATCGTGATGTTGGGCTAAAATATTAAGACGGGGTAATTGGACTTTGTACCATAATTGGGGTTTGGACAAAAGAATGACACTTGTGGAAATTAGACTATGGGCTATTAATGGGCTTTATATTTGTTTAATTAAATGATAGTTTGTTAATTTAATATAAAGATTTACAATTGAACGTACCTATAAATAACCATATACACTCGATCGGACACGATGGGCTGGATATTTATAAGTACTAATAATCGTTCATTTAACCGGACACGGGAATGGATTAATAGTTAATGGACTTATTAAAACAGGGGTGAATTATGTACAAGGACATTTGGCGTAATTGTTAAAAAAGTATTAAAACCTTGGGTTTGAAATGACCCGTTCTTATTGATTAAAAACGTTCCATATTAATTGATTTCGTTGCGAGGTTTTGACCTCTATATGAGACATTTTTCAAAGACTGCTGTAACGACCCGGAAATTTCCGATCAAATTTAAACCTTAATCTTTATATATTTCCGACACGATAAGCAAAATCTGTAATATTGAGTCTAGAACGTTTGAAATCTATATTTAGGTAATCGAATACCCTTTGGCTATGCCCGACGATTCACGAACAATTACGTGTATTAGATATATAATATTTTATATAAATGTATTAAATGAATCCATATAAATATATATGATATAAATATGAAATTTTTAGTATTATTGAATGTATTATTATTATCCTCAAATTATTATTATTACTTATATTATTATTATTATTATTATTATTTGTATTTAAATTATTATTATTAATATAATTATAATTATTAATTATTAAAATTAATTAAATAATGAGACAAATATGCTAATGATGTTAAAGACTTCAACATCATATATATTTTTTTTCTCTATATTCGATCTCCCTGTTGACTACAAACACTAATTAACAAACGAGTTACTGCACCAGATATTCGATTAACATCATCATTGTTGTTTATATAATGCATGTATCTTCTATTATTCAAAAATCAAACCACAAACACCAAGAACCATGGCACCCTATGTTTTCTGTTTCCGTTCTAATCAAAAAAACAACCCTCGCCACTCTAGTAAAACACCTCTTCTTAAACCCATTAAACCACCACTACATAATCACCACTAACCTACGTGTTTCTGTTTCCTTTAGGAGGTGAGTTGATACAATACAACCACAAAACACCATTCGGCTACCACAATCCATCACCAATTCAACCATATTAACTTCCACCACCTCTCCACCATATCGCTACCAATAGCTATCTTTTCTTTCCTTCTTCATCTTAAATTTTCTCTCTTTGTGAATCACACAAACCGCCATTACCATAACAACACCACTCTTCTTCTTCACTAGCTAATATATCTTCACTCTCTCTTTCTACTCTCTCTCTAAACACTATTTTTTTTTTTTGTGAAACCCATGAACCACCTTTCAAGACCATCATTAGAAACCCTTTCATCGCCTGTTATCTTCTTTCTCTATTCGAGTACCACGACCCATTTAACCATCCCCAAACCACCAACATTTATTACTTCTGCTGCTGCAAACGTTGTAAACCGCTACACTTATATATATATATATATATATATATATATATATATATATATATATATATATATATATATATATATTTTAACCTCTTTATTAAAAGAAGAGGGTGAGGATTAGAAGATAATGAGAATCGGTTATGTTAACAATAGTGACAGGAGTTAAGGTGCCGATTATATAGAGTAATGGGGTAAGGACGATAAGTATGAATAATTGAGTGTTATTATTATCATTTTTTTTTTTAAAAACCGAACCCCACAAGTATTCAACTATCCAGCTGTTTTGTCAATACGTTGCTTGTAACTAGGGATATGGTTATGATCTTTGGCCGACAATTATAAAAAAAAAAAAAAAAGAAAGTGTGCAGTTAGTGAATTGTCTAGGTGTAAAGATGATTAATAAAAGAAAAAGGGAGTGAAGACAGGAAACGAAGGCTGCTAATACATTGCTATTGTCGTTGGTGGTTGTTCAAGCCCAAATCACAATTGTTTGGAGTTATAAGTAAAGCCCATTTCAAATACTTGAAGTTAGAATGGGCCGTGCAAATTAATGTTAGCTGCGGTTGCTGTATTACGATCCCTTCTGCTTTCCTTCTATTTTGTTCCAGTTACAGACCATAAACTCACTTGAATACCGCCTGCAAATATTGCTGTTCCTGTTCCGACCAAACCCAACACCATAGCCAAATTAGTATTTGTGTTTCTGTTAGTCGTGATCCCAAACCAAACACCACTTAAAAACCTTCTATTCTTTTCGTGAATGATGCTGATGATAAAACGATGACGATGGTTATGTGATGATGATGATATGATCTTATGAAGATAAACAATTAGGAAGATGATGATAATACCTGATAATGATGATTAGGACGAGATTAGGATAATGATAACGTTCGGTGAAGATGGTGATGTTCCAATTAAGATTACAAAGAAGATGATGATTTTATGAAACAAATACTACGGGTTATATACTTTTATGGTTGGTAATAGTTCAGAAAAACAAGGATAGTCTAGTGGTTTGGAAGGGAGTTGGTTAAGCTAGAGGTCTCGGGTTTGAATTCGAGCAAGGGCATTATTTTTTTGAGGTTTTATAACACTAAAGTAGCTCTCCTATTATTATTATTATTATTATTATTATTATTATTATTATTATTATTTACAAAAGTATTTTTATTAAATGTTACTATTAATAATAAAATTGATATAATTATTATTAACAAGTAATTGGAATTAATATCAAAAGCTAATATTTTTTTAGTATCATTAATATTAAATTAGTTTTCTTAATAACAACTATTAAATTTTAAATTTAATACTAATCATATTAACATTTTTTTTTTACAAATTAGGTATTTTTAATATATATTGATATAACTACATAAATATTAATTATTTTAAATAAATACATAATTTAAGATGTAATATGTAAATCTGTTCGATTTCGATTATATGTGTTAATATTTATACAAATAATTTAGGTTCGTGAATCCGAGGCCAACCCTACACTTGTTCAATGATGTTATATGTATTTTTACTACAAAATACAGTATGGTGAGTATATAGTCCCCTTTTAACTCTAAATATTTTTGGGCTGAGAATACATGCGCAACTTTTATAAATGATTTACGTTATGGACACAAGTGATAAAACTAAATTCTCGGTTGAGTTGTACCATGGCATATTTCTTTATACTTGGTAACTGCAAATTACGTGAGGAGCGTAAACGCGAATCCTGTTGATAGATCTATCGGGCCTGACAACCCCAACCGGGCTGGACGACCAGTTTTAAACGGTTGCACAGTACTTCGTTTCGTTACTACACTTGGTACGGTGTAGGGTTTATTTAAGAATATGCTGCTGTGATTTAAATGTTAAGTATGGTTACCAAGTGCTCAACGACTTTTCATACACGAGGAGTGTATTATGTATAAACATGAAATCTTGTGGTCCATAGTTATAACGCTGCTAGCATCAAACCTATATATCTCACCAACTTTATGTTGATATTTTAAAGCATGTTATTCTCAGGTACGAATTAAGTCTTCCGCTGTGCATTTGTTCATGTTAAAGATATTATTTGGAGTCGATCATCGCAATGGGACCAACTGTTGAAGACTACGTCTGGAAGAATTAGGACCGGTCGTTAAAGTTGGTATCAGAGCGTTGGTCTTAGCGAACCAGGTCTTGCATTACTGTGTCTGACTAGTAGTTGTTAGGATACATTAATGAGTCTGGACTTTAACCGTGTCTACATGTCAAAAGTTTTGCTTATCATATTTAGTCGGAAATCATCTACTTATCATCCTTAGGGAATTGCCTGCTTATCATTCTTAAGTCTAGACACGTCTTACTGCATTTAGTGCATCGATAGTGTATAGACAAAATTCATATCTTAGCGCATCTGTAGATTTGTCTGACATATGCCGTAGGTTCCTCTGTAGTCTACGAAATCTTTAGTATTATTATCCTATATAGCTAGAATATCATCCGATATCCGAAAATCATTTCACATCAAAGATCCCTTCCATCCACCAAATTTCACTCTTGGCGATGAACCTGAAGCACTTACCGGCGAACCTGTTCGAGAAACCATTTTCTCTCTCATTTTCAGAGTGTCTCGTCACGATTATATACTATCCCATATTTCGAAATCTTATTCATCCGCTCACTCCAACTGTCAATCATCCCGGTGTACTAGCAGAAGTTAACGAACTTCGCGCTCGTGTGACGGATTTAGAGAACATGGTGCGAAGGTTGCAAATACCAGCAGCAGCACCATCAGCATAATCAGCACCACCATCGTCAACGCCGACAGTACCCTTATCACCCTCAACCACAACCGCGTCATAAACCTCAACATCATAATTTGTGCCTCGGATATCAACATCACACACCTCAATATCACCATCTATACTTCGAGTATGATCGTTGTTCTACATATCGTTCTACAACGATTATCTTCGCTTTACATATCATTTTACCTCATTTGTCTTCGTTCGACATGGTGATTATGAAATCTCTAATGTTTTAGAGATCATGTAATCCAGTATTAACAATAAATCAAATGAGTTTAATACCTTATTGACTCATTAGATCCGTGATTACATCTGAAGAAAATATATATGCCAGTATATTTTTATAAAGATTGTAATTAAAAATTCTTTTGTACAAATTGTTAATGATGAAAATATTTTAACGGGAGGGTAGTACCCGAGGAATATTTAGAATTCACATTAATAAGTTACACTGTACATTCTACGAATCTGATTCAACGATCATTTACTATCCTACTTACAACTACCGATATACGAATCCGTTCACCGAAAAATAACCATTTCCACTCAATTTCATATTCTGATTGTGATCTATCAGAATCCAACAAGTGGCATAATGAAGAAAACATTGGACATGATAAAAATTTGTTAGAAACAAACGAACTAATAAATTGAAATATTGTTAGGGATTCACGCTAACTGTTTCAGCTAACTGTTCCTGGCTAACATTTAATTTATCGCAATTTACATTCTCGCAATTTTATTTATTGTTATTTAATTTCTGCACTTTACATACCGTCGGGACACATGTACAACAATACGTCGGATTAATTCTGAGACAACACGTTGTATAATGGGTTATGATATATATTTATTTATTTTACGCATTATAAATAACGGGACACGTATACAAGGTTTTGACTTATCATATTGACCCATCTATATATATATTTCGGAACAACCGTAGATACTCTATATGTGAAGGTGGGAGTTGGCTATACAGGGTCGGAGTTGATTCCAAAATATATATATATACTTTGAGTTGTGATCGACACTGAGACCGGTACACGGGTCACGATACGTATTAATTAATTATGTATATTAAATTATATATGAATATATTGAACTGTTGAACTATTGAACTATTAGACTATCGGACTATTGGACTACTAACTTTGGACAATTAAAATGAATTAAAATATTGTTTATAACATATGAAATTAAACAATTCTTCAAGCTTGCCACTTGATTTCATCCTAAACCTCATTTGTACCTCGACAATTACAATCCGCGTTCAAATCTTTCATAATCCTTGTAAATACCTCAAACGAGGAGTTGAACCAACCGCACTTCATCTACGGAAGAAAAGATTTATGCACCAGTAAATCTCTCAAACCCAAAGTCATAGTTTAACTCGTAATCGCATCGAATTCCTTACTATTTATTAGCAAAAACAACCTTATGAATCTCTTTCAATATGGCCAGTTTTGTCACAGCTCCAGCAGAACAACCTTGACCTTTCATTCAAATAAAGTCTTATTATAACTTTGATACATACGACTGGCTTTTCTCATCATTACCGAGGAATCATCCATATTCCATCATGTTATCATCAGCGTTTAATCATTTAAAAACACAATTCTTCTGAAACCACCTTGGTTTGATAACTAATGACCCAGATCCGTTAACTTTGAAAATGCTGACAAAGCAGCATGTTGTAGATGGTCTTAATGGCCAAAAGTTGATGACAAAGAAGGAAGTGTTAAGAACACTCGATAGAAAATTTGGTATTGAAAACCAGATTGAGCAAACCATGAAGGAGACTCCGAACAAATTACAAGGACTAAACTTGTACATAAAGATTCATGACGATTCTGTAGCGAATACCTTGCTTCTGAATCTAAACCCTTACGGGTAAATCTTCATCATCATCCTTCGATATTAGAAATTCCAAAATATTATCATATCATTCATTATAAATATCCTCAATATTTCTGAAGATATTTTCACAACTATTCTTATCTGGGATCATTTATCTCTCCGTAATATTCGCATTACAACATAAAAGAAACTGTGTTAGTTTCTAAATTCTAAAACCTTCGAGTTTAAAATAGGAATGTTCTGAAGCAGTGTTGGGAACTGATGCATGAATTAGTATAACATAATGAAACTTGATCAACTTCATTATATTACAGTAAGTCATGTTGAGTTTCTAATGGAATGTGATGATTTACAGTACCATCATCAGGTGCCATGTCACACGACTCTTACATTCTATCTAATCTTTAAATATATCAAGAAAATATTCTCTTGATAATTCGGTTTTTCCAAGATCTTCTGGTAATTTGACAAATCAAAATCGTGCCATTTCCATTTCTTTTTAAGAGCATTAGCTATGTTCATTCAAATTTCATACCTACGAATTATGGTCCATTATTCGCTTGACTCGAAGTTGGGAAGAGAAAACGAAAGCATGAAGTTTCGAAAAATAATGGAGGATATAAAACCCAACAACCACCCGGAATTTACAAACCGTGATATAGAGACACGGGAGAACTAGAAACACTATAAACACAAGAGTATAGTAGAAGTAAATAGATTTTTCCGGTGGTAGATGAAAGAGAAGGATGATAGATGTGAAAATTTAGAGTATATCAAGGATCAGAATGGGATGGAGCATATTAGCAATTTCCTTAAAAATAGGGATTAAGGAGAAAGGGTAGAAGATGTGAGTTGTAAAGAAACGAAGGGAGATGATTTATAATAAAATATCCGACAGAGAAATCGAAACAGATGGCCGCATTAATTAAAGAAGATTTTGATTTCCTAAATCGCCGAAGTACCAAAATCTTATTAAGTAAGATTTTCTTTAAATCCCTTAAAATTCGGAAATCAATAGTAATTACGTCATCGGTTAAACGAATATATTTTTACTCATCACACTCTTTTGCGATAGCTTCATTTATATTCTTCGCGTAATTTAATCGTTTTATCTACATTACTCAATGTATGATAAAACTTCATCATCACCTCATATTCGTCATGAAAACATTCCTATTGTTATCCATGACAACCCTACCAAATTTCGGGGACGAAATTTCTTTAACGAGTGGGTACTGTAACGACCCGGAAATTTCCGATCAAATTTAAACCTTAATCTTTATATATTTCCGACACGATAAGCAAAATCTGTAATATTGAGTCTAGAACGTTTGAAATCTATATTTAGGTAATCGAATACCCTTTGGCTATGCCCGACGATTCACGAACAATTACGTGTATTAGATATATAATATTTTACATAAATGTATTAAATGAATCCATATAAATATATATGATATAAATATGAAATTTTTAGTATTATTGAATGTATTATTATTATCCTCAAATTATTATTATTACTTATATTATTATTATTATTATTATTATTTGTATTTAAATTATTATTATTAATATAATTATAATTATTAATTATTAAAATTAATTAAATAATGAGACAAATATGCTAATGATGTTAAAGACTTCAACATCATATATATTTTTTTTCTCTATATTCGATCTCCCTGTTGACTACAAACACTAATTAACAAACGAGTTACTGCACCAGATATTCGATTAACATCATCATTGTTGTTTATATAATGCATGTATCTTCTATTATTCAAAAATCAAACCACAAACACCAAGAACCATGGCACCCTATGTTTTCTGTTTCAGTTCGAATCAAAAAAACAACCCTCGCCACTCTAGTAAAACACCTCTTCTTAAACCCATTAAACCACCACTACATAATCACCACTAACCTACGTGTTTCTGTTTCCTTTAGGAGGTGAGTTGATACAATACAACCACAAAACACCATTCGGCTACCACAATCCATCACCAATTCAACCATATTAACTTCCACCACCTCTCCACCATATCGCTACCAATAGCTATCTTTTCTTTCCTTCTTCATCTTAAATTTTCTCTCTTTGTGAATCACACAAACCGCCATTACCATAACAACACCACTCTTCTTCTTCACTAGCTAATATATCTTCACTCTCTCTTTCTACTCTCTCTCTAAACACTATTTTTTTTTGTGTGAAACCCATGAACCACCTTTCAAGACCATCATTAGAAACCCTTTCATCGCCTGTTATCTTCTTTCTCTGTTCGAGTACCACGACCCATTTAACCATCCCCAAACCACCAACATTTATTACTTCTGCTGCTGCAAACGTTGTAAACCACCACACTTTATATATATATATATATATATATATATATATATATATATATATATATATATATATATATATATATATATATATATATATATATATATATATTTTAACCTCTTTATTAAAAGAAGAGGGTGAGGATTAGAAGATAATGAGAATCGGTTATGTTAACAATAGTGACAGGAGTTAAGGTGCCGATTATATAGAGTAATGGGGTAAGGACGATAAGTATGAATAATTGAGTGTTATTATTATCATTTTTTTTTAAAAACCGAACCCCACAAGTATTCAACTATCCAGCTGTTTTGTCAATACGTTGCTTGTAACTAGGGATATGGTTATGATCTTTGGCCGACAATTATAAAAAAAGAAAAAAAAGAAAGTGTGCAGTTAGTGAATTGTCTAGGTGTAAAGAAGATTAATAAAAGAAAAAGGGAGTGAAGACAGGAAACGAAGGCTGCTAATACATTGCTATTGTCGTTGGTGGTTGTTCAAGCCCAAATCACAATTGTTTGGAGTTATAAGTAAAGCCCATTTCAAATACTTGAAGTTAGAATGGGCCGTGCAAATTAATGTTAGTTGCGGTTGTTGTATTACGATCCCTTCTGCTTTCCTTCTATTTTGTTCCAGTTACAGACCATAAACTCACTTGAATACTGCCTGCAAATATTGCTGTTCCTGTTCCGACCAAACCCAACACCATAGCCAAATTAGTATTTGTGTTTCTGTTAGTCGTGATCCCAAACCAAACACCACTTAAAAACCTTCTATTCTTTTCGTGAATGATGCTGATGATAAAACGATGACGATGGTTATGTGATGATGATGATATGATCTTATGAAGATAAACAATTAGGAAGATGATGATAATACCTGATAATGATGATTAGGACGAGATTAGGATAATGATAACGTTCGGTGAAGATGGTGATGTTCCAATTAAGATTACAAAGAAGATGATGATTTTATGAAACAAATACTACGGGTTATATACTTTTATGGTTGGTAATAGTTCAGAAAAACAAGGATAGTCTAGTGGTTTGGAAGGGAGTTGGTTAAGCTAGAGGTCTCGGGTTTGAATCCGAGCAAGGGCATTATTTTTTTGAGGTTTTATAACACTAAAGTAGCTCTCCTATTATTATTATTATTATTATTATTATTATTATTATTATTATTATTATTATTTACAAAAGTATTTTTATTAAATGTTACTATTAATAATAAAATTGATATAATTATTATTAACAAGTAATTGGTATTAATATCAAAAGCTAATATTTTTTTAGTATCATTAATATTAAATTAGTTTTCTTAATAACAACTATTAAATTTTAAATTTAATACTAATCATATTAACATTTTTTTTTTTACAAATTAGGTATTTTTAATATATATTGATATAACTACATAAATATTAATTATTTTAAATAAATACATAATTTAAGATGTAATATGTAAATCTGTTCGATTTCGATTATATGTGTTAATATTTATACAAATAATTTAGGTTCGTGAATCCGAGGCCAACCCTACACTTGTTCAATGATGTTATATGTATTTTTACTACAAAATACAGTATGGTGAGTATATAGTCCCCTTTTAACTCTAAATATTTTTGGGCTGAGAATACATGCGCAACTTTTATAAATGATTTACGTTATGGACACAAGTGATAAAACTAAATTCTCGGTTGAGTTGTACCATGGCATATTTCTTTATACTTGGTAACTGCAAATTACGTGAGGAGCGTAAACGCGAATCCTGTTGATAGATCTATCGGGCCTGACAACCCCAACCGGGCTGGACGACCAGTTTTAAACGGTTGCACAGTACTTCGTTTCGTTACTACACTTGGTACGGTGTAGGGTTTATTTAAGAATATGCTGCTGTGATTTAAATGTTAAGTATAGTTACCAAGTTCTCAACGACTTTTCATACACGAGGAGTGTATTATGTATAAACATGAAATCTTGTGGTCCATAGTTATAACGCTGCTAGCATCAAACCTATATATCTCACCAACTTTATGTTGATATTTTAAAGCATGTTATTCTCAGGTACGAATTAAGTCTTCCGCTGTGCATTTGTTCATGTTAAAGATATTATTTGGAGTCGATCATCGCAATGGGACCAACTGTTGAAGACTACGTCTGGAAGAATTAGGACCGGTCGTTAAAACTGCATTCATTTTAAAACAAACCATAACCTTTATTTCATCAATAAAGGTTTAAAAAGCTTTACGTAGATTATCAAATAATGATAATCTAAAATATCCTGTTTACACACGACCATTACATAATGGTTTACAATACAAATATGTTACAACAAAATAAGTTTCTTGAATGCAGTTTTTACACAATATCAAACAAGCATGGACTCCAAATCTCGTCCTTATTTAAGTATGAGACAGCGGAAGCTCTTAATAATCACCTGAGAATAAACATGCTTAAAACGTCAACAAAAATGTTGGTGAGTTATAGGTTTAACCTATATATATCAAATCATAATAATAGACCACAAGATTTCATATTTCAATACACATCCCATACATAGAGATAAAAATCATTCATATGGTGAACACCTGGTAACCGACATTAACAAGATGCATATATAAGAATATCCCCATCATTCCGGGACACCCTTCGGATATGATATAAATTTCGAAGTACTAAAGCATCCGGTACTTTGGATGGGGTTTGTTAGGCCCAATAGATCTATCTTTAGGATTCGCGTCAATTAGGGTGCCTGTTCCCTAATTCTTAGATTACCAGACTTAATAAAAAGGGGCATATTTGATTTCGATAATTCAACCATAGAATGTAGTTTCACGTACTTGTGTCTATTTTATAAATCATTTATAAAACCTGCATGTATTCTCATCTCAAAAATATTAGATTTTAATAGTGGGACTATAACTCACTTTCACAGATTTTTACTTCGTCAGGAAGTAAGACTTGGCCACTGGTTGATTCACGAACCTATAACAATATATACATATATATCAAAGTATGTTCAAAATATATTTACAACACTTTTAATATATTTTGATGTTTTAAGTTTATTAAGTCAGCTGTCCTCGTTAGTAACCTACAACTAGTTGTCCACAGTTAGATGTACAGAAATAAATCGATAAATATTATCTTGAATCAATCCACGACCTAGTGTATACATATCTCAGTATTGATCACAACTCAAACTATATATATTTTGGAATCAACCTCAACCCTGTATAGCTAACTCCAACATTCACATATAGAGTGTCTATGGTTGTTCCGAAATATATATAGATGTGTCGACATGATAGGTCGAAACATTGTATACGTGTCTATGGTATCTCATGATTACATAATATACAATACAAGTTGATTAAGTTATGGTTGGAATAGATTTGTTACCAATTTTCACGTAGCTAAAATGAGAAAAATTATCCAATCTTGTTTTACCCATGACTTCTTCATTTTAAATCCGTTTTGAGTGAATCAAATTGCTATGGTTTCATATTGAACTCTATTTTATGAATCTAAATAGAAAAATTATAGGTTTATAGTCAGAAAAATAAGTTACAAGTCATTTTTGTAGAGGTAGTCATTTTTAGTCGAAAGAACGACGTCTAGATGACCATTTTAGAAAACATACTTCCACTTTGAGTTTAACCATAATTTTTGGATATAGTTTCATGTTCATAATAAATATAATTTTCTCAGAATAAAAACTTTTAAATCAAAGTTTATCATAGTTTTTAATTAACTAACCCAAAACAGCCCGCGGTGTTACTACGACGGCGTAAATCCGGTTTTACGGTGTTTTTCGTGTTTCCAGGTTTTAAATCATTAAGTTAGCATATCATATAGATATAGAACATGTGTTTAGTTGATTTTAAAAGTCAAGTTAGAAGGATTAACTTTTGTTTGCGAACAAGTTTAGAATTAACTAAACTATGTTCTAGTGATTACAAGTTTAAACCTTCGAATAAGATAGCTTTATATGTATGAATTGAATGATGTTATGAACATCATTACTATCTTAAGTTCCTTGGATAAACCTACTGGAAAAGAGAAAAATGGATCTAGCTTCAACGGATCCTTGGATGGCTCGAAGTTCTTGAAGCAGAATCATGACACGAAAACAAGTTCAAGTAAGATCATCACTTGAAATAAGATTGTTATAGTTATAGAAATTGAACCAAAGTTTGAATATGATTATTACCTTGTATTAGAATGATAACCTACTATAAGAAACAAAGATTTCTTGAGGTTGGATGATCACCTTACAAGATTGGAAGTGAGCTAGCAAACTTGAAAGTATTCTTGATTTTATGTAACTAGAACTTGTAGAATATATGAAGAACACTTAGAACTTGAAGATAGAACTTGAAGATAGAACTTGAGAGAGATCAATTAGATGAAGAAAATTGAAGAATGAAAGTGTTTGTAGGTGTTTTTGGTCGTTGGTGTATGGATTAGATATAAAGGATATGTAATTTTGTTTTCATGTAAATATGTCATGAATGATTACTCATATTTTTGTAATTTTATGAGATATTTCATGCTAGTTGACAAATGACGGTTCCCACATGTGTTAGGTGACTCACATGAGCTTCTAAGAGCTGATCATTGGAGTGTATATACCAATAGTTCATAAATCTAAAAGCTATGTATTGTACGAGTACGAATACGGGTGCATACGAGTAGAATTGTTGATGAAACTGAACGAGGATGTAATTGTAAGCATTTTTGTTAAGTAGAAGTATTTTGATAAGTGTATTGAAGTCTTTCAAAAGTGTATAAATACATATTAAAACACTACATGTATATACATTTTAACTGAGTCGTTAAGTCATCGTTAGTCGTTACATGTAAGTGTTGTTTTGAAACCTTTAGGTTAACGATCTTGTTAAATGTTGTTAACCCAATGTTTATAATATCAATTGAGATTTTAAATTATTATATTATCATGATATTATCATGTATGAATATCTCTTAATATGATATATATACATTAAATGTCTTTACATCGATAATCGTTACATATATGTCTCGTTTAAAAATCATTAAGTTAGTAGTCTTGTTTTTACATATGTAGTTCATTGTTAATATACTTAATGATATGTTTACTTATCATAGTATCATGTTAACTATATATATATATATATATCCATATATATGTCATCATATAGTTTTTACAAGTTTTAACGTTCGTGAATCACCGGTCAACTTGGGTGGTCAATTGTCTATATGAAACATATTTCAATTAATCAAGTCTTAACAAGTTTGATTGCTTAACATGTTGGAAATATTTAATCATGTAAATATCAATCTCAATTAATATATATAAACATGGAAAAGTTCGGGTCACTACAGTACCTACCCGTTAAATAAATTTCGTCCCGAAATTTTTAAGCTGTTGAAGGTGTTGACGAATCTTCTGGAAATAGATGCGGGTATTTCTTCTTCATCTGATCTTCACGCTCCCAGGTGAACTCGGGTCCTCTACGAGCATTCCATCGAACCTTAACAATTGGTATCTTGTTTTTCTTAAGTCTTTTAACCTCACGATCCATTATTTCGACGGGTTCTTCGATGAATTGAAGTTTTTCGTTGATTTGGATTTCATCTAACGAAATAGTGAGATCTTCTTTAGCAAAAAATTTCTTCAAATTCGAGACGTGGAAAGTGTTATGTACAGTCACGAGTTGTTGAGGTAACTCAAGTCGGTAAGCTACTGGTCCGACACGATCAATAATCTTGAATGGTCCAATATACCTTGGATTTAATTTCCCTCGTTTACCAAATCGAACAACGCCTTTCCAAGGTGCAACTTTAAGCATGACCATCTCTCCAATTTCAAATTCTATATCTTTTCTTTTAATGTCAGCGTAGCTCTTTTGTCGACTTTGGGCGGTTTGCAACCGTTGTTGAATTTGGATGATCTTCTCGGTAGTTTCTTGTATAATCTCTGGACCCGTAATCTGTCTATCCCCCACTTCACTCCAACAAATCGGAGACCTGCACTTTCTACCATAAAGTGCTTCAAACGGCGTCATCTCAATGCTTGAATGGTAGCTGTTGTTGTAGAAAAATTCTGCTAACGGTAGATGTCGATCCCAACTGTTTCCGAAATCAATAACACATGCTCGTAGCATGTCTTCATGCGTTTATATCCTCATTTCGCTCTGCCCATCAGTTTGTGGATGATAGGCAGTACTCTTGTCTAGACGAGTTCCTAATGCTTGCTGTAATGTCTGCCAGAATCTTGAAATAAATCTGCCATCCCTATCAGAGATAATAGAGATTGGTATTCCATGTCTGGAGACGACTTCCTTCAAATACAGTCGTGCTAACTTCTCCATCTTTTCATCTTCTCTTATTGGCAGGAAGTGTGCTGATTTGGTGAGACGATCAACTATTACCCAAATAGTATCAAAACCACCTGCAGTCCTTGGCAATTTAGTGATGAAATCCATGGTAATGTTTTCCCATTTCTATTTCGGGATTTCGGGTTGTTGAAGTAGACCTGATGGTTTCTGATGCTCAGCTTTGACCTTAGAACACGTCAAACATTCTCCTACGTATTTAGCAACATCGGCTTTCATACCCGGCCACCAAAAATGTTTCTTGAGATCCTTGTACATCTTTCCCGTTCCAGGATGTATTGAGTATCTGGTTTTATGAGCTTCTCTAAGTACCATTTCTCTCATATCTCCAAATTTTGGTACCCAAATCCTTTCAGCCCTATACCGGGTTCCGTCTTCCCGAATATTAAGATGCTTCTCCGATCCTTTGGGTATTTCATCCTTTAAATTTCCCTCTTTTAAAACTCCTTGTTGCGCCTCCTTTATTTGAGTAGTAAGGTTATTATGAATCATTATATTCATAGATTTTACTCGAATGGGTTCTCTGTCCTTCCTGCTCAAGGCATCGGCTACCACATTTGCCTTCTCCGGGTGGTAACGAATCTCAAAGTCGTAATCATTCAATAATTCAATCCACCTACACTGCCTCATATTCAGTTTTTTCTGATTAAATATGTGTTGAAGACTTTTGTGGTCGGTATATATAATACTTTTGACCCCGTATAAGTAGTGCCTCCAAGTCTTTAATGCAAAAACAACCGCGCCTAATTCCAAATCATGCGTCGTATAATTTTGTTCGTGAATCTTCAATTGTCTAGACGCATAAGCAATCACCTTCGTTCGTTGCATTAATACACAACCGAGACCTTGCTTTGATGCGTCACAATAAATCACAAAATCATCATTCCCTTCAAGCAATGACAATATAGGTGCCATAGTTAGCTTTTTCTTCAATAACTGAAACGCTTTCTCTTGTTCATCATTCCATTCAAATTTCTTCCCTTTATGCGTTAATGCAGTCAAGGGTTTTGCTATTCTGGAAAAGTCTTGGATGAACCTTCTGTAGTAACCAGCTAGTCCTAAAAACTGGCGTATGTGTTTCGGAGTTTTCGGGGTCTCCCACTTTTCAACATTTTCTATCTTTGCCGGATCCACCTTAATACCTTCTTTGTTCACTATGTGACCGAAGAATTGAACTTCTTCCAACCAAAATGCACACTTTGAAAACTTAGCGTACAATTCTTCCTTCCTCAATACTTCTAACACCTTTCTCAAATGTTCACCGTGTTCTTGGTCATTCTTTGAGTAAATAAGTATGTCATCAATGAAAACAATGACAAACTTGTCAAGGTATGGTCCACACACTCGGTTCATAAGGTCCATGAACACAGCTGGTGCATTAGTTAAACCAAACGGCATGACCATAAACTCGTAATGACCGTAACGTGTTCTGAAAGCAGTCTTTGGAATATCATCTTCTTTCACCCGCATTTGATGATACCCGGAACGTAAGTCAATATTTGAATAAATAGACGAGCCTTGTAGTTGATCAAATAAGTCGTCGATTCTCGGTAGTGGGTAGCGGTTCTTGATGGTAAGTTTGTTCAACTCTCGGTAGTCGATACACAACCTGAATGTACCATCTTTCTTCTTGACAAACAAAACAGGAGCTCCCCACGGTGATGTGCTTGGTCGAATGAAACCACGCTCTAAAAGTTCTTGTAATTGGCCTTGCAGTTCTTTCATCTCGCTGGGTGCGAGTCTGTAAGGAGCACGAGCTATTGGTGCAGCTCCTGGTACAAGATCTATTTGAAATTCAACGGATCGATGTGGGGGTAATCCCGGTAATTCTTTCGGAAATACATCGGGAAATTCTTTTGCAATGGGAACATCATTGATGCTCTTTTCTTCAGTTTGTACTTTCTCGACGTGTGCTAGAATAGCGTAGCAACCTTTTCTTATTAGTTTTTGTGCCTTCAAATTACTAATAAGATGTAGCTTCGTGTTGCCCTTTTCTCCGTACACCATTAAGGGTTTTCCTTTTTCTCGTATAATGCGAATTGCATTTTTGTAACAAACGATCTCTGCTTTCACTTCTTTCAACCAGTCCATACCGATTATCACATCAAAACTCCCTAACTCTACTGGTATCAAATCAATCTTAAATGTTTCGTTAACCAGTTTAATTTCTCGATTCCGACATATATTATCTGCTAAAATTAATTTACCATTTGCTAATTCGAGTAAAAATTTACTATCCAAAGGCGTCAATGGACAACTTAATTTAGCACAAAAATCTCTACTCATATAGCTTCTATCCGCATCCGAATCAAATAAAACGTAAGCAGATTTATTGTCAATAAGAAACCTACCCGTAACAAGCTCCGGGTCTTCCTGTGCCTCTGCCGCATTAATATTGAAAACTCTTTCGCGGCCTTGTCCATTCGTGTTCTCCTGGTTCGGGCAATTTCTAATAATGTGGCCCGGTTTTCCACATTTATAACAAACTACATTGGCATAACTTGCTCCGACACTACTTGCTCCGCCATTACTCATTCCGACACCATTTGTTCCTTTCGTTCTATTAACCCCTGGTCCATAGACCTCACACTTCGCCACGCTATGACCATTTCTTTTACACTTGTTGCAAAATTTGGTGCAGAACCACGAGTGATACTTTTCACACCCTTGGCATAGCTGCTTCTGATTGTTGTTGTTGTTGCGGTTATTATTGTTGTTGGGATGATTGTTGTAGTTGCTGTTGTTGTTGTTGTTGTTGGCCGTTTGTTGTAGTTGCGATTGATGTTGCGATTGTTGGGATAATTGTTGCGATTATTGTTGTAATTGCTGTTGTTGTTGTATTGGTGATTCTTATCACCGTTTTCCTCCCACTTTCTTTTGACTTGCTTCACATTGGCCTCTTCAGCAGTCTGTTCTTTAATTCTTTCTTCAATCTGGTTCACTAGTTTGTGAGCCATTCTACATGCCAGTTGTATGGAGGCGGGCTCGTGTGAACTTATATCTTCTTGGATTCTTTCCGATAATCCTTTCACAAACGCGTCGATCTTCTCTTCCTCATCTTCGAATGCTCCCGGACACAATAGGCACAATTCTGTGAATCGTCTTTCGTACGTGGTAATATCAAATCCTTGGGTTCGTAACCCTCTAAGTTCTGTCTTGAGCTTATTGACCTCGGTTCTGGGACGGTACTTCTCGTTCATCAAGTGCTTGAATGCTGACCACGGTAGTGCGTACGCATTGTCTTGTCCCACTTGCTCTAGATAGGTATTCCACCATGTAAACGCAGAACCTGTGAAGGTATGCGTAGCGTACTTCACTTTGTCCTCTTCAGTACATTTACTTATGGTAAACACCGATTCGACCTTCTCGGTCCACCGTTTCAATCCGATCGGTCCTTCGGTTCCATCAAATTCCAAAGGTTTGCAGGCAGTGAATTCTTTGTAGGTGCATCCTACACGATTTCCTGTACTGCTAGATCCAAGGTTATTGTTGGTATGTAGCGCAGCCTGTACTGCGGCTATGTTTGAAGCTAGAAAAGTACGGAATTCCTCTTCATTCATATTCACGGTGTGTCGAGTAGTCGGTGCCATTTCCTTCAAAATAGTCAAATGGAACAAGTTAATCATACAGAATATTAAGAGTAGTTAATAGTATTTCGTAGCATAATATGAACTCATTTATAAAAGCTTTTTCTTCATATTAGCGTTTTATAAGTTTAAATTCGGGTAGTACCTACTCGTTAAGTTCATACTTAGTAGCTAATATACAATTCAACTACTACAATTCTATATGAAAAACTGATTATAATAATATTTCGCGTTCAAACTTTTACACAATATTTTACAAACTTACAATACCGCTTATTTTACATATAGCATGAAATATAGCACACAATAAATTTGATACAAGATGGTTGTGAAGATAATTCTAGCTAGTACACAAGTCGTTCAGCAAAGGCAATAAAGACACGTAATTCATACGTCCAGAAACAAGTCATGCATTCTGGTTTTACTAGGATTACTTCCCATCCTTGGTCTTGTGGAACATAACCGTTATGGCCGTTGATAAGACAGCGTGTTGTAACGTCGTCAAAGGGACGAGGGTTACGTAATGTCCAACAGTCCCGTAACAATCTAAAAACCTCATTTCTTACCCCAATTACCGACTCCGTCACTTGTGGGAACGTTTTGTTTAATAGTTGTAGCCCGATGTTCTTGTTCTCACTTTGGTGAGAAGCGAACATTACTAATCCGTAAACATAACATGCTTCTTTATGTTGCATGTTAGCCGCTTTTTCTAAATCACGAAGTCCAATATTCGGATATATTGAGTCAAAATAATTTCTTAACCCATTGCATAAAATAGCATTTGGGTTCCCCGCAATATATGCGTCAAAGTAAACACATCGTAACTTATGGATTTCCCAATGTGATATCCCCCATATTTCGAACGAAAGCCTTTTATAAACCAAGGCATTCTTGGAACGTTCTTCGAATGTCTTACAAACTGATCTCGCCTTAAATAGTTGTGCCGAAGAATTCTGACTGACTCTAGACAAGATTTCATCAATCATGTCTCCTGGTAGGTCTCTTAAAATATTGGGTTGTCTATCCATTTTGTGTTTTTATACTGTAAAATAGACAAGAGTTAGATTCATAAAAAAAATACTTATTAATACAAGCAATTTTTACATATATCATAAAGCATAAGCACACTATATTACATATATTACACCACACGAATACAACTATCTTATTCCGACTCGCTTGTTTCTTCTTCTTCGATTTTGGTTCGTTTTTCCAAGTTTCTAGGGATATATGATGTTCCCCTAATACGAGCCGTCGTTTTCCACATTGGTTTAGAAAAACCTGGTGGTTTAGAGGTTCCCGGGTCATTGTTACAACTTAAGGACTTCGGGGGTTGACGATACATATAAAGTTCATCGGGGTTGGAATTAGATTTCTCTATTTTTATGCCCTTTCCCTTATTATTTTCTTTTGCCTTTTTAAATTCAGTTGGGGTAATTTCTATAACATCATCGGAATTCTCGTCGGAATCCGATTCATCGGAGAATTGGTAATCCTCCCAATATTTTGCTTCCTTGGCGGAAACACCATTGACCATAATTAACCTTGGTCGGTTGGTTGAGGATTTTCTTTTACTTAACCGTTTTATTATTTCCCCCACCGGTTCTATTTCTTCATCCGGTTCCGATTCTTCTTCCGGTTCCGATTCTTCTTCCGGTTCCGACTCTTCTTCCGGTTCCTCTTTGGGAACTTGTGAATCAGTCCACGAATCATTCCAATTTACATTTGACTCTTCATTATTATTAGGTGAGTCAATGGGACTTGTTCTAGAGGTAGACATCTATCACATAATATCAAACGCATTAAGAGATTAATATATCACATAATATTCACATGTTAAAAATATATAGTTTCCAACAAAATTTGTTAAGCAATCATTTTTCAAGTAAACACGGTCGAAGTCCAGACTCACTAATGCATCCTAACAAACTCGATAAGACACACTAATGCAAAATTCTGGTTCTCTAAGACCAACGCTCGGATACCAACTGAAATGTCCCGTTCTTATTGATTAAAAACATTCCATATTAATTGATTTCGTCGCGAGGTTTTGACCTCTATATGAGACGTTTTTCAAAGACTGCATTCATTTTAAAACAAACCATAACCTTTATTTCATCAATAAAGGTTTAAAAAGCTTTACGTAGATTATCAAATAATGATAATCTAAAATATCCTGTTTACACACGACTATTACATAATGGTTTACAATACAAATATGTTACAACAAAATAAGTTTCTTGAATGCAGTTTTTACACAATATCAAACAAGAATGGACTCCAAATCTCGTCCTTATTTAAGTATGCGACAGCGGAAGCTCTTAATAATCACCTGAGAATAAACATGCTTAAAACGTCAACAAAAATGTTAGTGAGTTATAGGTTTAACTTATATATATCAAATCATAATAATAGACCACAAGATTTCATATTTCAATACACATCCCATACATAGAGATAAAAATCATTCATATGGTGAACACCTGGTAACCGACATTAACAAGATGCATATATAAGAATATCCCCATCATTCCGGGACACCCTTCGGATATGATATAAATTTCGAAGTACTAAAGAATCTGGTACTTTGGATGGGGTTTGTTAGGCCCAATAGATCTATCTTTAGGATTCGCGTCAATTAGGATGCATGTTCCCTAATTCTTAGATTACCAAACTTAATAAAAAGGGGCATATTCGATTTCGATAATTCAACCATAGAATGTAGTTTCACGTACTTGTGTCTATTTTGTAAATCATTTATAAAACCTGCATGTATTCTCATCCTAAAAATATTAGATTTTAAAAGTGGGACTATAATTCACTTTCACAGATTTTTACTTCGTCAGGAAGTAAGACTTGACCACTGGTTGATTCACGAACCTATTACAATATATACATATATATCAAAGTATGTTCAAAATATATTTACAACACTTTTAATATATTTTGATGTTTTAAGTTTATTAAGTCAGCTGTCCTAGTTAGTAACCTACAACTAGTTGTTCACAGTTAGATGTACAGAAATAAATCGATAAATATTATCTTGAATCAATCCACGACCCAGTGTATACGTATCTCAGTATTGATCACAACTCAAACTATATATATTTTGGAATCAACCTCAACCCTGTATAGCTAACTCCAACATTCACATATAGAGTGTCTATGGTTGTTCTGAAATATATATAGATGTGTCGACATGATAGGTCGAAACATTGTATACGTGTCTATGGTATCTCAAGATTACATAATATACAATACAAGTTGATTAAGTTATGGTTGGAATAGATTTGTTACCAATTTTCACGTAGCTAAAATAAGAAAAATTATCCAATCTTGTTTTACCCATAACTTCTTCATTTTAAATCCGTTTTGAGTGAATCAAATTGCTATGGTTTCATATTGAACTCAATTTTATGAATCTAAACAGAAAAAGTATAGGTTTATAGTCTGAAAAATAAGTTACAAGTCATTTTTTTAGAGGTAGTCATTTCAGTCGAAAGAACGACGTCTAGATGACCATTTTAGAAAACATACTTCCACTTTGAGTTTAACCATAATTTTTAGATATAGTTTCATGTTCATAATAAAAATCATTTTCTCAGAATAAAAACTTTTAAATTAAAGTTTATCATAGTTTTTAATTAACTAACCCAAAACAGCCCGCGATGTTACTACGACAGCGTAAATCCGGTTTTACGGTGTTTTTCGTGTTTCCAGGTTTTAAATCATTAAGTTAGCATATCATATAGATATAGAACATGTGTTTAGTTGATTTTAAAAGTCAAGTTAGAAGAATTAACTTTTGTTTGCGAACAAGTTTAGAATTAACTAAACTATGTTCTAGTGATTACAAGTTTAAACCTTCGAATAGGATAGCTTTATATGTATGAATCGAATGATGTTATGAACATCATTACTACCTTAAGTTCCTTGGATAAACCTACTGAAAAAAAAATGGATCTAGCTTCAACGGATCCTTGGATGGCTCGAAGTTCTTGAAGCAGAATCATGACACGAAAACAAGGTCAAGTAAGATCATCACTTGAAATAAGATTGTTATAATTATAGAAATTGAACCAAAGTTTGAATATAATTATTACCTTGTATTAGAATGATAACCTACTGTAAGAAACAAAGATTTCTTGAGGTTGGATGATCACCTTACAAGATTGGAAGTGAGCTAGCAAACTTGAAAGTATTCTTGATTTTATGTAACTAGAATTTGTAGAATATATGAAGAACACTTAGAACTTGAAGATAGAACTTGAGAGAGATCAATTAGATGAAGAAAATTGAAGAATGAAAGTGTTTGTAGGTGTTTTTGGTCGTTGGTGTATGGATTAGATATAAAGGATATGTAATTTTGTTTTCATTTAAATAAGTCATGAATGATTACTCATATTTTTGTAATTTTATGAGATATTTCATGCTAGTTGACAAATGATGGTTCCCACATGTGTTAAGTGACTCACATGGGCTGCTAAGAGCTGATCATTGGAGTGTATATACCAATAGTACATACATCTAAAAGTTGTGTATTGTACGAGTACGAATACGGGTGCATACTAGTAGAATTGTTGATGAAACTGAACGAGGATGTAATTGTAAACATTTTTGTTAAGTAGAAGTATTTTGATAAGTGTATTGAAGTCTTTCAAAAGTGTATAAATACATATTAAAACACTACATGTATATACATTTTAACTGAGTCGTTAAGTCATCGTTAGTCGTTACATGTAAGTGTTGTTTTGAAACCTTTAGGTTAACGATCTTGTTAAATGTTGTTAACCCAATGTTTATAATATCAAATGAGATTTTAAATTATTATATTATCATGATATTATCATGTATGAATATCTCTTAATATGATATATATATATACATTAAATGTCTTTACAACGATAATCGTTACATATATGTCTCGTTTAAAAATCATTAAGTTAGTAGTCTTGTTTTTACATATGTAGTTCATTGTTAATATACTTAATGATATGTTTACTTATCATAGTATCATGTTAACTATATATATATATATATATCCATATATATGTCATCATATAGTTTTTACAAGTTTTAACGTTCGTGAATCACCGGTCAACTTGGGTGGTCAATTGTCTATATGAAACATATTTCAATTAATCAAGTCTTAACAAGTTTGATTGCTTAACATGTTGGAAATATTTAATCATGTAAATATCAATCTCAATTAATATATATAAACATGGAAAAGTTCGGGTCACTACAGGGTTACACGTAGTCGATATCCTGGTGTAATTATTAAACAAAGTATTAAGACCTTGTTACAGTTTAAGTCCCCAATTAGTTAGAATATTTGACTTCGAATATAAGGATAATTTGACGAGGACACTCGCACTTTATATTTATGACTGATGGACTGTTATGGACAAAAACCAGACGGACATATTGAATAATCCAGGACAAAGGACAATTAACCCATGGTAATAAAACTAAAATCAACACGTCAAACATCATGATTACGGAAGTTTAAATAAGCATAATTCCTTTATTTCATATTTAATTACACTTTTAATTATCGCAATTTTATTTATCGTCATTTTATTTATCGCACTTTTATTTAGCGCAATTTCATTATCGTTATTTGTCATAACCCGTCCTTAACCATAAGAACGTGTTAGATAACGTATGATTTCATTGCGAGGTATTGACCTCTATATGCGACATTTTTAAAAAGGAAAACTGCATATATTATACATTACAAACCAAACCATTATTTTTGTTACAAGCTTTAGACAATAAAAAGATGATTATCGTTTAACGATAATCTTCGACTTACAAACTTTACAAATGATAATAACAACACGATTTCTAGCATATTTTACAACACACGTCCTCGGATATGCAATTTTATTTTTGACACAAATATGAGTACGCATGATCCTGCTTAGATTCAACATAATGCAGCGGAAGCTTTAATTATCACCTGAGAATAAACATGTTTAAAAACGTCAACATAAAGTTGGTGAGATATAGGTTTAGTGCGCAGCAATATATATATATAGACCACAAGATTTCGTATATAAACATTTCAATAAAAATATTCTAAGTGGTTGAGCACTTGGTAACCATACTTAACATTTTCACGTCGCATATTCCCTTTAATATGAAATCTTACTACACCGTACCAAGTGTAGTCACAAAACGAAGTACTGTGCAACCGTTGAATACTGGTCGTCCAGTCCGGTTGGGGTTGTCAGGCCCGATAGATCTATCAACAGGATTCGCGTTTACAATACCGCTGTAAATATTAGTTACCAAGCTACAGGGAAGTATGCCAGTGGTACAACTCAACGTAGAACATATTTTTCAGTTACTTGTGTCCATATCGTAAAACATAAAATACATGTATTCTCATCCCTAAATATTTAGAGTTTAAAAGTGGGACTATATACTCACTCTTGTCTTGATGATATATATATTTTGACTCGGTCTTCCGGTTGATATCACGAACCTATCCATATATAATATATCAATATGTTTTCATTTTAAAACAAACGTTATATATATATATACTTGTTATACTTTTAATATTTTGAATATTTCCTTAGTCCGTAGTTAGCATTCCGATGTTAGTAATTCAATTTTTAATGGTTCATTTTTAGATGTTTAATATACCCGCAATAAACAAAACCCCCAACGAAATAAATAAAACCCCATCGTATATGTATTGGTCGAGATTAATCTTGACCCATGGTACCGGTGTTGTCAAATGACGTGTTGCGTACATAAAGTACCGGTGTTGTCAAATGACGTGTTGCGTACAAACATGGGATCTTATGATTAATCTTCTCGTATTGTTTACGGGTGATCCTGAACCATATAAAATTGAATTATAAGTACATATATATAAAATATCATGTTATCTTAGAAATATGTGATTTATATCATTTTTTTCCAATTGATCCCGTAGTTGAAATGATCTAGGATAACCAATTTTGTTTCGGTCATAGTTTCTTCGTTACAAATCCGTTTTCGTTGATTCAAATTGCCATCTTCTTGGATCGAGTTCTTCTTTAAGACTATGAACTGTAAATACCTTGGTTTGTATTCAAAATCATACGGCATAAGTGAAACATTAGTGAAACATATGAAGTTAAACATTTTTGTTACAACAAAATCATTTAATGACCATTTTTCTAAAAATACTTATACTTTGAAAAACCAAGTTTTACCTTGTTAAATTAGTATATACATAAGTTATATTACAGGTCTTGAAGTATTTTAAAAGTTAAGTTAGAAGGATCTATTTAGTTTGCAAACAAGTTTGAAAACATTCAAACTATGTTCTTGTTGTTAAACTTTTGTACCACAAAATAAGATAGCTATATATATATGAATCGAATAAGGTTATGAACATAGATTCTACCTCAAGTTCCTTGGATGAAGTTGCTGTAAGAGAGAAGTAAGAAGCTAGAATCAAAAGGGTGATGGAAGTGGATGAAAGATTGGAAGTAAGTTGGTGTTCTTGGAGGGTTTTCTTGAAGTGTTGTTGTATGGTTTTCTTATGGTGTTTTAGTATGGTTTTTGAAGCTAGATCTTCAAGGTAAGTTGCTGAATGTTTATGGAGTTTAAGAGTAAAGAGAGAGTGTGTGTTTATCTTAGGAAATTTGAAGTTAAAATGAATGAAAGTGAGGATCCATATCCCTCCTTAAAAACGTGGCCAAGGATGGACAAAAACAAAATTCTTACTTGTAATCTTGTGTAATTATTGATGGTAAATGTCAAAAAGGAATTCCCTCTTGATGAGGGCAACAATAGCAGCTGATTAGGTGTGATTTGATGTGTATTTACTATTAGTAAATACGTATAGAAGCTTGGTATGATACGAGTACAAATACTCTAGGTATACGTATGGAAATTTTGTGAAAAATGGAAAGAGGATTCAAATATAGCTATCTTTTGTGAATACACTTACATGGTTTTATGTATTTAAGTCTTTAAAAGTGATTAAATACATTACTTATACGATATATGTATAACCATTATATGTTACAAGTATTTAAGTCAAGTAACGTTACGTATTGTTATCATTTTGAAAACTTAAGTTAGTAGTTTCAAAATATACTTATAACTTGTTGTTATTAATATAAAATGAGGTATTAAAACATTCATTAATCATGTTAAATATGTATATATACATATATATACACAAACGTATAATTATCATATATTGTATAGTTCGTGATATCATTGGTCAAACTAGACGGTCAAACGTTGTGTAAAATTCTTTTCGGAAATATAAATCTCGACAATTTGGATTGCTTATCATGTTGGCAAGGTTTAATTTATGTAAATATTAATCTTATAAGTATAGTATGATCGAAAAAGTGCGGTCGTTACATTACCTCCCCGTTAAATAAATTTCGTCCCGAAATTTTAAAATTGTACCTATTTTGCGTCATCGAGAAACAAATGCGGATACTTTCGTTTCATCTGATCCTCTCGTTCCCAAGTAAACTCGGGACCTCTTCTAGCATTCCAACGAACCTTAACAATCGGTATATTACTCTGTTTGAGCTGTTTAACTTCACGGTCCATGATTTCGATTGGTTCTTCGACGAATTGTAGTTTCTCGTCGACATGAATTTCTTCAAGAGGAATGGTGAGGTCTTCCTTTGCAAGACACTTCTTCAGGTTTGAGACGTGAAAGGTATTATGTACTCCAGCGAGTTGTTGCGGTAACTCGAGTCGATAAGCTACCGGTCCAATGCGTTCGATGATCTTGAACGGGCCTACGTACCTTGGGTTCAGTTTACCCCTTTTGCCGAAACGTATTACACCTTTCCAAGGTGACACCTTTAGCATAACCATGTCCCCGACCTGAAACTCTAATGGTTTCCTTCAAACATCGGCGTAGCTCTTTTGGCGACTACGGGCTGTTTTCAATCTCTCCTTGATTTGCACTATCTTCTCAGTCGTTTCATGTATGATCTCGGGACCAGTTAAATGTCGATCTCCTACTTCATTCCAACAGATAGGAGATCTACACTTCCTTCCGTACAATGCTTCGAATGGCGCAGCTCCAATGCTCGCATGATAACTATTATTATACGAGAATTCTGCTAACGGTAGATATTTATCCCATCCGTTTCCAAAATCGATCACACATGCCCTGAGCATGTCTTCGAGAGTCTGAATCGTTCTTTCACTCTGTCCATCGGTTTGTGGATGATATGCGGTACTCATATCCAACCGAGTTCCTAGTGCCTCCTGTAGTGATTGCCAGAATTTTGAGGTAAATCTACTATCACGATCGGATATAATGGAAATAGGTATTCCATGCCTTGAAACAACTTCCTTTATATACAATCGTAATAGTTTCTCCATTCTATCCGTTTCCTTTATAGGCAAGAAATGTGCAGACTTGGTGAGACGATCAACAATCACCCAAATGGTGTCGTATCCCCAGGCAGTCTTTGGTAACTTCGTGATGAAATCCATGGTAATACCGTCCCATTTCCATTCTGGAATTTCTGGTTGTTGAAGTAACCCTGACGGCTTCTGGTGTTCTGCTTTAACTTTGGAACAAGTCAAACACTCCCCAACATATGTTGCAACGTCTGTCTTCAAATTAGGCCACCAATAATGCGTCTTAAGATCTTGGTACATCTTTCCAACTCCAGGATGTATCGAATATCTTGTCTTATGTGCCTCGTTCAATATCAACTTCCTTAATCCACCCAACTTCGGTACCCAAATACGATTTGCAAAATATCGAATTCCATCTTCCCGCATAACGAGTTGCTTCGCATACTTCTTCATTATTTCATTTCCTATATTTTCTTTAGTAAGTGCTTCTCGTTGAACTTCTTTGATTTGTGAGTTGAGATTCATGCGAATTTTTATGTTCATCGCTCGTACTCGAATTGGTTCTCGTTCCTTTCTGCTTAGTGCGTCAGCCACCACATTCGCTTTCCCGGGATGATAACGAATTTCACAATCATAGTCGTTTATTAACTCGACCCACCTACGTTGCCTCATGTTCAATTGTTTCTGATCAAAAATATGTTGAAGGCTTTTATGATCAGTAAACACAGTGAATTTAACCCCATACAAGTAGTGTCTCCACATCTTCAATGCAAACACGACTGCTCCCAATTCTAGATCATGCGTCGTATAATTTCGCTCGTGAATCTTCAATTGTCGGGATGCGAATGCAATAACTTTCTTCCGTTGCATAAGAACACAACCAAAACCTTGTCGCGAAGCGTCACAATATATTTCAAAATCATCGTTCCCTTCTGGTAACGATAAAATAGGCGCCGTAGTTAACTTCTTCTTCAGTAATTGAAATGCGTTCTCCTGCTCCGAGGTCCATTCATATTTCTTCCCTTTTTGCGTTAACGCTGTCAACGGTTTAGCTATTCGGGAAAAATCTTGAATAAACCTTCTATAATAACCGGCTAAACCCAAAAATTGGCGTATCTGCGTTGGTGTCTTAGGAGTCTCCCATTTTTCAATAGCTTCAGTTTTTGCTGGATCAACCTGAATTCCTTCGCTATTAACAACGTGACCAAGAAATTGCACTTCTTTCAACCAGAAAGCACACTTAGAAAATTTAGCATACAGTTGTTCTTTTCTCAACAACTCCAGTATCAACCTTAAATGCTCTTCATGCTCTTGCTCACTCTTGGAATAGATAAGAATATCATCAATGAAAACGATAACAAACTTATCTAAATACGGACTACAAACTCGATTCATGAGGTCCATGAATACAGCTGGCGCATTAGTCAATCCAAACGGCATAACCAAAAATTCATAATGACCATAACGTGTCCGAAAAGCAGTTTTCGGAATATCCTCTTCTTTGACGCGTAGTTGATGATAGCCCGATCTTAAGTCGATTTTCGAATAAACACATGATCCTTGCAATTGATCAAATAAGTCATCAATTCTCGGTAGTGGATACCGATTCTTGATAGTTAACTTATTTAATTCACGATAATCTATACACATTCGGAAAGATCCGTCTTTCTTCTTGACAAACAAAATTGGAGCTCCCCACGGTGATGTACTTGGTCGTATGAATCCACGGTCCAATAATTCTTTTAACTGACTTTGAAGTTCTTTTAATTCGGACGGTGCAAGTCTATATGGCGCACGAGCCACTGGTGCAGCTCCTGGTACTAAATCTATTTGAAATTCTACCGATCTAAATGGAGGTAATCCCGGCAATTCTTCCGGAAAAACTTCAGGAAAATCTCTTGCCACAGGCACGTCGTTGATGCACTTTTCTTTCTTTTCGATTTTATTAACATGTGCTAAAATAGCGTAACATCCCTTTTCTAAACACTTCTTGGCTTTCAAACAGCTAATGAGTTTTAGCTTTGAATTACCCTTCTCTCCATAAATCATCACCGGTATTTTATCCTTACCAGGAATACGAATTGCCTTCTTAGCACAAACAACTTCCGCTCCTATTTTGGACATCCAGTCCATGCCGACTATTACATCAAAACCTCCCAATTCTACGGGTATTAAGTCGATTTTAAACGTTTCTCCGGCTAAATTTATTTCACAATCACGACAAATTTTATCGGCTTCAATTAGTTTACCATTAGCTAACTCAATCAAGTACTTAGCATCTAAAGGTAATGATGAACAATTCAATTTAGTGTAAAAATTTATACACACGTAGCTTCTATCGGCGCCAGTATCAAATAAAATAGATGCTGATAAGTTATTAATGGTAAACGTACCCGTAACAAGCTCCGGGTCTTCTCGTGCCTCTCTAGCATTAATAACAAACGCTCTTCCACGTGCAGGTCCGCCATTCTGATTCGGGCACTGACTCTTATAGTGACCTTGTTTTCCACAACCAAAACAAGTAATGGTAGCCAAAGCAGTTCTATTTGCGTTGGTGGCAGGAGTCTTGTTGCCATTTGTAACGAGAGCCTTACAATCTTCCGCAAGATGACCTTGTCGATTACACTTGGTGCATAACACACTACAGTAACCAAAGTGATGTTTGTGGCAACGGTTGCATAAAGGACTTTGTCCTTTTTAACCAAAACCTGAACCACTACTCGCACCTTTTGTGGTTTCTTGTTTCTTATAAGGTTGTTGTTGGTTACCTCGATCATAACTTCCATTCCACTTTTTCTTGTTTCCCAATACCTTCACCTCAGTATTGAATGCTTTCTTGTCCAAAATGACCTGATCCATTAGCTCGTTCGCCATGGTTATAGCTTCATGAATTGTCTTAGGTTTCGATGCTGTAACATTTGCCTTGACCTTTTTGGGCAAACCAGCTTTGTACATTTCAATCTTCCGTTCTTCGGTTGGAACCAATTCAGGACATAGCAAAACTAATTCCATGAATCGCTGGTTGTAGTTGGTGATTTCAGTACCAACCACCTTCAAACTTCGTAACTCATCTTCTAACTTAATAACCTCATTCCTTGGACAATACTCGGTGATTATCATTGCTTTGAATTCTTCCCATGGAGTATCATAAGCTACATCTCCTCCTACCGCCTTCACATAATTCTTCCACCATGTGAGTGCACTATCTTGTAAAGTGCACGATGCAAACTTGGTCATGTCTTTTTCATCACAACCACTGATTTTAAACACCGTCTCCATCTTTTCTATCCATCGGGTTAAACCGATCGGCCCTTCCGTTCCACTGAATGATGAAGGCTTGCAAGCTTGGAATGTCTTGTAGGAGCATCCTACACGAGGATTTGGATTAACTGCAGCAGCTCTTGCAGCCTCAACCCATAACATTCTGTCGTTCACTCGCTGGTTGATGAGTTCCTCGAGTTCTTGTTCCGTCATTCGATTCAATCGCGCCATTTCCTAATGAAAGAAAATAATTATTCACATGGAATATTATAGATGTAGTGTGTATTTATAGTACATTTATAGCTTGTTAATAATATGAACCAGGTATTATTATAAAAGCCTTTTCTTCTTATTAGCGTTTTATAATTATATCTTGGGTAGTACCTACCCGTTAATGTTCATACTTAATAGCTTAGTACAGAATCAATTACTACAATCTAAATAATACTTAACCATGGAAAATTATTGCATTTCATACTTCAATATTTTACATATGCTTATCTTACATCGAACATTAAGCAAACCACACTATTAATATTATACAAAACATTATTCGGTTCCATGGTTTGACACAGCAGCGCATCGTTTGATCTATTTTCTAGGACGTTTAGACACAAAGATTTGCTTAACGCTTATCCTAACTGTCTGCCTATATTTTGGCTGTGGGACTGAAGAACTGGATGCCGGGACAGAACGAATAGGAATAGCGGGGATAGGGGTGGTAGTGTTGAGTGGAATTGGTGCCACATCATTCTCATTAAACTCGGGATTTGGATTTTCTAATTCATTAGCCTTTCGTTTCTTTCCTAGTTCGAACTCGTCTTTTGTAATTTCCTGTATTTCTTCCTCGGGTTCACTTTCCTCCTCGGGTTCACTTTCCTCCTCGGGTTCACTTTCCTCCTCGGGTTCACTTTCCTCCTCGGGTTCACTTTCCTCCTCGGGTTCACTTTCCGGGTTCTCTATAGTTGGTTCATCCGGAATTTGTGAGTCTTCCCCAAGGATATCATTTTCGTCATCGGACAGGTTAATGACTGGAACGCCATCTGAAGATTCTGATTCGGAGTCGTTGATTGTGATAACAATTTTTGAGCTCGACATCTATCACACAACAACTAACCCATTAGTACTTATATAATATTTACATATAAATTTTAACCAACAGTGATAAGCAATGGTTTTTTTTTTTAAATCAGACCCGGTCAAAGTCCAGACTTTACTAATGTATCCTAACGACTTATCAGTTAGACACACTAATGCAAACCTGGTTCGCTAAGACCACCGCTCTGATACCACATGTCATAACCCGTCCTTAACCATAAGAACGTGTTAGATAACGTATGATTTCATTGCGAGGTATTGACCTCTATATGCGACATTTTTAAAAAGGAAAACTGCATATATTATACATTACAAACCAAACCATTATTTTTGTTACAAGCTTTAGACAATAAAAAGATGATTATCGTTTAACGATAATCTTCGACTTACAAACTTTACAAATGATAATAACAACACGATTTCTAGCATATTTTACAACACACGTCCTCGGATATGCAGTTTTATTTTTGACACAAATATGAGTACGCATGATCCTGCTTAGATTCAACATAATGCAGCGGAAGCTTTAATTATCACCTGAGAATAAACATGTTTAAAAACGTCAACATAAAGTTGGTGAGATATAGGTTTAGTGCGCAGCAATATATATATATAGACCACAAGATTTCGTATATAAACATTTCAATAAAAATATTCTAAGTGGTTGAGCACTTGGTAACCATACTTAACATTTTCACGTCGCATATTCCCTTTAATATGAAATCTTACTACACCGTACCAAGTGTAGTCACAAAACGAAGTACTGTGCAACCGTTGAATACTGGTCGTCCAGTCCGGTTGGGGTTGTCAGGCCCGATAGATCTATCAACAGGATTCGCGTTTACAATACCGCTGTAAATATTAGTTACCAAGCTACAGGGAAGTATGCCAGTGGTACAACTCAACGTAGAACATATTTTTCAGTTACTTGTGTCCATATCGTAAAACATAAAATACATGTATTCTCATCCCGAAATATTTAGAGTTTAAAAGTGGGACTATATACTCACTCTTGTCTTGATGATATATATATTTTGACTCGGTCTTCCGGTTGATATCACGAACCTATCCATATATAATATATCAATATGTTTTCATTTTAAAACAAACGTTATATATATATATACTTGTTATACTTTTAATATTTTGAATATTTCCTTAGTCCGTAGTTAGCATTCCGATGTTAGTAATTCAATTTTTAATGGTTCATTTTTAGATGTTTAATATACCCGCAATAAACAAAACCCCCAACGAAATAAATAAAACCCCATCGTATATGTATTGGTCGAGATTAATCTTGACCCATGGTACCGGTGTTGTCAAATGACGTGTTGCGTACATAAAGTACCGGTGTTGTCAAATGACGTGTTGCGTACAAACATGGGATCTTATGATTAATCTTCTCGTATTGTTTACGGGTGATCCTGAACCATATAAAATTGAATTATAAGTACATATATATAAAATATCATGTTATCTTAGAAATATGTGATTTATATCATTTTTTTCCAATTGATCCCGTAGTTGAAATGATCTAGGATAACCAATTTTGTTTCGGTCATAGTTTCTTCGTTACAAATCCGTTTTCGTTGATTCAAATTGCCATCTTCTTGGATCGAGTTCTTCTTTAAGACTATGAACTGTAAATACCTTGGTTTGTATTCAAAATCATACGGCATAAGTGAAACATTAGTGAAACATATGAAGTTAAACATTTTTGTTACAACAAAATCATTTAATGACCATTTTTCTAAAAATACTTATACTTTGAAAAACCAAGTTTTACCTTGTTAAATTAGTATATACATAAGTTATATTACAGGTCTTGAAGTATTTTAAAAGTTAAGTTAGAAGGATCTATTTAGTTTGCAAACAAGTTTGAAAACATTCAAACTATGTTCTTGTTGTTAAACTTTTGTACCACAAAATAAGATAGCTATATATATATGAATCGAATAAGGTTATGAACATAGATTCTACCTCAAGTTCCTTGGATGAAGTTGCTGTAAGAGAGAAGTAAGAAGCTAGAATCAAAAGGGTGATGGAAGTGGATGAAAGATTGGAAGTAAGTTGGTGTTCTTGGAGGGTTTTCTTGAAGTGTTGTTGTATGGTTTTCTTATGGTGTTTTAGTATGGTTTTTGAAGCTAGATCTTCAAGGTAAGTTGCTGAATGTTTATGGAGTTTAAGAGTAAAGAGAGAGTGTGTGTTTATCTTAGGAAATTTGAAGTTAAAATGAATGAAAGTGAGGATCCATATCCCTCCTTAAAAACGTGGCCAAGGATGGACAAAAACAAAATTCTTACTTGTAATCTTGTGTAATTATTGATGGTAAATGTCAAAAAGGAATTCCCTCTTGATGAGGGCAACAATAGCAGCTGATTAGGTGTGATTTGATGTGTATTTACTATTAGTAAATACGTATAGAAGCTTGGTATGATACGAGTACAAATACTCTAGGTATACGTATGGAAATTTTGTGAAAAATGGAAAGAGGATTCAAATATAGCTATCTTTTGTGAATACACTTACATGGTTTTATGTATTTAAGTCTTTAAAAGTGATTAAATACATTACTTATACGATATATGTATAACCATTATATGTTACAAGTATTTAAGTCAAGTAACGTTACGTATTGTTATCATTTTGAAAACTTAAGTTAGTAGTTTCAAAATATACTTATAACTTGTTGTTATTAATATAAAATGAGGTATTAAAACATTCATTAATCATGTTAAATATGTATATATACATATATATACACAAACGTATAATTATCATATATTGTATAGTTCGTGATATCATTGGTCAAACTAGACGGTCAAACGTTGTGTAAAATTCTTTTCGGAAATATAAATCTCGACAATTTGGATTGCTTATCATGTTGGCAAGGTTTAATTTATGTAAATATTAATCTTATAAGTATAGTATGATCGAAAAAGTGCGGTCGTTACATTATTTACTTTACGCTTAAAATTAAGTTATATTTATATATTTAATATTTTACATTAGGTTTTAACTGCGACTAAAGTTTTAAAATCGACAAACCGGTCATTAAACGGTAAAAACCCCCTTTTATAATAATAATACTACTTATATTTATATACATATTTATTTACAAATATAGTATTAAAAATATAGCGTTAAACTTGGCGAGTTCCCTGTGGACGAACCAGACTTACTAAAAACTACACTACTGTACGATTAGGTACACTGCCTATAAGTGTTGTAGCAAGGTTTAGGTATATCCATTCTATAAATAAATAAATATGTTGTGTAAAATGGTATCGTATTTAATAGTTTTTCGAAGCAAAAATACTACTATTTTGTATACACCTCGCATAACATCAAGTATTTTTGGCGCCGCTGCCGGGGAACTGCTTAACCGCCGGAAGCGAAACGCTATATATATAAAAAAAAATTATTAAGTTCTTTGTATAAAAATATACGTTTTAAATATTAAAAAATACAAAAATATAAAAAGAAAAATATCTATATATTTATTTTTAAGAATTTGTTTAAAATATATAAAGTTAAAAAGTATTTTTATTTCTATTTTAGTTTTTAAATATAAGTATTTTATTATTTTATATAAATATTTATTTATATTAAAAACAAAAAGAAAAAAAAATATAAAAGTATACGGGCCACTACACTGTAGCAGCCCAACTTCTGGCCTGCTATCTTAAGCCATGCGACCGCATAGTATTACAGCAGTCAGCTCATGCGATCGCATGAGCTGATTTGACACGCCTGGTACCTGGTATGACCAGTTTAGGGTTAGATTAATTTAATTATTATTATTAATTAATAACCCTAATTAGGTTTAGTATATTTTAATATTTAGTTTAGTTTTATTTAATTTATAATATTTAGTTATAATTAGTTTTAATAATTACTAAATTAATACTTTTATAAAATAAATAATATAAAAATAATATTTTTATAAAAATTAGTAATTTTATCAATTTTTGTCTCTTTTTATAAATTGTATATTTTTATTATTTAGTACGTAATTTGTATTTTTATCGCTCGTAACTAGTTTTAATATAGTTTTTGCCATAGTTATTTTTATTTTTAGATTTTTAGGCTTTGCCGTAAAATCCCTTAAGTACTTTTTCTTTAGATAAGATTTAGGTGCTTTAGAATTTTGCGACACCGTTCTAAGATTTTAGTACTTTTTTAGTTATTACCGTTTTGGATATAGAATTTCTTTAAGCTTTAATATCTTTAGACGTAACTTTTAATTTTTAGTTTTTAGACTTTTAATTTTCGACGCTTATTTTTTGACCTTTTATTTTTTGACGTTTTTTGACGCGCTCTTTTTCTTTCTTATTTCTCGACGCTCTAGATTTTTAGGACATAGAATTTTCTATTTCTTCTCTAAAATTTCTTTAAATTTCAACGAAAAATTATTTTAAGTGGTTAAATTGATAGACATCCAAAATTTTCTGGTTCGTAGTAATAGTTGGATTTGTTAGTGGCGAGTTGTGGGCTTTCGATTTCAAGGGTCCTGGCTACCTGCTACATCTATTGGCTATTCGAAACGTGGGCAAAATCAGAAAAGTCTATTAATTTGATAACTTATATAATTTTTATCTTTTATAACTAATAGGATATTCAGTGAATGCACCGAGCAAAACGTTCACCACCTTTTATACGTTCACCACCTGTAACTCGGTCAAGACATCTAGCCAATATTGTCGCCGTTGATTTTTCTTTAGAATCGTCATCAAGTCGACCAAGTACTCCAATTCAAATTTCCGATAATCCATTTTTTGAACCCGACCTCACAATTGAGAATCTGGAGGATATTCAGGGACAATTCAGAGATCCTGAACCATTAATCTTTCCTCCATAACCACCAATCATTCAAACAGAGATTGTCGAGGAACAACCCATTAAATCAGAATCCTCTAGTGATTCAGATTCAACAAATTCAATCATGGAAAATCTGGAACCTCTAAGTATAGAAGACCGAATGAGAGCTAAACGCACTGGCCAAGGTCACGCAATTACTCAACCAGACATTAATGCGCCAGATTATGAAATCAAAGGACAAATCCTACACATGGTAACTAATCAATGCCAATTTAGTGGTGCGCCGAAGGAAGATCCAAATGAACATCTTCGTACCTTTAATAGGATCTGTACTCTATTTAAAATAAGAGAAGTGGAGGATGAACAGATATATCTCATGTTATTTCCCTGGACTTTAAAGGGAGAAGCCAAAGATTGGTTGGAATCGTTACCTGAAGGGGCGATTGATACATGGGATGTTTTAGTTGAAAAATTTATTAAACAATTCTTTCTAGCATCTAAAGCCGTGAGACTTCAAGGAGAAATTGTTACGTTCACACAAAAGCCAAACGAAACTCTATATGAGGCGTGGACAAGATTTGGAAAGTTATTAAGAGGATGTCCGCAACATGGTTTAGACACTTGTCAAATAGTACAAATATTCTACCAAGGATGCGACATCACTACACGAAAAGACATCGATATAGCAGCTGGTGGTTCCATTATGAAGAAAACCGCAACTGACGCTTACAAAATTATTGATAACACTGCTTCCCACTCACATGAGTGACATCAAGAAAAAGATATTGTTAGATCATCTAAAGCAGCTAGAGCCGATTCTAGCCATGACTTTGATTCCATTTCCGTAAAGATAGATGCTGTTGAGAGACGAATGGAAAAGATGACTAAGGATATTCACTCAATACGAATTAGTTGTGAGCAGTGTGGAGGACCACATTTGACAAAAGATTGTCTCAGTATTGAACAAACAATGGAACAAAGAGAGAATGTTTTATACATAAACCAAAGGCCTGGAAATAATTATTAGAATAATTATCAACCGCCAAGACCAATCTACAATCAAAATCGGAATTATAACCGAAATGTTCCATACAACAACCAACAAGGTCCTAGCAATCAACAAGTACCCAATAATACTTACAATCAGCAAAGACCTATTTTTCAAAACAAAACACCACAAACCGATGATAAAAAGCCAAATTTAGAAGATATGATGTCGAAGCTAGTTGAATCTCAAACTCAGTTTTTCACATCTCAGAAATAAACGAATGAACAAAATGCTCAAGTATTTAGAAATCAACAAGCTTCTATTCAAAATTTGGAACAAGAAGTAAGTAACCTAGTAAGGTTAATAGTTGAAAGAAAACCGGGAAGTCTACCTAGTGATACAAATGCTAACCCCCGGAATGAAACAGCTAAAGCCATTACCACAAGAAGTGGTATTACACTTAAACCACCTGAAATGCCTGTAATCTCTGATGATGCTATTCCTACTCCACAAGAACCACAACCTGAACAAGATAAGGAAACAAAACCGGTAGTTGAAAAGGTTAATGAAGATAACACAGTTAAGGCTAAACCTTATGTTAAACCATACCAACCACCACTTCCTTACCCAAGTAAAATGCGAAAAGAAAGACTTGAAGCCGAGCAATCCAAATTCTTGGATATGTTTAAACAAATAAATGTCAACCTTCCTTTCATTGATGTAATTTCAGGAATGTCAAAATATGCTAAATTCTTGAAAGATCTAATCACAAATAGAAAGAAAATGGAAGAACTCTCGGCTGTTACTATGAATGCTAATTGTTCTGCAGTGCTGTTGAATAAGATACCAGAAAAATTATCAGATCCAGGAAGTTTCACAATTCCATGTTTTCTGGGTAGTCTTAGTTCAATAGAAGCATTGGCAGACTTAGGTGCTAGTATAAATTTAATGTCATATTCGCTATACGCTAAACTAGACCTTGGAGAATGGAAACCAACACGAATAAGCATACAACTAGCTGATCGATCAGTAAAATATCCTAGAGGGATAATGGAGAACATGCTAGTTAAAGTTGGAACTTTAGTATTTCCAGTAGATTTTGTTATTCTGGACATGGAAGAAGATTCTCGAGTTCCTCTAATATTAGGGAGACCATTCTTAAACACGGCTAAAGCAATAATAGACGTGTTCGGTAAGAAACTGACCCTAAGTATAGAGGACGAGAGTGTTACCTTTTCTGTTGATAGAGCCATGCAACAACCACAATCTGCAGATGATACATGTTATTATATTCAAACTATAGATTCACATGCAGAATTATTAGAAGAATTTCCAGAATTACAAGGAATGGGAGAATGTTCTTTAGGAGAAGGAACTGAACCAATTAATGAAGCTGAAATGTTAGCTACACTTATGGCTAATGGATATGAACCAACAACAGAAGAAATTCAAATACTAAAAGAGGAAGACAGATATCGATACAAATCATCGATAGAAGAACCACCGACATTAGAGTTAAAGCCACTTCCAAACCATTTGGAATATGCTTATTTACATGGTGAATCTGAATTACCTGTAATAATATCGTCTTATCTTACTGAAAATCAAAAATCTCAACTTATTTCTGTACTAAAAGCTCATAAACTAGCTATTGTATGGAAGATTCATGATATTAAAGGCATAAGTCCTTCGTATTGCACACATAAAATCCTTATGGAAGAAGGTCATAAAACGTATGTGCAATGCCAAAGAAGACTAAATCCTAATATGCAAGATGTTGTTAAGAAATAAATTATTAAACTATTAGATGCAGGTTTAATTTATCCAATCTCTGATAGTCCATGGGTAAGCCCAGTTCAATGCGTACCTAAGAAGGGTGGCATGACTGTCATCACCAATGAAAAAAATGAACTTATTCCTACTTGGACTGTAACAGGATGGCGTGTTTGTATTGATTATAGAAAATTAAATGACGCCACCAGAAAAGATCACTTTCCCTTACCTTTCATTGATCAAATGTTGGAAAGATTAGCCCGAAACAGTTACTATTGTTTTCTTGACGGTTTTTCCGGATACTTTCAAATTCCAATAGCACCCGAGGACCAAGAGAAAACCACGTTCACGTGCCCTTATGGTACTTTTTCTTACAAACTCATGCCATTTGGACTTTGCAACGCCCCTGCAACCTTTCAAAGGTGCATGATGGCGATTTTTCACTACATGATAGAAGAATGCATGGAAGTTTTCATGGATAACTTTTCAGTCTTCGGTGATACTTTTGAAACATGTCTACTTAATCTTGAACAAATGCTTATTAGATGCGAACAATCAAATCTAGTTCTTAATTGGGAGAAATGCCATTTCATGGTTAAAGAAGGCATCGTTCTTGGTCATAAAATTTCAAAGGAAGGAATTGAAGTGGATAGAGCTAAAGTAGATGTAATTGCTAAACTTCCACATCCCACCAATGTTAGAGGAGTTTGGAGTTTTTTAGGGCATGCCGGTTTTTACCGACGTTTCATAAAAGATTTTTCAAAAATTGCTACTCCTATGAATAAACTCCTAGAAAAGGATGCTCCATTCATCTTTTCAGATGAATGCATCAAATCTTTTAATATTCTTAAAGAAAAACTCACTAATGCGCCGATCATGATAACTCCAAATTGGAATCTACCGTTTGAACTAATGTGCGATGCAAGTGATTTTGCAATGGGAGCCATTTTAGGACAAAGGATTGAAAAACTATTTCAACCAATTTATTATGCTAGTAAACCGTTACAAGGAGCACAAACGAATTACACAACTACTAAAAAAGAACTCCTTGCTATTGTCTTTGCTTTTGACAAATTTCGTTCATATCTCGTTCTACCTAAAACGGTTGTCTATACCGACCATTCTGCTCTTAGATACCTATTTTCAAAACAAGATGCTAAACCACGATTAATCCGTTGGATCTTACTCTTACAAGAGTTCGATATTGAAATCCGAGACAAAAAGGGAGCAGAAAATCTCGCCGCTGATCATCTTTCTCGTCTTGAAAATCCTGAATTAGAAGTTCTATATGAATCAGCCATACAAGATAACTTTCCTGATGAAAATCTATTGAAGATAGATTATAATGAAATTTCATGGTTTGCAGACTATGCAATCTACTTAGTATGTGGATTCCTTGAAAAAGGGTTGTCGTACCAAAAACGAAAGAAATTCTTTAGTGATATAAAACACTATTTTTGGGAAGATCCACATTTGTTTAAAAGTTGTCCCGATGGAATAATACGCCGATGCGTATTCGGAGATGAAGCTAGTCAAATCTTAAACCATTGTCACACAGGACCAACGGGAGGGCATTATGGGCCTCAACTTACAGCAAGAAAAGTTTACGATGCTGGATTCTATTGGCCTACAATTTTCAAAGACGCACACCTTCTTTGTAAATCCTGTGATGCATGTCAAAGGGCCGGAAAAATAAGTCAACGTGATGAAATGCCACAAAATGTCATTCAAGTATGTGAAGTATTTGACATTTGGGGTATTGACTTTATGGGTCCATTTACAAAATCTCATAATAATCTCTACATTCTCGTAGCCATTGATTATGTATCTAAATGGGCGAAAGCACAAGCTCTCCCAACTAATGATGCACGAGTTGTAGTCAACTTCTTAAAACGTATTTTTGCAAGGTTCGGAACACCGAAAGCTTTAATAAGTGATCGGGGTACTCATTTTTATAATAATCAACTTGAGAAAGTTCTCAAAAGATATGGAGTAACTCATAAAATCTCAACCGCTTATCATCCACAGACAAGTGGACAAGTTGAAAATACCAACCGAGCTTTAAAACGTATTCTAGAGAAAACCGTAGGATCAAATCCGAAGGAATGGTCCATGAAATTGGAGGATGCGCTCTGGGCTTTTAGAACAGCCTATAAAACTCCAATTGGCACCACACCTTTTAAACTCGTTTACAGAAAAGCATGTCACCTTACAGTAGAAATTGAGCACAAAGCATTTTGGGCTTTGAAGACATGTAATCTTGATTTGCATGAAGCCGGACGTCTACGGTTAAGTCAACTAAACGAATTAGAAGAATTAAGACATGAAGCATACGAAAATTCGTTAATCTATAAAGAAAGAACGAAGAAATGGCATGATAAAAGAATCAGAAGTTTAAAAGAATTTAAAAAAGGAGACAGAGTTCTTCTTTTCAATTCACGATTCAAGCTATTTCCTGGAAAATTGAAATCAAGATGGTCTGGACCATTCATAGTCAAAAGAGTTTTTCCATATGGAACAGTAGAATTAATAAATTCAAATAGGATTGAATTTAAAGTTAATGGTCACAGAGTTAAACATTACATAGATAATCTAATAGAAGTTGAAGATGAAGTTAATCACAATTTCGAAACCACAGCTAACTAAGTGTGGGAAGGTTCGAATCTTTTTAGGGTAATATATATTTCTGTTAGAGTTAGATATTCTGTTTTCATGTAGTTCTCGAGAATGGAATCCGAATGGTCTTTCCCTAGCAGACCCTAAAGAACTAGTCTTCTCCCCTGTTCTGAATTTTTATTTTTTTTAGGTTTTACGAGATGAAGAATTCCTTTGATCTGAACCATGGTCTAATGCTACACGCTATGATTAGTAAACGTAATAATGACACACTTCCGAGTGAACTGGTATCATTCATAAGAGGCAAAATGAACGGAGTAAGAAAAGAACTCAGAAAAGATCATCATAAGATACATTTTGGTAAAGGAAAATCAAAATCCGCAACAAAAAGAAGAGCACGACACCTTGACAGATGTTATAAATGCAGAAAATGGTCACATGAAGGTAAATGTTCAAAAAAATCAAACATATTCAAATACCGAATTTGTTACTCTATGCAGAGAAGGACCGTTTATATGTTTAGAAGAAAAGATATTGAAGATTCGAGGTTATGCTTACGTAACTATGGAGAACCAAATCACACGACTCTCATATGAGTCGGCTAAAGCAGGTCTCTGAGAGTTCTTTCTCACAGGTAAGTATGTACAGTTTTTATTTTTATTTTTATTGCTTTTAACCTTTTGATAATAAACGCTGAATCGTTCGCTATAAAGTATTAAATTGGTATTCAATAAAATTAGGTATGCGTAACCGAAATTATTGATATCATACAAAAATTTATTACATCACTGCGAAATTTACCGTTTATTCTTAAGGTATAAATATCTTTAATCAATCAACCCAAAATATTTCAGAAATTTGTCTGGAGTAAAACTAGGTCGTTGAACCGAAATTACTTTACCGAAAAGAGGGGCGTATATTTTTGATAATATTTGATTGATTAAAGGGGGATAAAAGACCAAAAAGATTTTTAATTTTATTTTTACCTTGTTTTTAAAATTAATATATAAATATTAAATTAATATTGTAAATCTTTTTAAATCAATATATTTAATTTTTTAAGTATTTTTAAAAAAATTAATATTTTTAATATAAGTTTGTATGTATAAAAACAAAAATATAATATAAGTTTGGTGTGAATTTTTAATAATATGAATTTTTAATTTTATGCATTTTAAATTTAAGTTTGGTGTAAATTTGAAAACAAAAATTTACTTTATTTCATTAAGTTAAAAATTTGATATTTAAAATTCGTCGTGAGTTGAAAACTAGGTCGTTGAACCGAAATTGCTTTACCCGAGGGAGGGACGAGAAATTTTATTATCATTATTTTTAATCTTATTGAATTAAAGTATGCCAAAAACATTAAAAAAGCAAAAATCTTTGCTTTTAAAACAAACGCCAATATGTTTGGAAACTTTGGTAAAATTTAATCAATTTTCTACGCTAATCACCCTCAATAATTTAAATTGTTACTGATTTCTTGCAAATGAGGGCATTGCAAGATCTTAAGTGTGGGAAGGGGTTAAATTCTTTCGGATTTTTAAAATTTTTTTGACCTATATACTTGGTTACCATTAAAAATACTAGTAACGCATTAGTTGTATTAGAATCTAGTTTTCTCTGATAATAAAGAACAGCCCTAGTCTTATATACTGACTACCCAATTCTAGTAAAAAATTTTAAAATTTTCAAATAAATGAATTCAAAATCATGTTTATACATATTTATGAACGATAAAACTAGGTGTTAACACCGAAATTATTGTTACCTCGGAAAAGACATAAATTGAGAAACAACCTAAAATGTTAGAATTCATTTAAAATGAAATAGAGAACAATAAAAAGGCAAAGAAAGGAAAATAAAAGCCAAGTGTGGGAAAATTTACCAAGTTATTTAAAACATATATCAAATATTTTTGTACAAATAATTGAAGATACTTTTGTTTTGGACAATTTTATCAGTTTTACCCAATTTCTTATAATATATTTGAAGGAAAAGATGGATCTACACGATGAATCAATTCCATCATTAAAAGGAAGTAAAGTCTTCTGAAAAAGACACGCGCTTCTTGATTTAGGTCAGGAAGTTGTCATCCAGGCCAGTTGTAGAGTCTACGAAAAACCATGAAAAGTTTTCTCGAAAATCAGCTGAAAATTCACGGACCTCAGCATCAAACAGGGTCGCCAAGTGGTCAGACTTATCCTAACCATGAAAGGATCTGTCTCGTAAAATGGGGAGGGCGCCGTGCAAATTAGCTTGATAAGACTAATGAATCAGATCCCCAGAAAGGATAATCTCCTTAAAAGATCAAAAATCAGCTTTTAAAACTGATATTACTCAATCCTTGAGATTGACTTTAAAGATTGAGAATTCAAACTCATGGAATTTAATGATATCTAAACTCGAGCTTGAACGAGAAAATATTTTGATCAAATTACAAACCGATTTGTTTTCTGAAAACCCTATTTTCAATGCGTTCATTACCATTGAACGTAAAATCCTAGGAATTCACCTGGAATTCATTAGGTCACCTGAACCAAATCGGGTGTCAACCGTAAGAACGGTGGTTGCATAGCATGGTCAAAGACAGGACCTTGTGCCAGACCGAAAAACTATAGGGTGATCTTTACTATTGCTCCTACAAAGGATAGTAATTGCATCCGACACGATATAGACCATAATTAAAAGCATGTCACGGGACATTGCCTTAACAGTTACTTGTTCAACGCTTTCCTTTACAACCGGACGGTAGTTTACCGAAAGGTAATATACGGAGCAAGTATACTGGACGTGTTGCTTTCCCAATACAAGGTTAGCAAGTGGGTGACACAAAACTATAAGTTTTGAGCTAAAATTTTCAAATCTGAAACCCACCAAACCCACAAAAACAATTTTGCAAACACCGGTGAAGGGTTATTCCGGAAAACTTATCTAGGGTAAAAGCTAGATTTAATTTTCAAAAGATCAAATGTTTTCATAAAGATCCAATTGAAATGTCCCGTTCTTATTGATTAAAAACGTTCCATATTAATTGATTTCGTTGCGAGGTTTTGACCTCTATATGAGACGTTTTTCAAAGACTGCATTCATTTTTAAAACAAACCATAACCTTTATTTCATAAATAAAGGTTTAAAAAGCTTTACGTAGATTATCAAATAATGATAATCTAAAATATCCTGTTTACACACGACCATTACATAATGGTTTACAATACAAATATGTTACATCGAAATCAGTTTCTTGAATGCAGTTTTTACATAATATCAAACAAACATGGACTCCAAATCTTGTCCTTATTTTAGTATGCAACAGCGGAAGCTCTTAGTATTCACCTGAGAATAAACATGCTTTAAACGTCAACAAAAATGTTGGTAAGTTATAGGTTTAACCTATATATATCAAATCGTAACAATAGACCACAAGATTTCATATTTCAATACACATCCCATACATAGAGATAAAAATCATTCATATGGATTGAACACCTGGTAACCGACATTAACAAGATGCATATATAAGAATATCCCCATCATTCCGGGACACCCTTCGAATATGATATAAATTTCGAAGTACTAAAGCATCCGATACTTTGGATGGGGTTTGTTAGGCCCAATAGATCTATCTTTAGGATTCGCGCCAATTAGGGTGTCTGTTCCCTAATTCTTAGATTACCAGACTTAATAAAAATGGGCATATTCAATTTCGATAATTCAATCATAGAATGTAGTTTCACGTACTTGTGTCTATTTTGTAAATCATTTATAAAACCTGCATGTATTCTCATCCCAAAAATATTAGATTTTAAAAGTGGGACTATAACTCACTTTCATAGATTTTTACTTCGTCGGGAAGTAAGACTTGGCCACTGGTTGATTCACGAACCTATAACAATATATACATATATATCAAAGTATGTTCAAAATATATTTACAACACTTTTAATATATTTTGATGTTTTAAGTTTATTAAGTCAGCTGTCCTCGTTAGTAACGTACAACTAGTTGTCCACAGTTAGATGTACAGAAATAAATCGATAAATATTATCTTGAATCAATCCACGACCCAGTGTATACGTATCTCAGTATTGATCACAACTCAAACTATATATATTTTGGAATCAACCTCAACCCTGTATATCTAACTCCAACATTCACATACAGAGTGTCTATGGTTGTTCCGAAATATATATAGATGTGTCGACATCATAGGTCAAAACATTGTATACGTGTCTATGGTATCTCAAGATTACATAATATACAATACAAGTTGATTAAGTTATGGTTGGAATATATTTGTTACCAATTTTCACGTAGCTAAAATGAGAAAAATTATCCAATCTTGTTTTACCCATAACTTCTTCATTTTAAATCCGTTTTGAGTGAATCAAATTGCTATGGTTTCATATTGAACTCTATTTTATGAATCTAAATAGAAAAAGTATAGGTTTATAGTCAAAAAAATAAGTTACAAGTCGTTTTTGTAAAGGTAGTCATTTCAGTCGAAAGAACGACGTCTAGATGACCATTTTAGAAAACATACTTCCACTTTGAGTTTAACCATAATTTTTGGATATAGTTTCATGTTCATAATAAAAATAATTTTCCTAGAATAACAACTTTTAAATCAAAGTTTATCATAGTTTTTAATTAACTAACCCAAAACAGCCCGTGGTGTTACTACGACGGCGTAAATCCGGTTTTACGGTGTTTTTCGTGTTTCCAGGTTTTAAATCATTAAGTTAGCATATCATATAGATATATAACATGTGTTTAGTTGATTTTAAAAGTCAAGTTAGAAGGATTAACTTTTATTTGCGAACAAGTTTAGAATTAACTAAACTATGTTCTAGTGATTACAAGTTTAAACCTTCGAATAGGATAGCTTTATATGTATGAATCGAATGATGTTATGAACATCATTACTACCTCAAGTTCCTTGGATAAACCTACTGGAAATGAGAAAAATAGATCTAGCTTCAAAGGATCCTTGGATGGCTTGAAAGTTCTTGAAGCAGAATCATGACACGAAAACAATTTCAAGTAAGATTTCCACTCGAAATAAGATTGTTTAGTTATAGAAATTGAATTAAAGTTTGAATATGATTATTACCTTGTATTAGAAAGATAACCTACTGTAAGTAACAAAGGTTTCTTGATCTTGGATGATTACTTGGAATGGATTTAGAAAACTTGAAAGTAAACTTGCAATCTTGGAAATATTCTTGATTTTATGAAACTAGAACTTTTGGAATTTATGAAGAACACTTAGATCTTAAAGATAGAACTTGAGAGAGATCAATTAGATGAAGAAAATTGAAGAATGAAAGTGTTTGTAGGTGTTTTTGGTCGTTGGTGTATGGATTAGATATAAAGGATATGTAATTTTGTTTTCATGTAAATAAGTCATGAATGATTACTCATATTTTTGTAATTTTATGAGATATTTCATGCTAGTTGCCAAATGATGGTTCTCACATGTGTTAGGTGACTCACATGGGCTGCTAAGAGCTGATCATTGGAGTGTATATACCAATAGTACATACATCTAAAAGCTGTGTATTGTACGAGTACGAATACGGGTGCATACGAGTAGAATTGTTGGTGAAACTGAACGAGGATGTAATTGTAAGCATTTTTGTTAAGTAGAAGTATTTTGATAAGTGTCTTGAAGTCTTTCAAAAGTGTATGAATACATATTTATAACAACCCTCACTTTTCGACTTCCGATTTTACTAAAATACCTAGAGTTGTTATATACGAATAAATTTAACGTTGACCGAATAAACGTACGCTTAAAATAAATAATATAATTATAAATATTATAAATAAGATTATGATATATAATATAACATAATTACATCAATGAATATATATATATAATATTTATATTACTTTTGTTATTTAGTTAATAGAATATATAATTAACTAAATAATAAATAATATTATAACATTTATAAAACTAATAAAAACTATAAATTAATAATCATAAATTTTAATTTTTATAAAAACTAAATATAATAATAATTTTTATATAAAATTCGTATTTAATAATTAAACAAATATAGAAATAAAATGTTAAATGTTTTTAGAAATATATTAAACAAATTTTTTTTTTAGAATTTTATACAAAAAAAAAATCAAAACTATATCTACTTTTAATAAATAAATACAAAAATACAAACTACTTTTTCTTTTAAGATTTACTTTTAATAAAAATATAAACTACTTTTCTTTTAAGATTTACTTTTAATAAAAAATACAAACTACTTTTTCTTATTTTAACTTTTAAGATTTACTTTTAATAAAAATACAAACTATTTTTTATTATTTTAACTTTTAAGATTTACTTTTAATAAAAATACAAACTACTTTTTCTTATTTTAACTTTTAAGATTTACTTTTAATAAAAATACAAACTACTTTTTCTTATTTTAACTTTTAAGATTTACTTTTAATAAAAATACAAAATACTTTTTCTTATTTTAACTTTTAAATTTTACTTTTAATAAAAATACAAACTACTTTTTCTTATTTTAACTTTTAAGATTTTACTTTTAATAAAAATACAAACTATTTTTTCTTATTTTAACTTTTAAGATTTACTTTTAATAAAAATACAAAATACTTTTCTTATTTTAACTTTTAAGATTTTACTTTTAATAAAAACACAAACTACTTTTTCTTATTTTAACTTTTAAGATTTTACTTTTAATAAAAATACAAACTACTTTTTCTTATTTTAACTTTTAAGATTTACTTTTAATAAAAATACAAAATACTTTTTTTATTTTAACTTTTAAGATTTACTTATTTTATTTTAATTTTTTTACCTAACATTTTCAACTATAAATACCACATACATTTCTCATTTCAAACTTACACCTTAATCTCTCATTTCTCTCTTAAAGACCTACTTCTAGTTGATATCTCGGTCACTTACTTGCTTTACTTTCCTTTCTTGCGTGGAATACTTCAACTGCTATTTAAGGTGAGTTTCATTTGCTCCCTTTTTAATTGCTTTGCAATTTACATTTTTGGGTTGAGAATACATGCGCTGTTTTATAACTGTTTTATGAAATGAATACAAACACTAAAACTGATTTTGCGTTAGTTTCATTTGCTCCCCTTTTACTCTTTACATTTTTGGGGCTGAGAATACATGCAAATGTTTTATTAATTGTTTTACAATAATTATATGCGTGAGTTTCATTACTCCCTTTTTATATATATTTTTGGGCTGAGAATACATGCGATGTTTTATAAATGTTTTACGAAATAGGCACAAGATGTTTTATAAATGTTTTACGAAATAGGCACAAGTACTAAAACTAATTCTACGTGGGTTAGAATCAAAAATTCCCTAGCTTGGTAACTTTAACTATTGGTTTATGAACTGGTAGGCGCGAATCCTAGAGATAGATCTATCGGGTCTTACACCCCCACCCAGATGTTCTAGTCACTACTATACTAGAAGAACAGGTGTTTAGTACTTCGAGGTTAATGTAACGCACTTGATTCGGTGCAAATATTATTATAACTCAGGGGTACACACTCTTGTTAAGGCTAGTTACCGGGTGCCCACAACTTATAGAATGCTTTTATACACTTGCTAGTGTACGGATATTTATGAAACTGAAATCTTGTGGCCTATTATTATAACGGAAATGATTGATTTTGATAAACTAATGAACTCACCAACCTTTTTGGTTGACACTTTAAGCATGTTTTGTCTCAGGTGACGAATAAGATGATTGCCATGATTGCTACCTGATGAATTGAATGCTGCTACATGGAGTCTTCATTTCATTACATTTACTTTGCAATAAGACTATTATTATTATTTCAGTTTAAATTTGATGTAAAACTTTTAATGCTTCCGCTGTTTTATTAATAAATATTTTATTCAAAACATCTCATATAGAGTCGTTCTCGTTTATACAACTGTGATTTGATATAATTAGTCACAAATACTCTAGGCCCTATTTTGGGGGTACCAGATCAGGTGTGTTTAAAATAACCTCGAAGTACTAAAGCATCCCATAGTCAGGATGGGGTTTGTCATGCCCAATAGATTTATCTTTAGGATTCGCGCCTACCGTACATAGACAAGTAGTTTAATGTTACCAAGCTAAGGGTATATTTCTGGTTTAAACCCACGTAGAATTAGTTTTAGTACTTGTGCCTATTTCGTAAAACATTTATAAAAACAGCGTATGTATTCTCAGTCCCAAAAATATATATAAAAGGGAGCAAATGAAACTCACCATACTGTATTTCGTAGTAAAAATACATATAACGTCATTTAACAAGTGCAAGGTTTAATTTCTCATTCACTCTTTTACAATAGCTTCGTTTATACGCTTCCTATAATCAAATCGTTTTATCCATATTATTCAGTAGTGAAAAAACTTTATTTTTTCAACTTATATTCATCATTACAATATTCTTGTTGTAAACAATGATGATCTCTATCAAACTTCATGACTATAATCTTCATGAACTACTCTCTGTTTTGTCTACCCTAATATTGTGACATAAACACTCAAAGTTTTAAATAAGCTCAATACTATTCATAACACATTTCATGTGTTCAGTTTAATAAAATGCTCGTATAACAACATCATCCCTTTTGAGGATAACCTAGTCAAATGACACTCTTATTAATCCTTTAGATAACCTCCGCATTAATGATAAAATGCATTTTATAGAAGAACCTGTAAGAAATTAGGGTTCGTATTATTTAAATGCATGAAACATAACAATATTCTATCCGTTGGAATTCACGAAAGGCCCCGAACCTACCTGGGAACGTGAAGACCAGATAAAACATAAATATCCTCGTCTAGGTACGAACAACGCCGATTGATGGCAAAAACTAAATTTCGGGACGAAATTTCTTTTAACGGGTAGGTACTATAACAACCCTCACTTTTCGACTTCCGATTTTACTAAAATACCTAGAGTTGTTATATACGAATAAATTTAACGTTGACCGAATAAACGTACGCTTAAAATAAATAATATAATTATAAATATTATAAATAAGGTTATGTTATATAATATAACATAATTACATCAATGAATATATATATAATATTTATATTACTTTTGTTATTTAGTTAATAGAATATATAATTAACTAAATAATAAATATTATTATAACATTTATAAAACTAATAAAAACTATAAAGTAATAATCATAAATTTTAATTTTAATTATAAAAACTAAATATAATAATAATTTTTATATAAAATTCGTATTTAATAATTAAACAAATATAGAAATAAAATGTTAAATGTTCTTAGAAATGTATTAAACGATTTTTTTAGAATTTTATATAAAAAAAATCAAAACTATATCTACTTTTAATAAATAAATACAAAAAAATACAAACTACTTTTTCTTTTAAGATTTACTTTTAATAAAAATACAAACTACTTTTTATTTTAACTTTTAAGATTTACTTTTAATAAAAATACAAACTACTTTTTTCTTATTTTAACTTTTAAGATTTACTTTTAATAAAATACAAACTACTTTTTATTTTAACTTTTAAGGTTTACTTTTAATAAAAATACAAACTACTTTTTCTTATTTTAACTTTTAAGATTTACTTTTAATAAAAATACAAACTACTTTTATTATTTTATTTTTTTTACCTAACATTTTCAACTATAAATACCACATACACTTCTCATTTCAAACTTGCACCTTAATCTCTCATTTCTCTCAACCCTATTCCAAACACATAATATGTATTTCTCACCTGATTCCTCAAGTTCTTCTAGCTCCAAAGATAGCGTGACAGGAGCACACCCACCGATCAATTACCGTGATTTCTTTAGAAAATGGGGATGGGTTCTCGAAATACTCACCCTATGGAGAAATGAAGAAGGTACTCCTTATCACGAGCCAAACTTACCACCAAACATCGGAGTACTCGATCCGCTTACCGGCGAACCTGTTCGCAATACCGTTTTCACTCTTTTTGCAAGGATTTTCCGCCTCGAAGGTCGACTCGATGTAACCAACGAAAATATTCATCCTCTACTCCCGAATTCTAACCAGAAAGGGTTATTAGAAGAAGTTAGAAGACTTCAAACTAAATATCAAGAATTGACAAACCTTATAGAGGAATGGGTAGAACAAATCCATAGACTCGAGCGTAAAGTAGAAACCCCGGAGGAAATAGTGTGCGATTTGGTAGCTAGGCTCACACTTACTAACCAAGTACCACAAGCAGCACCAACAGCAGCACCAGCAGCAGCACCAGCACCACCAGTACTATCAGCATCACCACCAACAGCATCAGCTTCACCAACAACAACATCAGCATCCCGCGTCTCAACATCATAATCGGTACCTCAAACATCGACATCATACGCCCATATATACTAAGGAATATTAGTAATAATGAGTTAAGATGTATTGACTCATTCTTCCTGAAGAATTATATATGTATACTTTATATATATATATGGTTTGGAACAATAATAAATCTTTTCGTACTAAACTATTACGTTTGAATCTTAACTAGTATGTACTGCTTGGTTAATTCATATCACTAATACGCTATGATGTACATCCTTCGTTAATGACTTAACAATCATTAATCACTGCTTCAGTACAATAAACTCCATTTCATAATAAACTAAGTGTATTATTCAAATGCATGTGTGATTTTACACTCCTATTTTTGATGTACTCGAAAATTTCTCGAAAACATCATTTGTGCCTTATGAATTTCACAAGAAATCCACGAGCATCAACATCATATACTGAGGTATATTAATAACAATGAACGATGAAGTATTGATTCATAACTTCATTAAAGAAATATTCCGCGACGATTATGTAATCTCTAAAGTTTTGGAGATTATTTATTCTCGTTTCAACCGTAAATCAAATGAGTTTAATATTATATTAACTTATTAAATCCATAATTACATCTGAAGAAAATATATATGTATGTATATTTTCATAAAGATTGTATTTAAAAATTCTTTTGTACAAACTGTTGATTGTGAAAATATTATAACGGGTAGGTAATACCCAAGAAATATCTAACATTCACATTAATATATTACATTGTACATTCTTCAAAATCCTTGAAAACATATCGGATTGATAATCAATGATTCAGATCAGTTAACCTTGAGAATGCTGATAAAGCAGCAAAAGCTGTAGATGGCCTTAATGACTAGAAGCTTGATAATAAAGAATTGTGTGTTGGAAAAGCTCAAAAGAAAATCTGGTATTGAAAGACGGATTGAGCAAAACATGAAGGAGACCAAGGACAAATCCCAAGGACTAAACCTATAACCAAAGAATCTAGATGATTCGATTTTTGAAGGAAATCACAGAAGATCTTTTTACTCACTCTAAATCCTTACAGAAGAATTTCTTCATTATCCATCGATTTTAGAAATTCTAAAATATCATCGTATCTTTCGTTATAAATATCCTCGATATTTCTAAAGATATCTTCATAACGATTCTTGTCCGCAATTAATTATCTCTTTGCAATATCTTTATTACATCATAAAGGAAAACTGTTTAAGTTTCTATATTCCGTAAAATTTAAATTCAAATTTTGAATGATTTGAAGTAGTGTTGAGAATTGAAGCATGAGTTAGTATAATATAATGACGTCAGGCCAACGTGATTATATTACAGTAAGTCATGCTAAATTTTTAATGGAAGATGATGATTCATAGACTTTATAATCATCATTTGCCATGTTACACGACTCTTACATTCTACTTAATCTCTGAACATATCAAGAAAATATATTCTTGATAGTTCTATCCTCAGTAATTCTGGTAATTTACCAAATCAAATCGTGATATTACGCTTAGAACAGTAGGTCCATTCGAAACTTCATACCTACAAATTCTGTACCATTACTCGCTTTACTTAGAGTCGAGAGGAGAACAAAAAGGCAAAGAGCTCCGACATATAAGGGAAAATATGTAGCCCGATAACGATACCGAAATTACAAACCGTGTATATCAATACGTATTGCAACGTAAAGACATGGGAGAATTAAAAACACTATAACCCCAAGGTAATAGTAGAAGAAAACAAATTCCTCTGGTGGTAAATGAAAAAGAAGAATGACTGAAATGATAGTCAGAAAAATATCCAGGATAAGAACTGGATGGAGCATTCTCACAATCTTTGGAAGTATGAATTGAGGAAGAAAGTATAGAAGTGGTGAAGGTAATGAAACGGAAGAAGCTAATTTATAGCAAAATTTCAAACACAGCAATTGAAGCAATTCACCTCATTTAATCAAAGAAAATTTCAAATTCCTTAATTACCGGAGAATCAAATCTTATGGATTACGAAGATTTCCTTTAATCCCTTGAATTCCAGAAATCAATCGTGACTACGTCAAAAGTTAAGGCGAACATTTAATTTCTCATTCACTCTTTTACAATAGCTTCGTTTATACGCTTCCTATAATCAAATCGTTTTATCCATATTATTCAGTAGTGATAAAACTTTATTTTTTCAACTTATATTCATCATTACAATATTCTTGTTGTAAACAATGATGATCTCTATCAAACTTCATGACTATAATCTTCATGAACTACTCTCTGTTTTGTCTACCCTAATATTGTGACATAAACACTCAAAGTTTTAAATAAGCTCAATACTATTCATAACACATTTCATGTGTTCAGTTTACTAAAATGCTCATATAACACCATCATCCCTTTTGAGGATAACCTAGTCAAATGACACTCTTATTAATCCTTTAGATAACCTCCGCATTAATGATAAAATGCACTTTATAGAAGAACCTGTAAGAAATTAGGGTTCGTATTATTTAAATGCATGAAACAGAACAATATTCTATCCATTGGAATTCACGAAAGGCCCCGAACCAACCTGGGAACGTGAAGACCAGATAAAACGTAAATATCCTCATCTAGGTACGAACAACGCCGATTGATGGCAAAAACTAAATTTCGGGACGAAATTTCTTTTAACGGGTAGGTACTATAACAACCCTCACTTTTCGACTTCCGATTTTACTAAAATACCTAGAGTTGTTATATACGAATAAATTTAACGTTGACCGAATAAACGTACGCTTAAAATAAATAATATAATTATAAATATTATAAATAAGATTATGATATATAATATAACATAATTACATCAATGAATATATATATAATATTTATATTACTTTTGTTATTTAGTTAATAGAATATATAATTAACTAAATAATAAATAATATTATAACATTTATAAAACTAATAAAAACTATAAATTAATAATCATAAATTTTAATTTTTATAAAAACTAAATATAATAATAATTTTTATATAAAATTCGTATTTAATAATTAAACAAATATAGAAATAAAATATTAAATGTTCTTAGAAATATATTAAACAAATTTTTTTTTTTAGAATTTTATACAAAAAAAAAATCAAAACTATATCTACTTTTAATAAATAAATACAAAAATACAAACTACTTTTTCTTTTAAGATTTACTTTTAATAAAAATACAAACTACTTTTCTTTTAAGATTTACTTTTAATAAAAATACAAACTACTTTTTCTTATTTTAACTTTTAAGATTTACTTTTAATAAAAATACAAACTACTTTTTCTTATTTTAACTTTTAAGATTTACTTTAAATAAAAATACAAACTACTTTTTCTTATTTTAACTTTTAAGATTTACTTTTAATAAAAATACAAACTACTTTTTCTTATTTTAACTTTTAAGGTTTACTTTTAATAAAAATACAAAATACTTTTTCTTATTTTAACTTTTAAGATTTTACTTTTAATAAAAATACAAACTACTTTTTCTTATTTTAACTTTTAAGATTTTACTTTTAATAAAAATACAAACTACTTTTTCTTATTTTAACTTTTAAGATTTACTTTTAATAAAAATACAAAATACTTTTTCTTATTTTAACTTTTAAGATTTTACTTTTAATAAAAATACAAACTACTTTTTCTTATTTTAACTTTTAAGATTTTACTTTTAATAAAAATACAAACTACTTTTTCTTATTTTAACTTTTAAGATTTACTTTTAATAAAAATACAAAATACTTTTTCTTATTTTAACTTTTAAGATTTACTTATTTTATTTTAATTTTTTTACCTAACATTTTCAACTATAAATACCACATACATTTCTCATTTCAAACTTACACCTTAATCTCTCATTTCTCTCTTAAAGAACTACTTCTAGTTGATATCTCGGTCACTTACTTGCATTACTTTCCTTTCTTGCGTGGAATACTTCAACTGCTATTTAAGGTGAGTTTCATTTGCTCCCTTTTTAATTGCTTTGCAATTTACATTTTTGGGCTGAGAATACATGCGCTGTTTTATAACTGTTTTATGAAATGAATACAAACACTAAAACTGATTTTGCGTTAGTTTCATTTGCTCCCCTTTTACTCTTTACATTTTTAGGGCTGAGAATACATGCAAATGTTTTATTAACTATTTTACAATAATTATATGCGTGAGTTTCATTACTCCCTTTTTATATATATTTTTGGGCTGAGAATACATGCGATGTTTTATAAATGTTTTACGAAATAGGCACAAGTACTAAAACTAATTCTACATGGGTTAGAATCAAAAATCCCCTAGCTTGGTAACTTTAACTATTGGTTTATGAACTGGTAGGCGCGAATCCTAGAGATAGATCTATCGGGTCTTACACCCCCACCCAGATGTTGTTCTAGTCACTACTAAACTAGAAGAACGGGTGTTTAGTACTTCGAGGTTAACGTAACGCACTTGATTCGGTGCAAATATTATTATAACTCAGGGGTACACACTTGTTAAGGCTAGTTACCGGGTGCCCACAACTTATAGAATGCTTTTATACACTTGCTAGTGTACGGATATTTATGAAACTGAAATCTTGTGGCCTATTATTATAACAGAAATGATTGATTTTGATAAACTAATGAACTCACCAACCTTTTTGGTTGACACTTTAAGCATGTTTTGTCTCAGGTGACGAATAAGATGATTGCCATGATTGCTACCTGATGAATTGAATGCTGCTACATGGAGTCTTCATTTCATTACATTTACTTTGCATTAAGACTATTATTATTATTTTAGTTTAAATTTGATGTAAAACTTTTAATGCTTTCGCTGTTTTATTAATAAATATTTTATTCAAAATGTCTCATATAGAGTCGTTCTCGTTTATACAACTGTGATTTGATATAATTAGTCACAAATACCCTAGGCCCTATTTTGGGGGTGTGACAATATTAAAACACTACATGTATATACATTTTAACTGAGTCGTTAAGTCATCGTTAGTCGTTACATGTAAATGTTGTTTTGAAACCTTTAGATTAACGATCTTGTTGAATGTTGTTAACCCATTGTTTATTATAACAAATGAGATGTTAAATTGTTATATTATCATGATATTATGATATATAATATATCTTAGTATGATATATATATACAGTTAAATGTCGTTACAACGATAATCGTTACATATATGTCTCGTTTCGAAATCATTAAGTTAGTAGTCTTATTTTTACATATGTATTTTTCATTGTTAATACACTTAATAATATATTCACTTATCATTTAACATAATTAACCAAGTGTATCAATATCTTAATATGATTCACATGTACCTAGTAAGACGTTGTTATAACGATAATCGTTATATATATCGTTTTCGAGTTTCTTAAATTAATAGTCTCATTTTTATGTATATAACTCATTGTTAAAATACCTAATGAGATACATACTTATAATAAAATCATGTTAACTATATATATAACCATATATATGTCATCGTATAGTTTTTACAAGTTTTAACGTTCGTGAATCACCGGTCAACTTGGGTGGTCAATTGTCTATATGAAACCTATTTCAATTAATCAAGTCATAACAAGTTTGATTGCTTAACATGTTGGAAACACTTAATCATGTAAATAACAATTTCATTTAATATATATATAAACATGGAAAAGTTCGGGTCACTACACCAATTTCCTTAAGGATCTAAATTTTCATAAGTCATGTGAAACTGTAAACCATAACGTTACTATCATTGTTTATACCGCCGTATAGAAATCACTGATGTACAAAGTGTGAAGAATAAAGAAGTGATTCTAGTATTTTTATTTCACGACTATATTGCTTGAGGACAAGCAACGCTCAAGTGTGGGAATATTTGATAATGCTAAAAATGAACATATATTTCATAGCATTTCCCTCAAGAAAAACAAGCTTTTAGTTGCAATTGTTCTATTGACAAGTAATATTCGTTTAAATAATAAAAAGTGAAGACAAAAGACAGATTCGATGAATTGAAGACGCAAACGACCAAAAAGCTTGATGTTATGCGAGGTGTATATAAAATAGTTTATATTTTACTAGGAAATACTACAAAATATGACACAAGTTTTATTAATTTACGGATGGGATATACCTAAACCTTGCTACAACACTATAGGCAGTGTACCTAATCGTAGAGTAGTGTAGTTTTTAGTAAGTCCGGTTCGTTCCACAGGGAGCTAGTGATTACGTACTATATTTTTATAAAACTATATTTATGTAAATATATATATATATATATATATATATATATATATATAAGTAGTAATATTATTATAAAAGGGGGGTTTTTACCGTTTAATGGCCGGTTTGTCGATTTTATATTTTTAAGCGTAAAGATAAATGACAATAATTAAAGTGCGTAAAATAAATAAATGACGATAAATAAAATAACAATAAATAAAATTGCGATAGAATATGAAATAAAAGGATTATGCTTATTTAAACTTCCGTAATCATGATGTTTGACGTTTTGATTTTAATTAATTGTTACTCGGGTTAATTGTCCTTTGTCATGGTTTATTTGATACCTATCTGGTTTTTATCCATAATAGTCCATCGGTCATAAATATAAAGTGCGAGTGTCCTCGTCAAATTACCCTTATACCCGAAGTCAAATATTCCAACTAATTAAGAATTTAAACTGTGACGCAGTTATCACTTCTGTCAACAATTACACCAGTTATCACTGTATGTAATCTACCCCTGTTTTGATTAGATATGAATATTAATTTACCCACTTGATCAGTTTGAATAATCAATTACCCAACCCGAATAATTAATTAAATGATTATAATAGATTCCATATGAACGTCACTAAATAGGACAACCATAATCATTATTAATTATTAGGATAATTAATTTGAAGATAGGTTCGACAGATTCCAATGAGTTGTCACTCAATTAGACAATACCCCCCATCTATTAATAGTCAATAGTCCAATTTCCACAAGTGTCGGTCTTTTGCCCAAACCTTAATTATGGTACAAAGCCCAATTACCCAATTTTAGTAATTAGCCCAACATCATGATTATTTCGTTTTAAATAAGCATAATAATAACTTAGCTACGAGACATTAATATAAAAAGGTTGAACATAACTTACAATGATTAAAAATAGCGTAGCGTTACACGGACAGAATTTCGACTTACACACTCAAACGATCTCTATCATAAATCTTATTATTATCATAATTTAAAATTAAAATTAAGATTATTGTTATATCTTATTACATTAACATTATGATAGAGATTTTTAGATATTGATATTGATAATAGATTTTTAGGATAGAAAAAGGGATAGAAAATATGATTGGAAAAAAAAGTATGCTTCTATCGATCAATTACATAGCCTTTTATAGGCAAATTATAAATTTGAATTTTCATTTATGACCCCTGAACTATGCTCAATTAACAACTTTTTATTATTTAATATTATTCTTATTATGAATTATTTAAATATTATATTTTATTCTTGTGCATAGTTGACTCGTAATTTTTACACCGTTGCGTCGAGCGTTGAGAGTTGACTCATGTCCCGGTTCCGGATTTTCGAACGTCCTTGCGTACAATTTAATATCTTGTACTTTGCGTTTTGTAACTTGTACTCTTGTCATTTTTAGACGTTCTTCATCAATAATTTGAACCTTTTTAATTGTATCTTGTACTTTTTAGCTTTTTGGACCTTTTTGTCTTCAAATCGTCGTTTTCGCCTTTTGTCTTCGCACTTATTTAAAATAAACGAATATTACTTGAAAATGGAACAATTGCAACTAAAATCTTGTCTTTCTTGGGGGATTTTGCTATGAAATATATGTTCCTTTTTAGCCTTGTCAATATCCCCACACTTGAGCGTTGCTTGTCCTCAAGCAATACAGTCTTGAAATAATATAATACATCACATGAATCACTTCTTTATTCTTCACACTTTGTACATCAGTGATTTTGATAGAGCGGTATAAACAATGATATTAACAATAGAACCATGGTTAAAGGTGGGTGTGTCATCCACAGTTGCCTTGGGTTTAGGTCAACGACACTTGCAATCAAATAGCCGATTTACTTTCGGTTTCCAAAGCAAAGTGCACATTTGAAAGGCGGTTTACAGTCCCACATGACTATAAAAATTTAGATCCTTTAAGGAAATTGGATCTTTATGAAAACATTTAATCTTTTGAAAATTCAAGCTAGATTTTACCCTAGACAAGTTTTCTGATTTGATCCATCATTGGTGTTGCAAAATATATTTGTGGATCATTATTTTGGCTAAAACTTTTAGGCTCGTGTAATCCACTGCTATCCCGGTATCGGAAAGCACACATCCAGTTTACTTGTTCCGTATATTACCTTTCGGTAAACTACCGTCCGGTTGTAAAGGAAAGCGATGAACAAGAAACTGTTAAGGCAATGTCCCGTGACATGCATTTGATTATGGTCTAAAAACGTGTCGGATGCTAGTACTATCCTTGGTAGGAACAATAGTAAAGATCATCCTATAATTTTTCGGTCTGGCACAAGGTCCTGTCTCCGACCATGCTATGCAACCACCGTTCTTACGGTTGACACCCGATTTTATTCAGGTGACCTAATGAATTCCAGGTGAATTCCTAGGATTTTACGTTCAATGGTAATGAACGTATTGAAAATGGGTTTTCAGAAAACAAATCGGTTTGTATTTTTGATTAAAATATTTTCTCGTTCAAGCTCGAGTTTAGATATCATTGAATTCCATGAGTTTGAATTCTCAATCTTTAAGGTCAATCTCTAGGATTGAGTAATATCAGTCTTAAAAGCTGATTTTTGATCTTTAAGGAGATTATCCTTTCTGGGGATTTGATTCATTAGTCTTATCAAGCTAATTTGCACGGTGCCCCCCCCCATTGTACGAGATAAATCCTTCTCATGGTTAGGATAAATCTGACCACTTGGCGACCCTGTTTGATGCTGAGGTCCGTGGATTTCCTGCTGATTTTAGAGATGACTTTTCTAGATTTTTCGTCAACCTACAGCTGGTCTAGACGACAACTTCATGACCTAAATCAAGAAGCGCGTTTCTTTTTCGGAAGACTTTACTTCCTTTTAATGATGGAATTGATTCATCGTGTAGATCCATCTTTCTTTCAAATGTATTACAGTAAACCGGGTAAAACTGATTAGTATCGTCCAAAGCAAAAGTACCTGCAATAATCTTGTACAAAAATATGTGATATATTTTTTAAATTGAATAACTTGGTACATTCTTCCCACACTTAGTTTCTTTCTTTGCCTTTTTATTCTCCTTTATTCCATTTTAAATGAATTCAAGCATTTTAGGTTGTTTCTCAATTTATGTCCTTTCCGAGGTAACGATAATTTCGGTATTATCACCTAGTTTTCACCGTTCATAAATATGTATAAACATGATTTTGACTTCATTTAATTGAAAAAATTTCAAATTTTCACAAAATTTGGCAAATAAACCAAGTATAAACCTGGGAGAATTTATAACCCTTCCCACACTTAAGATCATGCAATGCCCTCATTTGCATGAAATCAGACTATAATTTAAATTCATGAGGGTGATTAGCGTAGAAAAGTGATTAAAAATACCGAGTTTGTAATTACAAAGCTCGTTGAATGATAGATGGCGCCTCATCGTTCATTCCTTCATTTGTTATATCATATTTGTTGTTTTGCGTCTTGTCGTCAAAATTAGTACCTTTTGCTGAACTTTAATGACAGTCTTTGAAAGTGCGTTGTTTTACCCTGTTTTGTACATAACATAAAATACAAACATATATACATATTTTTGAAGTTTGGTATATAACTCCACGTTCAAAAATTTATAAAACATAGTATTTTTTTGGCATACGTTAAATCAATAAAATTAAAAATAATGATAACAAAATTTTTCGTCCCGCCCTCGGGTAAAGCAATTTCGGTTCAACGACCTAATCTTCAACTCACGACGAATTTTAGAAATCATTTTTTCAACTTAATGAATTAAAGTAAATTTTGTTTTTAAAAACTTAAATTAAAATGCATATTAATTTCATAAAAAACCTACAAAACAAAAATTCAGAATGGAGGGAGAAAACTAGTTCTTTAGTGTCTGCTAGCGGAAAAGACCAATCGGATTCCATTCTCGGAACTACACGAGAACAGAACAAATAACTTTAGACAGCATTATCTTTTTAGAACATTCGAATCTCCCCACACTTAGGTAGCTGTGGTGTTGAAATTGTGATTAACTTCATCGTTAATTTCTCTTGGTCCATAATCAACTTGCATATCCGTGACTTTTTCTTTAAGCCATTGGTCGGATTCCTGTGTAATATCCACAATTTCAACTAGTTTCTCCTTTTCTTTAGGTGATAGATTGGATACTAACCGGTTACATAACTTAAAGTTCCCCTTGGTTTTAGCATCGCGAATCCGTTTAATAAGTTTCTTCATTGAACTATTAATAACGGGATCATTTAATTTCGTATCAACAACGGGGTTCTTTGTTATCATGTCATCATTAGGTGTTACTTCATTTTCCCCACACTTAGGCGTTTCATTATTGCTAAGTATTACCGTTGGAGTTGGTAAAACAACATGGTTCTTACCAATCATTTTTGCTGGTTCAACGGTTTTGGTTGGTGGAGATTTAGTCTTTCGAATCATAAAGGTGATCGATTTGTCACCACTACTAAGTGTCATTCTACCATTTCCTACATCAAATAACGCCTTGGTGGACGCTAAGAATGGTCGACCTAAAATTAGAGGAATGTTTGGGTCCTCTTCTATGTTAATGACAATGAATTCGACTAGAAAGGTTAAATTGCCTACTTGAACGGGTAGGTTGTCAACAATTCCAACTGGGTGTTTAATGGTTTGATCAAAGAGTCGAACACTCATATCCGTTGGACTTAACTTACCTACTCCTAATCTCTTATATAATGAAAGAGGCATAACACTTACACTTGCACCTAAATCTGCTAGTGCATCATACATGACACAATCACTAAGTAGACAAGGAACAATAAATTCACCCGGATCACCTATCCTAGGAGGAGGTTTTGGTGGAACTGTCTTCACCGGGTTTACTTCTACGGCTTTTGTTTCTTGTACTTTCTTATTCTTTTTCTTCTTCTTTCCAGAGGTATCACAAACTTTATTACCTATTACTTGCTCATACTCAACTCCTTTTCTTGGAAACGGGATGGGTGGTCTGTATGGTGCCACCACTGGCTTTACATACTCGGGTGGTGGTGGTGGTGTAACTTCTTCATTGTTACTTACATCTAAAACCTTCCCATCTTCTGATGCTGGTTTTTCAGAATTTGTTGAAACCATATTAACATTTTCATTCCGAGGATTTACTTCAGTATTACTCGGTATCTTTCCTTGTTTCCTTTCACTCATCAATCTAACAAGAGTACCTACTTGTTTTTCTAGATTCAAAATAGAAGCTTGTTGAGTTATAAATGACTGATCAAACCTCTCATTCGTTTGAGTTTGAGTTTCAATAAATTGTGTTTGAGATTCAACTAGCTTAAATACCACTTCTTCCAGATTTGACTTTTTCTCTTCGGTTTGTTGTGGTGGTTTATACAAGCCAGGTCTTTGTTGATTGAAAGTGTTGTTTTGAGTTGGTTGGTTATTCGGACCTTGTTGGTTATACGAGTTATTGTCGGGTCCTTTTGGATTGTAAAGAATGTTTTGATTTCGATTGAAGTTTGGCCTTGGCGGTTGATAATTATTCTGATAACTATTTTCCAGCCTTTGGTTCATGTAGACAACATTCTCACGTTGTTCCATCGTTTGTTCAATGTGACAGTCTTTCATTAAGTGTGGTCCACCGCATTGCTCACAACTGATTCGTATTGCGTGAATATCTTTATTCATCTTTTCCATTCGTCTTTCGAAAGCATCTATTTTTGCTGAAACGGAATCAAAGTCATGGCTAGAATCGGCTCTAGCCACTTTAGATGAACGAAAAATATCTTTTTCTTGGTGCCACTCATGCGAGTGGGAGGCTGTGTTATCAATAATTTTGTAAGCTTCAGTTGCGGTTTTCTTCATAATGGAACCACCAGCTGTTATGTCGATGTCTTTTCGTGTAGCAACGTTGACACCTTGGTAGAATATTTGTACTATTTGATAAGTGTCTAAACCGTGTTGAGGACATCCTCTCAACATCCTTCCGAATCTTGTCCACGCCTCATATAATGTTTCATTTGGCTTTTGCGCGAACGTAACAATTTCTCCTTGAAGTCTCACGGCTTTAGATGCCGGAAAGAATCTTTTAAGAAATTTCTCAACTAAAACATCCCATGTGTCAATCGCCCCTTCAGGTAACGATTCTAACCAATCTTTGGCTTCTCCCTTTAAAGTCCAGGGAAACAACATGAGATAGATCTGCTCATCTTCCACTTCTCGGATTTTGAATAGTGTACAAATTCTTTTAAACGTACGAAGGTGTTCGTTAGGATCTTCATTCGGTGCACCACTGAATTGGCATTGGTTAGTTACCATGTGTAGGATTTGTCCTTTAATTTCATAATCTGGAGCATTAACTTCTGGTTTAATAATGACGTGACCTTGGTCCGTGCGTGTGGCTCTCATTCGATCTTCCATACTTAGAGGTTCCGTTACTTCCATAATTGAATTTGTTGAATACGAATCACTAGAGGATTCTGATTGTGGCTCAGGAGGAATAATTAGTGGTTCAGGATCTTGGAATTGTCCTTGAATATGCTCCGGGTTCTTAATTGTGAAGTCGGGTTCAAAAGATGGATTATCGGAAATTTGAGTTGGAGTTCTTGTTCGACTAGATGACGATTCTAAAGAAAAATCAACGGCGACAATATTTGTTAAACGATGTCTTGATCGAGTTACAGGTGGTGAACGTATGACCGGCGGTGAACGTTTTACTCGGTGCATTCACAGAATATCCTATTAGTTTTTAAAAGGAAAGAAAAATTATATAAGTTATCCAATTAATAGACTTTTCTGATTTTGCCCACGTTTCGAATAGCCAAAAGATGCAGCAGAGGGGCAGGATTCGTTTGGTCTCAATATAATTGAGTACTGTTTGGCTCCAATAACCCGGTCCACGTACAAATCCAACTATTACTACGAACCAGAAAATTTTGATGTCTATCAATTTAACCACTTAAAATAAATTTTCGTAATTTTAAGAAATTTAGAGAAGAAGTAGAAAAAAATCTAAGTCCTAAAAACTAGAATGGCGAGAAATAAGAAAGAAAAAGATTGCGCGTCGAAAAAGGTCAAAAAATAAAAGGTCGAAAAATAGGCGTCGAAAAATAAAAATAAGAAAGTAGCGCGAAAAACGGCGTCGCAAAATTCTAAAGCACCTAAATCTTATTCTAAGGAATAAGCACTTAAGGGATTTTACGGCAAAGCCTAAAAATTCTAGAAGTAAAAATAACTATGGCAAAACTAAACTTAATACTAAAAGTTGCGACTATAGTCTAAAAATCTAAAGGTAATAAAACTAAAAAAACATTTTTTTTTTATAGACAAAATCTTAAAAAAATATATATATATTTTTTTTTAATATTTTTTTTTTTTACTTTTTTTTTTTTTTTACGTTTTTGTTTTTTTTTTTTTTTTACGTTTTTGTTTTTTTTTACGTTTTTTTTTTAAAAAAACGATTTTTTTTTACAAATTAATAATTTTTTTATAATTATTATTTTTTTTCAAAACTTTTTTTTTTTTAATTCATTTACTATTCATGAATAGTAAATGAAAAGAAATTAATTAATTTACTATTCACATGAAAGCGATATGATAGAAATTATTAATTACAAGTTACATAATATACCCCTGAAGTATTTAATAAATACGACTTTTTAAAACTTTACGTATCAAATTTTGATTCTAAAATATTATTATATTATTATATTCTATTTAAATATTATTATATTATTATATTATATTTCAATATTATTATATTATTATATTTTATTTCAATATTATTATAATTAAAAATATAGCGTTTTAGCGCTCCCCGGCAGCGGCGCCAAAAACTTGATGTTATGCGAGGTGTATATAAAATAGTTTATATTTTACTAGGAAATACTACAAAATATGACACAAGTTTTATTAATTTACGGATGGGATATACCTAAACCTTGCTACAACACTATAGGCAGTGTACCTAATCGTAGAGTAGTGTAGTTTTTAGTAAGTCCGGTTCGTTCCACAGGGAGCTAGTGATTACGTACTATATTTTTATAAAACTATATTTATGTAAATATATATATATATATATATATAAGTAGTAATATTATTATAAAAGGGGGGTTTTTACCGTTTAATGGCCGGTTTGTCGATTTTATATTTTTAAGCGTAAAGATAAATGACAATAATTAAAGTGCGTAAAATAAATAAATGACGGTAAATAAAATAACAATAAATAAAATTGCGATAGAATATGAAATAAAAGGATTATGCTTATTTAAACTTCCGTAATCATGATGTTTGACGTTTTGATTTTAATTAATTGTTACTCGGGTTAATTGTCCTTTGTCATGGTTTATTTGATACCTATCTGGTTTTTATCCATAATAGTCCATCGATCATAAATATAAAGTGCGAGTGTCCTCGTCAAATTACCCTTATACCCGAAGTCAAATATTCCAACTAATTAAGGATTTAAACTGTGACGCAGTTATCACTTCTGTCAACAATTACACCAGTTATCACTGTATGTAATCTACCCCTGTTTTGATTAGATATGAATATTAATTTACCCACTTGATCAGTTTGAATAATCAATTACCCAACCCGAATAATTAATTAAATGATTATAATAGATTCCATATGAACGTCACTAAATAGGACAACCATAATCATTATTAATTATTAGGATAATTAATTTGAAGATAGGTTCGACAGATTCCAATGAGTTGTCACTCAATTAGACAATACCCCCCATCTATTAATAGTCAATAGTCCAATTTCCACAAGTGTCGGTCTTTTGCCCAAACCTTAATTATGGTACAAAGCCCAATTACCCAATTTTAGTAATTAGCCCAACATCATGATTATTTCGTTTTAAATAAGCATAATAATAACTTAGCTACGAGACATTAATATAAAAAGGTTGAACATAACTTACAATGATTAAAAATAGCGTAGCGTTACACGGACATAATTTCGACTTACACACTCAAACGATCTCTATCATAAATCTTATTATTATCATAATTTAAAATTAAAATTAAGATTATTGTTATATCTTATTACATTAACATTATGATAGAGATTTTTAGATATTGATATTGATAATAGATTTTTAGGATAGAAAAAGGGATAGAAAATATGATTGGAAAAAAAAGTATGCTTCTATCGATCAATTACATAGCCTTTTATAGGCAAATTATAAATTTGAATTTTCATTTATGACCCCTGAACTATGCTCAATTAACAACTTTTTATTATTTAATATTATTCTTATTATGAATTATTTAAATATTATATTTTATTCTTGTGCATAGTTGACTCGTAATTTTTACACCGTTGCGTCGAGCGTTGAGAGTTGACTCATGTCCCGGTTCCGGATTTTCGAACGTCCTTGCGTACAATTTAATATCTTGTACTTTGCGTTTTGTAACTTGTACTCTTGTCATTTTTAGACGTTCTTCATCAATAATTTGAACCTTTTTAATTGTATCTTGTACTTTTTAGCTTTTTGGACCTTTTTGTCTTCAAATCATCGTTTTCGCCTTTTGTCTTCGCACTTATTTAAAATAAACGAATATTACTTGAAAATGGAACAATTGCAACTAAAATCTTGTCTTTCTTGGGGGATTTTGCTATGAAATATATGTTCCTTTTTAGCCTTATCAAAGCTCAAAAATACAAAGTACAATCAAAGTGGTTCAAATTATTGATGAGAAACGTCTCAAAATTACAAGAGTACAAGACGCAAAACGCAAAGTACAAGATATTAAATTGTACGCAAGGACGTTCAAAAATCCGGAACTGGAACTAGAGTCAACTATCAACGCTCGACGCAACGGACTAAAAATTACAAGTCAACTATGCACATAAATATAATATAATATTTAAATAATTCTTAAAATTATTTATATATTATATATATTTAATAAAACTGTCGGCAAACAAGAAAACAAACGAACCTGAGCTGGAATCCCAGGCCATGCGATCGCATGGCCAGGAAGTAGAAAAACCATGCGGTCGCATGACCCCAATTGTCAAGCCACATTCCTATAAAAGGCGTAGTTTTGAGCGAATGTAAACACATCTTTTTCTATCTCTCAATCTCACGTATATATATATATATATATATATATATATATATATATATATATATATATATATATATATATATATATATATATATATATATATATATATATATATATATATATATATATATATATATATATATTATAATTTTAATTTTAATTTTAATTTTAATTTTAATAATAAGGGTATGTTAGCGAATGTTGTAAGGGTGTAAGTCGAAATTCTGTCCGTGTAATGCTACGCTATTATTAATCATTGTAAGTTATGTTCAACCTTTTTAAATTAATGTCTCGTAGCTAAGTTATTATTATGCTTATTTAAGACGAAGTAATCGTGATGTTGGGCTAAAATATTAAGACGGGGTAATTGGGCTTTGTACCATAATTGGGGTTTGGACAAAAGAACGACACTTGTGGAAATTAGACTATGGGCTATTAATGGGCTTTATATTTGTTTAATTAAATGATAGTTTGTTAATTTAATATAAAGATTTACAATTGAACGTACCTATAAATAACCATATACACTCGATTGGACACGATGGGCGGGATATTTATAAGTACTAATAATCATTCATTTAACCGGACACGGGAATGGATTAATAGTTAATGGACTTATTAAATCAGGGGTGAATTATGTACAAGGACACTTGGCGTAATTGTTAACAAAGTATTAAAACCTTGGGTTACACGCAGTCGATATCCTGGTGTAATTATTAAACAAAGTATTAAGACCTTGTTACAGTTTAAGTCCCCAATTAGTTGGAATATTTGACTTCGGATATAAGGATAATTTGACGAGGACACTCGCACTTTATATTTATGACTGATTTACTGTTATGGACAAAAACCAGACAGACATATTGAATAATCCAGGACAAAAGACAATTAACCCATGGTAATAAAACTAAAATCAACACGTCAAACATCATGATTACGGAAGTTTAAATAAGCATAATTCCTTTATTTCATATTTAATTGCACTTTTAATTATCGCAATTTTATTTATCGTCATTTTATTTATCGCACTTTTATTTATCGCAATTTCATTATCGTTATTTACTTTACGCTTAAAATTAAGTTATATTTATATATTTAATATTTTACATTAGGTTTTAACTGCGACTAAAGTTTTAAAATCGACAAACCGGTCATTAAACGGTAAAAACCCCCTTTTATAATAATACTACTTATATTTATATATATATTTATTTACAAATATAGTTTTAAAAATATAGCGTTAAACTTGGCGAGTTCCCTGTGGACGAACTGGACTTACTAAAAACTACACTACTGTACGATTAGGTACACTGCCTATAAGTGTTGTAGCAAAGTTTAGGTATATCCATTCTATAAATAAATAAATATCTTGTGTAAAATTGTATCGTATTTAATAGTTTTTCGAAGCAAAAATACTACTATTTCGTATACACCTCGCATAACATCAATCTATAAGGAAAGAACGAAGAAATGACATGATAAAAGAATCAGAAGTTCAAAAGAATTTAAGGAAGGAGACAGAGTTCTTCTTTTTAATTCACGATTCAAGCTATTTCCTGGAAAATTGAAATCAAGATGGTCTGGACCATTCATAGTCAAAAGAGTTTTTTCATACGGAACAATAGAGTTAATAAATTCAAATGGAATTGAATTTAAAGTTAATGGTCACAGAGTTAAACATTACATACATGATCCGATGGAAGTTGACAATGAAGTTAATCATAATTTCACCACCAAAGAAAACCCTCAGAATGAAAACATAAATATGTTTTTAACATGTGAAATCCAAAAGTGGAAGATGGAGAGATTTCAAATTGGAGTGATGAAGAAGAATTTCTATATAAACCTCCCATTCCAAGAAACGAAGAAAAATATGAACAAGAAGTTCAAGTAGAAGTGAAAGAATCAAGAAAAGATCACCCGGAAAAGGTTAAAAAACCAACTCTACTTACTAAAGTAGGAGACCCAGGTGAATTTGTCATTTCTTGCTTGCTTAATGATGGTGCTATGTATAATGGGCTTGCAGATTTAGGAGCGAGTGCGAATATTATGCCTCTTTCCTTATACAAAAGATTAGGTGTGGGTAAATTAAGACCAACCAGAATAGGTGTTCAATTATTTGACCAAACCATTAAACACCCGGTTGGAATAGCCAACAATTTACTTGTTAAAGTGGGAAGTTTGACCTTCGTTGCAAATTTCATAGTTATTAATATGGTGGAAGACCTTGATATTCCTCTAATTTTAGGTCGCCCATTTTTAGCAACCACCGAAGCGTTCTTTGATGTAAGAGAAGGTAGAATGACACTTAGGGATGGTGACAAATCGGTCACCTTTGTGAACCGAAATTTTAGATCTCCACCAACCAAAACTGTTGAACCAATAAAAACGCCTAAGTGTGGGGAAGATGAAGAAACACCTAATGATGACCCGATAACAAAGAACCCCGTTATTGATATAATATTAGATGAACCCATTTTTAACAGTTCAACGAAGAAACTTTATAAACAGATTCAAGAAGCTAGGATTAAGGGGAACTTTAAGTTATATAACCGATTAGTATCCAATTTGTCGCCTAAAGAAAAGGCGATGTTAATTGAATTTGTGAATGTTACAGAGGAAATCAACAAATAGCTTGAAGCAAAAGTCAGAGATATGAAAGATGTTGATGGTCCAATTGAAGTTAATAATGAAGTTAATCACAATTTCGATACCACAGCTAACTAAGTGTGGGGAGATTCAAATGTTTTAAAGGATAATATAATGTTGTCTAGAGTTAGATTTTCTATTTTCGTGTAGTTCTCGAGAATGGAATCCGAATGGTCTTTCCCTAGCAGACCCTAAAGAACTACTCTTCTCCCTCCATTCTGAATTTTTGTGTTTTTAGGTTTTACGAGATGAGGAATTCCTTTGATTTGAACCATGGTCTACTACTACACGCTATGATTACTAAACGTAATAATAACATCTTTCCGAGTGAACTGGTATCATTCATAAGAGGCAAAATGGACGAAGTAAGGAAAGAACTCAGGAAGAATCATAATAAGACACATTTTGGTAAAGGAAAATCGAAATCCGCAACAAAAAGAAGAGCACGACACCTTGAAAGATGTCAAAAATGCGGAAAATGGTCACACGAAGGGAAATGTTCGAACAATCAAACACATTCCAATTCTGAATTCGTTACTTTATGCAGAGAAGGACCGTTCAAATGTTTAAAAGAAAAGTTATTGAAAATTTGTGGTTACGCTTTTGTAGCAATGGAAAACCAAATCGAACGACTCTCCTATGAGTCGACTAAAGCAGGTCTCTGAGAATTTTATCTCATAGGTAAGTATGTACAGTTTTTATTTTATTTTTATTTATTGCTTTTAACCTTTTGATAATAAACGCTGAATCGTTCGCTATACAGTATTAAATTGATATTCAATAAAATTAGGTATAATAAACCGAAATTATTGATATCAGACAAAAATTTAATTCATCACTGCGAAATTTATCGTTTATTCATAAGGTATAAGTATCTTTAATCAATCAACTCAAAATATTTTAGAAATTCGTCAGGAGTAAAACTAGGTAATATAGCCGAAATTACTTTACCCAAAAGAGGGACGTATATTTTTGTTAATATTTGATTGATTAAAGTGGGATAAAAGACCAAAAAGATTTTAATTTTATTATTGCCTTGTTTTTAAAATTAATATAAAACTATATTATTTTAAATGTAAAATTGTAAAATTAATGTATATAAAAAATATTAATATTTATATAAAATTTTATGCATTTTAAATTTAAGTTTGGTGTGAATTTAAAAAAAAACAAAATTTACTTTATTACATTAAGTTAAAAATTGATTTCTAAAATTCATCGTGAGTTGAAGACTAGGTTATGGAACCGAAATTGCTTTACCCAAGGGCGGGACGAGAAATTTTGTTATCATTATTTTTAATCTTATTGATTTAAAGTATGCCAAAAATATTAAAAAAAACCCAAAAATCACTGCTTTTAAAACAAACGCTTTAAAATGACAAATTTTAAAATTTTGTCGAGGGACGAACTAGGTAAACATACCGAAACTACCTCGTCCTAAATACCAAGGAAAACAAAATTTTAAATTTATTCAATTTTTGTTTTTATAAGTAAAAGGTTTTATATATATAAAAAAAAAAGATCAACACCCCATGCGATTGCATGGGGTTTGCACTTGGAACCCATGCGATCGCATGGGGACCAAATGCAGGTCAGGAACAAAACTCCAAGTCGACTGGTCTCTGTCCCATTTCACACACACACAAATACACGAACACAACCTCAAACTCTCTCAAAAATCACCAATTTTCAACCAAAATTCACGAAATTTGTTACTACAATCCGCTATAATCATGCATTTTCTTGGATTTGGAAGGAAAAAGGTAGAAATTTCACCCCTAAAACTCTTTAATTTCGAATTTATAGTGATTATGAACAATTTTTTGTCTAATTTAATTTTATTGATTTCTAGCTTAATTAGAGTTAAATTGTTAGTATATTATGCTTGTATAGCCTAGATTGATGCTATTTGTCATGATTTGAAGCTTTAAACTTCAAAAAATTTTAGAAATCTAGGGTTTGTGTTCTTGAGAAATTTGGGGCTTTTTGATATAAACAGGTTATGGCCGATTTTTGTTATGAATTAGTGCTAAATTAAGTAGTGTAACATGTTTAGGTTGCTAAATGATCCTAAACATGATTTTTGAGCATCAAAGTGGACTTTTTAAGTCTAAAATTCATGAACTTGATTATTTTGTTATAATTGCCATTTGAGATCCGAGAAGCTTTGTTAATATTCCTTATTGCGTAGGCCACTATTTATCTAAAGTTGTTGAGGGTATGCAAGCAGGAAGTATTATATGGGGAGGTATTTTTGTTACTCTTATTGGAGAGTACTTAGGTGTAGATAAAGAGCAAGGGGGTCCGATGGTAGAGATTGAAGAACAAGCTGAGAGAATAGGATTGCAGGTTTATCAAGGCGCAAAGGTATTAAAACGGAGACACAATATGCCAATACCATATCAGGGCACCCATCCACAGGTAGAGAGGGGTTTGGATGAGGAGATGGAGGAAGCAGATGACATTAGGGATGTCATTAGGGATAGTTATACTGATGTTTATCAGCATATAGATGAGGTGGAAATGAATAACCAGGCTAGGCATCGTCAGTATGAGCAGTGGAGAGCCGCGGATGTGTACGAACAATCCAGGCAACGCCAGCATGATAGATGGGCCGTTCATCAGCACCAGATCATGAGCCAGCTATCATATCAGGTACCACATAACTATATCCCGACTCGACCTGCATTCTATCCACCACATCATCCCGACATGCGACCACCCTTTGACCTGTACGACCCCAACCAAGCCTATCAGAACACCTATCACCAGCCATGGAACCCGAGTGATGACATGAACTGGAATCCATATCCAGATTGATACAGTTCCATTGGTGATTTCTTATTTTTTTTTATCATTTTTATTTATTTATGTTTAAACATATAATATTTTGATATTTTTATGTAATTTTTAACATTTTTATTATTTTGTACTAATATTTCATATTTAAAATTTAAAAGTGGGATATTAAGTCCCATTTCAAATTACCATGCATGTGTATATTTGTATTGTATGTATATTGTCAATTGTACACAACAGGGTAAAATAGCGAACTTTTAAAAACTGGCATTAAGTTCAGCAAAAGCTATTAATTTTGACGACAAGACGAAAAACAAATGTGATATAGCAACTGCAGGAATGACCAAATGATGTGCACCATTTATCATTCAAACAAACAAAAATATGTTTGGAAACTTTAGTAAAATTTAATCATTTTTATACGCTAATCACCCTCAATATTTTAAATTGTTACTGATTTCTTGCAAATGAGGGCATTGCAAGATCTTAAGTGTGGGAAGGGATTAAATTCTTTCAGGTTTTAAACATTTGACTTATACACTTGGTTTAATAGTCACCGTCAAATTTTACTAGTAACACAGTAGTTGTATTAGAATCTAGTGTTCTCTGATAATAAAGAACAGCCCTAGTCTTATATACTAACTACCCACTTCTAGTAAAATTTTTGAAAATTTTCAACTAAATGAACTCAAAATCATGTTTATATATATTTATGAACGATAAAACTAGGTGTTAACACCGAAATTATTGTTACCTCGGAAAGGACATAAATTGAGAAACAACCCAAAATGCTTGAATTCATTTAAAATGGAATAAAAGAGAATAAAAAGGCAAAGAAAGAAATATAAAAGCCAAGTGTGGGAAAAATTTACCAAGTTATTTAAAACATATATCACATATTTTTGTACAAATAATTGAAGATACTTTTGTTTTGGACGATATTAATCAGTCTTACCCAGTTTATTGTAATATAAATGGAATGTAAAAGGAAGTAAAGTCTTTCGAGAAAAAGAGACGCGCTTCTTGATTTCGGTCAGGAAGTTGTCATCTGAAATGTCCCGTTCTTATTGATTAAAAACGTTCCATATTAATTGATTTCGTTGCGAGGTTTTGACCTCTATATGAGACGTTTTTCAAAGACTGCATTCATTTTAAAACAAACCATAACCTTTATTTCATCAATAAAGGTTTAAAAAGCTTTACGTAGATTATCAAATAATGATAATCTAAAATATCCTGTTTACACACGACCATTACATAATGGTTTACAATACAAATATGTTACAACAAAATAAGTTTCTTGAATGCAGTTTTTATACAATATCATACAAGCATGGACTCCAAATCTCGTCCTTATTTAAGTATGCGACAGCGGAAGCTCTTAATAATCACCTGAGAATAAACATGCTTAAAACGTCAACAAAAATGTTGGTGAGTTATAGGTTTAACCTATATATATCAAATCATAATAATAGACCACAAGATTTCATATTTCAATACACATCCCATACATAGAGATAAAAATCATTCATATGGTGAACACCTGGTAACCGACATTAACAAGATGCATATATAAGAATATCCCCATCATTCCGGGACACCCTTCGGATATGATATAAATTTCGAAGTACTAAAGCATCCGGTACTTTGGATGGGGTTTGTTAAGCCCAATAGATCTATCTTTAGGATTCGCGTCAATTAGGGTGTCTGTTCCCTAATTCTTAGATTACCAGACTTAATAAAAAGGGGCATATTCGATTTCGATAATTCAACCATAGAATGTAGTTTCACGTACTTGGGTCTATTTTGTAAATCATTTATAAAACCTGCATGTATTCTCATCCCAAAAATATTAGATTTTAAAAGTGGGACTATAACTCACTTTCACAGATTTTTACTTCGTCGGGAAGTAAGACTTGGCCACTGGTTGATTCACAAACCTATAACAATATATACATATATATCAAAGTATGTTAAAAATATATTTACAACACTTTTAATATATTTTGGTGTTTTAAGTTTATTAAGTCAGCTGTCCTCGTTAGTAACCTACAACTAGTTGTCCACAGTTAGATGTACAGAAATAAATCGATAAATATTATCTTGAATCAATCCATGACCCAGCGTATACGTATCTCAGTATTGATCACAACTCAAACTATATATATTTTGGAATCAACCTCAACCCTGTATAGCTAACTCCAACATTCACATATAGAGTGTCTATGGTTGTTCCGAAATATATATAGATGTGTCGACATGATAGGTCGAAATATTGTATACGTGTCTATGGTATCTCAAGATTACATAATATACAATAAAAGTTGATTAAGTTATGGTTGGAATAGATTTGTTACCAATTTTCACGTAGCTAAAATGAGAAAAATTATCCAATCTTGTTTTACCCATAACTTCTTCATTTTAAATCCGTTTTGAGTGAATCAAATTGCTATGGTTTCATATTGAACTCTATTTTATGAATCTAAACAGAAAAAGTATAGGTTTATAGTCGTAAAAATAAGTTACAAGTCGTTTTTGTAAAGGTAGTCATTTCGGTCGAAAGAACGACGTCTAGATGACCATTTTAGAAAACATACTTCCACTTTGAGTTTAACCATAATTTTTGGATATAGTTTCATGTTCATAATAAAAATCATTTTCTCAAAATAACAACTTTTAAATCAAAGTTTATCATAGTTTTTAATTAACTAACCCAAAACAGCCCGCGGTGTTACTACGACGGCGTAAATCCGGTTTTACGGTGTTTTTCGTGTTTCCAGGTTTTAAATCATTAAGTTAGCATATCATATAGATATAGAACATGTGTTTAGTTGATTTTAAAAGTCAAGTTAGAAGGATTAACTTTTGTTTGCGAACAAGTTTAGAATTAACTAAACTATGTTCTAGTGATTACAAGTTTAAACCTTCGAATAAGATAGCTTTATATGTATGAATCGAATGATGTTATGAACATCATTACTACCTTAAGTTCCTTGGATAAACCTACTGGAAAAGAGAAAAATGGATCTAGCTTCAACGGATCCTTGGATGGCTCGAAGTTCTTGAAGCAGAATCATGACACGAAAACAAGTTCAAGTAAGATCATCACTTGAAATAAGATTGTTATAGTTATAGAAATTGAACCAAAGTTTGAATATGATTATTACCTTGTATTAGAATGATAACCTACTGTAATAAACAAATATTTATTGAGGTTGGATGATCACCTTACAAGATTGGAAGTGAGCTAGCAAACTTGAAAGTATTCTTGATTTTATGTAACTAGAACTTGTAGAATTTATGAAGAACACTTAGAACTTGAAGATAGAACTTGAGAGAGATCAATTAGATGAAGAAAATTGAAGAATGAAAGTGTTTGTAGGTGTTTTTGGTCGTTGGTGTATGGATTAGATATAAAGGATATGTAATTTTGTTTTCATGTAAATAAGTCATGAATGATTACTCATATTTTTGTAATTTTATGAGATATTTCATGCTAGTTTCCAAATGATGGTTCCCACATGTGTTAGGTGACTCACATGGGCTGCTAAGAGCTGATCATTGGAGTGTATATACCAATAGTACATACATCTAAAAGCTGTGTATTGTACGAGTACGAATACGGGTACATACGAGTAGAATTGTTGATGAAACTGAACGAGGATGTAATTGTAAGCATTTTTGTTAAGTAGAAGTATTTTGATAAGTGTATTGAAGTCTTTAAAAAGTGTATAAATACATATTAAAACACTACATGTATATACATTTTAACTGAGTCGTTAAGTCATCGTTAGTCGTTACATGTAAGTGTTGTTTTGAAACCTTTAGGTTAACGATCTTGTTAAATGTTGTTAACCCAATGTTTATAATATCAAATGAGATTTTAAATTATTATATTATCATGATATTATCATGTATGAATATCTCTTAATATGATATATATACATTAAATGTCTTTACAACGATAATCGTTACATATATGTCTCGTTTAAAAATCATTAAGTTAGTAGTCTTGTTTTTACATATGTAGTTCATTGTTAATATACTTAATGATATGTTTACTTATCATAGTATCATGTTAACTATATATATATCCATATATATGTCATCATATAGTTTTTAAAAGTTTTAACGTTCGTGAATCACCGGTCAACTTGGGTGGTCAATTGTCTATATGAAACATATTTCAATTAATCAAGTCTTAACAAGTTTGATTGCTTAACATGTTGGAAACATTTAATCATGTAAATATCAATCTCAATTAATATATATAAACATGGAAAAGTTCGGGTCACTACAGTACCTACCCGTTAAATAAATTTCGTCCCGAAATTTTAAGCTGTTGAAGGTGTTGACGAATCTTCTGGAAATAGATGCGGGTATTTCTTCTTTATCTGATCTTCACACTCCCAGGTGAACTCGGGTCCTCTACGAGCATTCCATCGAACCTTAACAATTGGTATCTTGTTTTGCTTAAGTCTTTTAACCTCACGATCCATTATTTCGACGGGTTCTTCGATGAATTGAAGTTTTTCGTTGATTTGGATTTCATCTAATGGAATAGTGAGATCTTCTTTAGCAAAACATTTCTTCAAATTCGAGACGTGGAAAGTGTTATGTACAGCCGCGAGTTGTTGAGGTAACTTGTAACAACCCGTCCTTATCCCCCTGGACGTAATCATCAACATCTGGTTCCATTGCGTTGATCGACCTCAAGTAATGTCCTTAAAATGAGCAAATGCACAGCGGAAGACTTATTTCGTACCTGAGAATAACATGCTTTAAAAACGTCAACATAAAGTTGGTGAGATATATAGGGTTGATGCTAGCAGCGTTATAACTATGGACCACAAGATTTCATATGTAAACATTTTAATAAAAATATTCTAAGTGGTTGAGCACTTGGTAACCATACTTAACATTTAATCACATTGCATATTCCCTTTATTATGAAATCTTACTACACCGTACAAAGTGTAGTCACCGAAACGAAGTACTGTGCAACCGTTGAATACTGGTCGTCCAGTCCGGTTGGGGTTGTCAGGCCCGATAGATCTATCAACAGGATTCGTGTTTACAATACCGCTGTAAATATTAGTTACCAAGCTACAGGGAAGTATGCCAGTGGTACAACTCAACGTAGAATATATTTTTCAGTTACTTGTGTCCATATCGTAAAACATAAAATACATGTATTCTCATCCCGAAATATTTAGAGTTTAAAAGTGGGACTATATACTCACCTAATGTATTTTGTAGTAAAAATACATATAACATCAGTAAACAAGTGTAGGGTTGGCCTCGGATTCACGAACCTATATAATTTATGTATATATATATATATTAACACACATAATTGGAATTAAACGAATTTATATACTATTTGTTATTTTAGTATTAATAATAATTTTAATGATTTAATGATAATAATAATAATAATAATAATAATAATAATAATAATAATAATAATAATAATAATAATAATAATAATAATAAAATAGAGTACAACCTTTGAAGATAAGCCCTTTGAAACAAAAAAAAAAGTTGCCATGAATGAGACTCGAACTCGAGACCCCTCACTAAACCGCATACTCCCTTAACCAATCTGCTACCCGTTACTTTCTGATTTATATCCATAATTTAATCTATATAATTCGTATGTTCCGTTTCCCCTTTCTTCATTCTAATCCGTGATCCTCATCGTTCTTGTTTACATCTCGGCCCAATTAGAAGAGCCAAAACACAAGCCCAACAATCTAATTAATTATACGGCCCACTAATTAAATCTCGGCCCACATTATAAACCAATAGCAGTTCAATTTCCTGATTCGTGTAGTGGGACGGTTTCTTTTTAAAAAAAAATATGGTCCTCTATTTTGTTTGGATACTCAATAGATAATAGACAGATCCCACAAGTTGTCGGCCATAACATAATTTTTTTTAATTAAAAGGCAACCTTATTGCTGTTCACGTTTAACATAAAGTCATCATCCAACTCCATATCATCATTCTTCTTTGTCTTAAATGGTAAAAGAAATAATTTAATAGCGATAGCCTGCAAACGGGTTTGCGTAAATTATTCGAAATAGAGAACAAGGAGGCAACAGAAATAAGTAATTGGTGGTGATGATTATCGATGGTGATGGAAGTTATGGTGGTGCGGTTGTTCGTAACAGAGAAGAGAAGAAAGAAAAAAAAAATAAGAATGAAAGAAACATGAAAACGGTTTAGGGTTCTTGATAGTTTTAATGGTGGTTTACGTAGAGAAACATCAACACGTTTAATGGTTTAAAAGGGGTTTGAACGACACTGGAAGTATATCGTAACAGTAATAGTAAGCGATTAAAGATGGTGGTTTGAAGGTTTACCACGACAGAAGAAAAAAAAAATAAAAAAAAAATATGAAGTGAGGTGATTAAGGTGGTAATATGGATTAGAGAAGTAGATGGTGGCGGTTATTGTGGTGATTGTCGATCTTAGATTAGAAAAGAGAGTGAGAAGAATGGTTCCTATGTGAGGGTGATAGGGTTTCGGTGGTGGTGAGGGTTCCTCATTAAAGATGATGGTGGAAGGGTTTAGTGGTTTGTGGTGGTGATGGCGATGATTATGGTTTTGGTGGTCATCGATCTAGAGAGAGAGATGGATGAGTGATGGGTTAGGGTGGTAGTTCGTGGTTAGGAAAGATGGAGGTCACGGTGGTGTGTGGTGATGATGGAAGATCGTGTAGCAGGGAAGACAAGTTAAGGTGATGGTTTACGTGGGTACAACAAAACGAGAAACATATATATAAAGGTGGTGGTTCTAGAGGTGGTTCCATGGTGAGGTTGTAGTGATGGGTGACGGTTTGGTAACAGACACATGAAGAGCAGGTGGTGATCGAAGAAGGTGAAGTTAATGGTGGTTTGATGATGTTTAAACCGAAATGATTCGTAGGAGCTGCAGTATCTTCGATTGATGATGGTGAGGTTCAATGAGAAGGGAAGTCAGTGTTTGATAACCGATCTCAAACAAAAATCGTTGGTTTTAAAGAGCTTGAGGTCCCCAGCATATATTCCATCAGGAATGAAACAATAGGATAAAAATAAAACTTTCATTTCAACTTTCAACAATTTTGGCATGTATATACGAATTGAAATCGATTGTTAGTCAGATTATAGACAGAAAGGACAATTATCTACAATGTCTTGAAAATGATTTGTGGCAAAAATACTTAATTAACTCATATTTATTTATATAAATCGTATTTATATACATATATATATATATATATATATATATATATATATATATATATATATATATATATGTAATTATATATATGAACTTGTATTTTGTAATTATATAGTAATTGTATAAATTTTAACATCTAGTATTAATAATAATACAATTAATAATAATTATATTTATAAGAGTAATAATAATGATAATTATATGTTTAACAATAATAATAATAATTCTATTATTAATGATAGTAATAAAATTTTAGTTATAATAATATTGATATTATTAATGATAATAATAATATTAATAAATATAATGTAATGACTTGTACATATCTAGTTCTTATATATACATTTATATTTATATATACCTATTTACTTATTTAGTTACATACAACTGTTCGTGAATCGCCAGGCATGGTCAAAGGGTAACAGATTTTCCAAATATAGATTTCAAACTTTCTAGACTCAATATTACAGATTTTACTTATCGTGTCGGAAATATATAAAGATAAATGTTCAAATTTGGTCGGAAATTTCCGGGTCATTACAGTACCCACCCGTTAAAAAAATTTCGTCCCCGAAATTTGATCGAGATCGTTATGACTAACAATAAAATGTTTTTATGACGAGTATGAATTGATAACTAGAGTTTTATCACCATTTAGCAATAGTGGTAAAACAATTCGATTATATGAAGCGTACAAGTGAAGCTGTCACAAAAGATTGAGATAGAGATTTAACTTTTGACGTAGTCACGGTGGATTTCCGGAATTTAAGAGATTTAAAAGAAAATCCTGAGAATCTTAAAAGATTTGATTCTTCGGCGAATAAGGAAATTATGATTTTCTTTGATTTAATGCGCCAATCTGTTTCGATTTCTCTGTCGGATATTTCACTATAACTACACCTCCTTCTCTCCCTTATTTCCATACCTCACATCTTTTATTCTTTCTTCCTCAATTCATACCTTAAAATATTCTTTGAAATGCTCCATCCCGTTCTGATCCTTGATATACTCTTAATTTTCACATCTATCATTCTTCTTTTTCATCTACCACCAACAGAATCTATTTACTTCTACTATACTCTTGTGTTTATAGTGTTTCTAGTTCTCCCGTGTCTCTATATTGCTATCTGCATCGATTTACACGGTTTGTAAATTCTGGGTGGTTGTTGGGTTCTATATCCTTCATTATTTTTCGGAACTTCATGCTTTCGTTTTCTCTTTCCGACTTCGAGTCAAGCGAGTAATGGTCCGGAATTTGTAGGTATGAAATTCAGAATGAACATAGCTAATGCTCTTAGAAGGAAATGGTAATGACACGATTTTGATTTGTCAAATTACCAGAATATCCTGGAAAAGACCGAAACATCAAGAGAATATTTTCTTGATATGCTTAGAGATTGGATAGAATGTAAGAGCCGTGTAACATAGCATATGATGACGGTACTGTGAATCATCACATTCCATCAGAAACTTAACATGACTTACTGTAATATAATGAAGTTGATCAAGTTTCATTATATTATACTAATTCATGCATCAGTTCCCAACACTACTTCAAAACATTCATATTTTAAATTCGAAGATTTCAGAATTTAGAAACTAACACAGTTTCTTTTATGTTGTAACGCAGATATTACGGAGAGATACATGATCGCAGATAGGAATAGTAGTGAAAAGATCTCCAGAAATATGGAGAATATGTATAACGGAAGGTATGAAGATATCTTATAATATTTAAGATAAGTTGATGATGATGAATATTATCTGAAAAGGTTTAGAATAAGGATTAGGGTTCTTACTAACGGTTTCAGCAGACACTGAATCGTTTGGATTTTTTTTTTGAAAACAGGTTCGGTTCTTGTGATTCATCCACAGCCTCTTTCATACTTTGCTCAATCCATTTTCCAATTCCAATCCCCTGCTATTTTTCTGAGTTTTACCAACACACTATACTTTATCATCAAACTTTTGACTGTTAAAGTCGTTTATGGTTTTTGCTGCTTCATCAGCATTCCAAGAACTACTTCGCAGTTCAGGGTGTTTTTCAAAAATTTCACATTCGGAGTATGAAATTCTTAGGGATAGACGTTTTCGGTATAACTGGGAGAATTTCTACAAGATTTTCAAAATACTGATTGCAGATTTCGCCAAAGAGATAACGAGTTGCTGATGATGTTGTGAAATATAAAAGGTTCTCTGGTAACGACGGTGAAAGGACAAGGTATAAATATCGAGGTTATAGTAGGAGTAGTCTCACTGAGAAGTCAAAGTGGAGCTGTGAAAAAATTAGTTTCCTGAAAAGAAATTGTAGGGTTGTTTTTGCTAATGGATGATAAGGAATTTGACGCGGATAAGTTTTAACTATAACTTCGGTTTCGAAAATTTTTCAGATCCATCACTGTATGCATAAATTTTCTTCCGTAAACGAGGTGCGGCGGGTTCATCCTTTCGATCAAGGTGTTTTCAAGAATCAGGAAAAGTTGTGAATGCGAATTGTAATCGTCAAGATGCGAATGAGGTTTAAGATAGAATCAAGTGGCAAACTTGAAGATTAGTTTAGTTTCATATATTATAATCAACATTTTAATTCATTTTAATTGTCCAAAGTTAGCAGTCCAATAGTCCGATTGTCCAATGGTTCAATAAATTCATATATAAATTAAATATATAATATTCGAATTAATACGTATCGTGACCCATGTACCGGTCTCTGTGTCAATCACAACTCAAACCATATATATATTTTGGAATCAACTCCAACCCTGTATAGCCAACTCTCACCTTCACATATAGAGTGTCTACGGTTGTTCCGAAATATATATATATAGATGGGTCGATATGATAAATCGAAACCTTGCATACGTGTCCCGTTATTTATAGTGCGTAAAAGTAAATAACAGCAATTAAATGACGATAAATAAAATTGCGAGAATGTAAATTGCGATAAATTAAATGTTAATCAGTTAGCTGGGAACAGTTAGCCGGAACAGTTAGCGTGTAATCCAAACCAAATTTCAATTAGTTAATTCATCTGTTTCTATCAAATTTTATTTTGTCCAATGTTTTCTTCTTTATGCCACTTGTTGGATTCGGGTAGGTAAAAATCCAAATATGAAATTGAATGGAAATGGTTATTCTGTGGTGAACGGATACGTATATCGATGGTTGTAAGTAGGGTAGTAAATGATCATTGAATCAGATTCAAAGAATGTACAGTGTAACTTATTAATGTGAATTCTAAATATTCCTCGGGTACTACCCACCCGTTAAAATATTTTCATCATTAACAGTTTGTACGAAAGAATTTTTAATTACAATATTTATGAAAATATACTTGCATATATATTTTCATCGGATGTAATTATGGATTTAGTGAGTCAATAAGATATTAAACTCAGTTGATTTATCGTTAATACTGGATTACATGATCTCTAAAACATTAGAGATTAAATAATCACCATGTTGAACGAAGATAAAGGAGGTAGAACGATACGTAAAGCGAAGGTAATCGATGTAGAATGATATGTAGAACAAAGATCATACTCGAAGTATAGATGGTGATATTGAAGCGTGTGATGTTGATATCCGAGGCACAGATTATGATGTTGAGGGTTACGACGCGGTTGTGGTTGGGGTGATAAGAGTATTGTCGGCGTTGATGATGGTGGTACGGATTATGCTGCTGGTGCTGCTGCTGATGTTTGTAACCTTCGCACCGTGTTCTCCAAAGCCGTCACACGAGCGCGAAGTTCGTGAATTTCTGCTAGTACACCAGGATGATTGGCGGTTGGGGTGAGCGAATGAACAAGATCCGAAATATGGGATAGGATATAATCGTGACGAGATACTCGAGAAATGAGAGAGAAAATGGTTTCTCGAACAGGTTCGCCGGTAAGTGCTTCAGGTTCGTCGTCAATAGGGCAATTCGGTGGGTGAAAGGGATCACCTTCTTCTTGTCTTCAATAATTTAGTACACTACGAACCCATCCCCAATTCATCCAGAATAGATGATGGGAAATTGGTTGATCCATTCCAGTGACGCTGCCTTCGGAGCCCGAATGAAAATCCATATCGGCGTAGCTGTCGGAGTCGGAGGAATTCGAACTGCACACGAAGTTCATCTTGTATAGTCGAGGAAATGAAATTTTTGGTATGGAATAGATTGTAGAGTTGGGTTTGGTACTCTTCAATACATAACTTACATATGTATATATAATACCAAAATCCCGTAATTTACGGAGAATCTTTGAAAAGATGTCGGCCAAAGGTATCAATAGTAGATACGCTAAGATATGAATTTTGTCTATACACTATCGATGCACTAAATGCAATAAGACGTGTCTAGACTTAAGAATACTAAGCAGGCAATTCCTAAGGATGATAAGCAGATGATTTCCGACTAAATATGATAAGCAAAACTTTTGACATATAGACACGGTCAAAGTCCAGACTCATTAATGTATTCTAACAACTACTAATCAGACACACTAATGCAAGACCTGGTTCACTAAGACCAACGCTCTGATACCACATGTAACAACCCGTCCTTATCCCCCTGGACGTAATCATCAACATCTGGTTCCATTGCGTTGATCGACCTCAAGTAATGTCCTTAAAATGAGCAAATGCACAGCGGAAGACTTATTTCGTACCTGAGAATAACATGCTTTAAAAACGTCAACATAAAGTTGGTGAGATATATAGGGTTGATGCTAGCAGCGTTATAACTATGGACCACAAGATTTCATATGTAAACATTTTAATAAAAATATTCTAAGTGGTTGAGCACTTGGTAACCATACTTAACATTTAATCACATTGCATATTCCCTTTATTATGAAATCTTACTACACCGTACCAAGTGTAGTCACCGAAACGAAGTACTGTGCAACTGTTGAATACTGGTCGTCCAGTCCGGTTGGGGTTGTCAGGCCCGATAGATCTATCAACAGGATTCGCGTTTACAATACCGCTGTAAATATTAGTTACCAAGCTACAGGGAAGTATGCCAGTGGTACAACTCAACGTAGAATATATTTTTCAGTTACTTGTGTTCATATCGTAAAACATAAAATACATGTATTCTCATCCCGAAATATTTAGAGTTTAAAAGTGGGACTATATACTCACCTAATGTATTTTGTAGTAAAAATACATATAACATCAGTGAACAAGTGTAGGGTTGGCCTCGAATTCACGAACCTATATAATTTATGTATATATATATATTAACACACATAATTGGAATTAAACGAATTTATATACTATTTGTTATTTTAGTATTAATAATAATTTTAATGATTTAATGATAATAATAATAATAATAATAATAATAATAATAATAATAATAATAATAATAATAATAATAATAATAATAATAATAATAATAATAATAATAAAATAGAGTACAACCTTTGAAGATAAGCCCTTTGAAACAAAAAAAAAAGTTGCCATGAATGAGACTCGAACTCGAGACCCCTCACTAAACCGCATACTCCCTTAACCAATCTGCTACCCGTTACTTTCTGATTTATATCCATAATTTAATCTATATAATTCGTATGTTCCGTTTCCCCTTTCTTCATTCTAATCCGTGATCCTCATCGTTCTTGTTTACATCTCGGCCCAATTAGAAGAGCCAAAACACAAGCCCAACAATCTAATTAATTATACAGCCCACTAATTAAATCTCGGCCCACATTATAAACCAATAGCAGTTCAATTTCCTGATTCGTGTAGTGGGACGGTTTCTTTTAAAAAAAAATATGGTCCGCTATTTTGTTTGGATACTCAATAGATAATAGACAGATCCCACAAGTTGTCGGCCATAACATAATTTTTTTTAATTAAAAGGCAACCTTATTGCTGTTCACGTTTAACATAAAGTCATCATCCAACTCCATATCATCATTCTTCTTTGTCTTAAATGGTAAAAGAAATAATTTAATAGCGATAGCCTGCAAACGGGTTTGCGTAAATTATTCGAAATAGAGAACAAGGAGGCAACAGAAATAAGTAATTGGTGGTGATGATTATCGATGGTGATGGAAGTTATGGTGGTGCGGTTGTTCGTAACAGAGAAGAGAAGAAAGAAAAAAAAAATAAGAATGAAAGAAACATGAAAACGGTTTAGGGTTCTTGATAGTTTTAATGGTGGTTTACGTAGAGAAACATCAACACCTTTAATGGTTTAAAAGGGGTTTGAACGACACTGGAAGTATATCGTAACAGTAATAGTAAGCGATTAAAGATGGTGGTTTGAAGGTTTACCACGACAGAAGAAAAAAAAAAAAAAAAAAATATGAAGTGAGGTGATTAAGGTGGTAATATGGATTAGAGAAGTAGATGGTGGCGGTTATTGTGGTGATTGTCGATCTTAGATTAGAAAAGAGAGTGAGAAGAATGGTTCCTATGTGAGGGTGATAGGGTTTCGGTGGTGGTGAGGGTTCCTCATTAAAGATGATGGTGGAAGGGTTTAGTGGTTTGTGGTGGTGATGGCGATGATTATGGTTTTGGTGGTCATCGATCTAGAGAGAGAGATGGATGAGTGATGGGTTAGGGTGGTAGTTCGTGGTTAGGAAAGATGGAGGTCACGGTGGTGTGTGGTGATGATGGAAGATCGTGTAGCAGGGAAGACAAGTTAAGGTGATGGTTTACGTGGGTACAACAAAACGAGAAACATATATATAAAGGTGGTGGTTCTAGAGGTGGTTCCATGGTGAGGTTGTAGTGATGGGTGACGGTTTGGTAACAGACACATGAAGAGCAGGTGGTGATCGAAGAAGGTGAAGTTAATGGTGGTTTGATGATGTTTAAACCGAAATGATTCGTAGGAGCTGCAGTATCTTCGATTGATGATGGTGAGGTTCAATGAGAAGGGAAGTCAGTGTTTGATAACCGATCTCAAACAAAAATCGTTGGTTTTAAAGAGCTTGAGGTCCCCAGCATATATTCCATCAGGAATGAAACAATAGGATAAAAATAAAACTTTCATTTCAACTTTCAACAATTTTGGCATGTATATACGAATTGAAATCGATTGTTAGTCAGATTATAGACAGAAAGGACAATTATCTACAATGTCTTGAAAATGATTTGTGGCAAAAATACTTAATTAACTCATATTTATTTATATAAATCGTATTTATATACATATATATATATATATATATATATATATATATATATATATATATATATATATATATATATATATATTTTTATGTAATTATATATATGAACTTGTATTTTGTAATTATATAGTAATTGTATAAATTTTAACATCTAGTATTAATAATAATACAATTAATAATAATGATATTTATAAGAGTAATAATAATGATAATTATATGTTTAACAATAATAATAATAATTCTATTATTAATGATAGTAATAAAATTTTAGTTATAATAATATTGATATTATTAATGATAATAATAATATTAATAAATATAATGTAATGACTTGTACATATCTAGTTCTTATATATACATTTATATTTATATATACCTATTTACTTATTTAGTTACATACAACTGTTCGTGAATCGCCAGGCATGGTCAAAGGGTAACAGATTTTCCAAATATAGATTTCAAACTTTCTAGACTCAATATTACAGATTTTACTTATCGTGTCGGAAATATATAAAGATAAATGTTCAAATTTGGTCGGAAATTTCCGGGTCATTACATAACTCAAGTCGGTAAGCTACTGGTCCGACACGATCAATAATCTTGAATGGTCCAATATACCTTGGATTTAATTTCCCTCGTTTACCAAATCGAACAACGCCTTTCCAAGGTGAAACTTTAAGCATGACCATCTCTACAATTTCAAATTCTATATCTTTTCTTTTAATGTCAGCGTAGCTCTTTTGTCGACTTTGGGCGGTTTTCAACCGTTGTTGAATTTGGATGATCTTCTCGGTAGTTTCTTGTATAATCTCCGGACCCGTAATCTGTCTATCCCCCACTTCACTCCAACAAATCGGAGACCTGCACTTTCTACCATAAAGTGCTTCAAAAGGCGCCATCTCAATGCTTGAATGGTAGCTGTTGTTGTAGGAAAATTCTGCTAACGGTAGATGTCGATCCCAACTGATTCCGAAATCAATAACACATGCTCGTAGCATGTCTTCAAGCGTTTGTATCGTCCTTTCGCTCTGCCCATCAGTTTGTGGATGATAGGCAGTACTCATGTCTAGACGAGTTCCTAATGCTTGCTGTAATGTCTGCCAGAATCTTGAAATAAATCTGCCATCCCTATCAGAGATAATAGAGATTGGTATTCCATGTCTGGAGATGACTTCCTTCAAATACAGTCGTGCTAACTTCTCCATCTTGTCATCTTCTCTTATTGGCAGGAAGTGTGCTGATTTGGTGAGACGATCAACTATTACCCAAATAGTATCAAAACCACTTGCAGTCCTTGGCAATTTAGTGATGAAATCCATGGTAATGTTTTCCCATTTCCATTCCGGGATTTCGGGTTGTTGAAGTAGACCTGATGGTTTCTGATGCTCAGCTTTGACCTTAGAACATGTCAAACATTCTCCTACGTATTTAGCAACATCAGCTTTCATACCCGGCCACCAAAAATGTTTCTTGAGATCCTTGTACATCTTCCCCGTTCCAGGATGTATTGAGTATCTGGTTTTATGAGCTTCTCTAAGTACCATTTCTCTCATATCTCCAAATTTTGGTACCCAAATCCTTTCAGCCCTATACCGGGTTCCGTCTTCCCGAATATTAAGATGCTTCTCCGATCCTTTGGATATTTCATCCTTTAAATTTCCTTTTTTTAAAACTCCTTGTTGCGCCTCCTTTATTTGAGTAGTAAGGTTATTATGAATCATTATATTCATAGATTTTACTCGAATGGGTTCTCTGTCCTTCCTGCTCAAGGCATCGGCTACCACATTTGCCTTCCCCGGGTGGTAACGAATCTCAAAGTCGTAATCATTCAATAATTCAATCCACCTACGCTGCCTCATATTCAGTTGTTTCTGATTAAATATATGTTGAAGACTTTTGTGGTCGGTATATATAATACTTTTGACCCCATATAAGTAGTGCCTCCAAGTCTTTAATGCAAAAACAACCGCGCCTAATTCCAAATCATGCGTCGTATAATTTTGCTCGTGAATCTTCAATTGTCTAGACGCATAAGCAATCACCTTCGTTCGTTGCATTAATACACAACCGAGACCTTGCTTTGATGCGTCACAATAAATCACAAAATCATCATTCCCTTCAGGCAATGACAATATAGGTGCCGTAGTTAGCTTTTTCTTCAATAACTGAAACGCTTTCTCTTGTTCATCCTTCCATTCAAATTTCTTCCCTTTATGCGTTAATGCAGTCAAGGGTTTTGCTATTCTGGAAAAGTCTTGGATGAACCTTCTGTAGTAACCAGCTAGTCCTAAAAACTGGCGTATGTGTTTCGGAGTTTTCGGAGTTTCCCACTTTTCAACAGTTTCTATCTTTGCCGGATCCACCTTAATACCTTCTTTGTTCACTATGTGACCGAGGAATTGAACTTCTTCCAACCAAAATGCACACTTTGAAAACTTAGCGTACAATTCTTCCTTCCTCAATACTTCTAACACCTTTCTCAAATGTTCACCGTGTTCTTGGTCATTCTTTGAGTAAATAAGTATGTCATCAATGAAAACAATGACAAACTTGTCAAGGTATGGTCCACACACTCGGTTCATAAGGTCCATGAACACAGCTGGTGCATTAGTTAAACCAAACGGCATGACCATAAACTCGTAATGACCGTAACGTGTTCTGAAAGCAGTCTTTGGAATATCATCTTCTTTCACCCGCATTTGATGATACCCGGAACGTAAGTCAATCTTTGAATAAACAGACGAGCCTTGTAGTTGATCAAATAAGTCATCGATTCTCGGTAGTGGGTAGCGGTTCTTGATGGTAAGTTTGTTCAACTCTCGGTAGTCGATACACAACCTGAATGTACCATCTTTCTTCTTGACAAACAAAACAGGAGCTCCCCACGGTGATGTGCTTGGTCGAATGAAACCACGCTCTAAAAGTTCTTGTAATTGGCTTTGCAGTTCTTTCATCTCGCTGGGTGCGAGTCTGTAAGGAGCACGAGCTATTGGTGCAGCTCCTGGTACAAGATCTATTTGAAATTCAACGGATCGATGTGGGGGTAATCCCGGTAATTCTTTCGGAAATACATCGGGAAATTCTTTTGCAATGGGAACATCATTGATGCTCTTTTCTTCAGTTTGTACTTTCTCAACGTGTGCTAGAACAGTATAGCAACCTTTTCTTATTAGTTTTTGTGCCTTCAAATTACTAATAAGATGTAGCTTCGTGTTGCCCTTTTCTCCGTACACCATTAAGGGTTTTCCTTTTTCTCGTATAATGCGAATTGCATTTTTGTAACAAACGATCTCTGCTTTCACTTCTTTCAACCAATCCATACCGATTATCACATCAAAACTCCTTAACTCTACTGGTATCAAATCAATCTTAAATGTTTCGCTAACCAGTTTAATTTCTCGATTCCGACATATATTATCTGCTGAAATTAATTTACCATTTGCTAATTTGAGTAAAAATTTACTATCCAAAGGTGTCAATGGACAACTTAATTTAGCACAAAAATCTCTACTCATATAGCTTCTATCCGCACCCGAATCAAATAAAACGTAAGCAGATTTATTGTCAATAAGAAATGTACCCGTAACAAGCTCCGGGTCTTCTTGTGCCTCTGCCGCATTAATATTGAAAACTCTTACGCGGCCTTGTCCATTCGTGTTCTCCTGGTTCGGGCAATTTCTAATAATGTGGCCCGGTTTTCCACATTAATAACAAACTACATTGGCATAACTTGCTCCGACACTACTTGCTCCGCCATTACTCGTTCCGACACCATTTGTTCCTTTCGTTCTGTTAACCCCTGGTCCATAGACCTCACACTTCGCCGCGCTATGACCATTTCTTTTACACTTGTTGCAAAATTTGGTGCAGAACCCCGAGTGATACTTTTCACACCTTTGGCATAGCTGCTTCTGATTGTTGTTGTTGTTGCAGTTGTTATTGTTGTTGGGATGATTGTTGTAGTTGCTGTTGTTGTTGTTGTTGTTGTTGGGCCGTTTGTTGTAGTTGCGATTGATGTTGCGATTGTTGGGATAATTGTTGCGATTATTGTTGTAATTGCTGTTGTTGTTGTATTGGTGATTCTTATCACCGTTTTCCTCCCACTTTCTTTTGACTTGCTTCACATTAGCCTCTTCAGCAGTCTGTTCTTTAATTCTTTCTTCAATCTGGTTCACTAGTTTGTGAGCCATTCTACATGCTTGTTGTATGGAGGCGGGCTCGTGTGAACTTATATCTTCTTGGATTCTTTCCGGTAATCCTTTCACAAACGCGTCGATCTTCTCTTCCTCATCTTCGAATGCTCCCGGACATAATAGGCACAATTCTGTGAATCGTCTTTCGTACGTGGTAATATCAAATCCTTGGGTTCGTAACCCTCTAAGTTCTGTCTTGAGCTTATTGACCTCGGTTCTGGGACGATACTTCTCGTTCATCAAGTGCTTGAATGCTGACCACGGTAGTGCGTACGCATCGTCTTGTCCCACTTGCTCTAGATAGGTATTCCACCATGTTAACGCAGAACCTGTGAAGGTATGAGTAGCGTACTTCACTTTGTCCTCTTCAGTACACTTACTTATGGCAAACACCGATTCGACCTTCTCGGTCCACCGTTTCAATCCGATCGGTCCTTCGGTTCCATCAAATTCCAAAGGTTTGCAGGCAGTGAATTCTTTGTAGGTGCATCCTACACGGTTTCCTGTACTGCTAGATCCAAGGTTATTGTTGGTATGTAGCGCAGCCTGTACTGCGGCTATGTTTGAAGCTAGAAAAATACGGAATTCCTCTTCATTCATATTCACGGTGTGTCGAGTAGTCGGTGCCATTTCCTTCAAAATAGTCAAATGGAACAAGTTAATCATACAGAATATTAAGAGTAGTTAATAGTATTTCGTAGCATAATATGAACTCATTTATAAAAGCTTTTTCTTCATATTAGCGTTTTATAAGTTTAAATTCGGGTAGTACCTACCCGTTAAGTTCATACTTAGTAGCTAATATACAATTCAACTACTACAATTCTATATGAAAAACTGATTATAATAATATTTCGCGTTCAAACTTTTACACAATATTTTACAAACTTACAATACCGCTTATTTTACATATAGCATGAAATATAGCACACAATAAATTTGATACAAGATGGTTGTGAAGATAATTCTAGCTAGTACACAAGTCGTTCAGCAAAGGCAATAAAGACACGTAATTCATACGTCCAGAAACAAGTCATGCATTCTGGTTTTACTAGGATTACTTCCCATCCTTGGTCTTGTGGAACATAACCGTTATGGCCGTTGATAAGACAGCGTGTTGTAACGTCGTCAAAGGGACGAAGGTTACGTAATGTCCAACAGTCCCGTAACAATCTAAAAACCTCATTTCTTACCCCAATTACCGACTCCGTCACTTGTGGAAACGTTTTGTTTAATAGTTGTAGCCCGATGTTCTTGTTCTCACTTTGGTGAGAAGCGAACATTACTAATCCGTAAGCATAACATGCTTATTTATGTTGCATGTTAGCCGCTTTTTCTAAATCACGAAGTCCAATATTCGGATATATTGAGTCAAAATAATTTCTTAACCCATTGCGTAAAATAGCATTTGGGTTCCCCGCAATATATGCGTCAAAGTAAACACATCGTAACTTATGGATTTCCCAATGTGATATCCCCCATCTTTCGAACGAAAGCCTTTTATAAACCAAGGCATTCTTGGAACGTTCTTCGAATGTCTTACAAACTGATCTCGCCTTAAATAGTTGTGCCGAAGAATTCTGACCGACTCTAGACAAGATTTCATCAATCATGTCTTCGGGTAGGTCTCTTAAAATATTGGGTTGTCTATCCATTTTGTGTTTTATACTGTAAAATAGACAAGAGTTAGATTCATAAAAAAAATACTTATTAATACAAGCAATTTTTACATATATCATAAAGCATAAGCACACTATATTACATATATTACACCACACGAATACAACTATCTTATTCCGACTTGCTTGTTTCTTCTTCTTCGGTTTTGGTTCGTTTTGCCAAATTTCTAGGGATATATGATGTTCCCCTAATACGAGCCGTCGTTATCCACATTGGTTTAGAAAAACCTGGTGGTTTAGAGGTTCCCGGGTCATTGTTACAACTTAAGGACTTCGGGGGTTGACGATACATATAAAGTTCATCGGGGTTGGAATTAGATTTCTCTATTTTTATGCCCTTTCCCTTATTATTTTCTTTTGCCTTTTTAAATTCAGTTGGGGTAATTTCTATAACATCATCGGAATTCTCGTCGGAATCCGATTCATCGGAGAATTGGTAATCCTCCCAATATTTTGCTTCCTTGGCGGAAACACCATTGACTATAATTAACCTTGGTCGGTTGGTTGAGGATTTTCTTTTACTTAATCGTTTTATTATTTCCCCCACCGGTTCTATTTCTTCATCCGGTTCCGATTCTTCTTCCGGTTCCGATTCTTCTTCCGGTTCTGACTCTTCTTCCGGTTCCTCTTCGGGAACTTGTGAATCAGTCCACGAATCATTCCAATTTACATTTGACTCTTCATTATTATTAGGTGAGTCAATGGGACTTGTTCTAGAGGTAGACATCTATCACATAATATCAAACGCGTTAAGAGATTAATATATCACATAATATTCACATGTTAAAAATATATAGTTTCCAACAAAATTTGTTAAGCAATCATTTTTCAAGTAAACACGGTCGAAGTCCAGACTCACTAATGCATCCTAACAAACTCGATAAGACACACTAATGCAAAATTCTGGTTCTCTAAGACCATCGCTCGGATACCAACTGAAATGTCCCGTTCTTATTGATTAAAAACGTTCCATATTAATTGATTTCGTTGTTTGGTTTTGACCTCTATATGAGACGTTTTTCAAAGACTGCATTCATTTTAAAACAAACCATAACCTTTATTTCATCAATAAAGGTTTAAAAAGCTTTACGTAGATTATCAAATAATGATAATCTAAAATATCTTGTTTACACACAACCATTACATAATGGTTTACAATACAAATATGTTACAACAAAATAAGTTTCTTAAATGCAGTTTTTACACAATATCATACAAGCATGGACTCCAAATCTCGTCCTTATTTAAGTATGCGACAGCGGAAGCTCTTAATAATCACCTGAGAATAAACATGCTTAAAACGTCAACAAAAATGTTGGTGAGTTATAGGTTTAACCTATATATATCAAATCATAATAATAGACCACAAGATTTCATATTTCAATACGCATCCCATACATAGAGATAAAAATCATTCATATGGTGAACACCTGGTAACTGACATTAACAAGATGCATATATAAGAATATCCCCATCATTCCGGGACACCCTTCGGATATGATATAAATTTCGAAGTACTAAAGCATCCGGTACTTTGGATGGGGTTTGTTAAGCCCAATAGATCTATCTTTAGGATTCGCGTCAATTAGGGTGTCTGTTCCCTAATTCTTAGATTACCAGACTTAATAAAAAGGGGCATATTCGATTTCGATAATTCAACCATAGAATGTAGTTTCACGTACTTGGGTCTATTTTGTAAATCATTTATAAAACCTGCATGTATTCTCATCCCAAAAATATTAGATTTTAAAAGTGGGACTATAACTCACTTTCACAGATTTTTACTTCGTCGGGAAGTAAGACTTGGCCACTGATTGATTCACAAACCTATAACAATATATACATATATATCAAAGTATGTTCAAAATATATTTACAACACTTTTAATATATTTTGGTGTTTTAAGTTTATTAAGTCAGCTGTCCTCGTTAGTAACCTACAACTAGTTGTCCACAGTTAGATGTACAGAAATAAATCGATAAATATTATATTGAATCAATCCACGACCCAGTGTATACGTATCTCAGTATTGATCACAACTCAAACTATATATATTTTGGAATCAACTTCAACCCTGTATAGCTAACTCCAACATTCACATATAGAGTGTCTATGGTTGTTCCGAAATATATATAGATGTGTCGACATGATAGGTCGAAACATTGTATACGTGTCTATGGTATCTCAAGATTACATAATATACAATAAAAGTTGATTAAGTTATGGTTGGAATAGATTTGTTACCAATTTTCACGTAGCTAAAATGAGAAAAATTATCCAATCTTGTTTTACCCATAACTTCTTCATTTTAAATCCGTTTTGAGTGAATCAAATTGCTATGGTTTCATATTGAACTCTATTTTATGAATCTAAACAGAAAAAGTATAGGTTTATAGTCGGAAAAATAAGTTACAAGTCGTTTTTGTAAAGGTAGTCATTTCGGTCGAAAGAACGACGTCTAGATGACCATTTTAGAAAACATACTTCCACTTTGAGTTTAACCATAATTTTTGGATATAGTTTCATGTTCATAATAAAAATCATTTTATCAAAATAACAACTTTTAAATCAAAGTTTATCATAGTTTTTAATTAACTAACCCAAAACAGCCCGCGGTGTTACTACGACGGCGTAAATCCGGTTTTACGGTGTTTTTCGTGTTTCCAGGTTTTAAATCATTAAGTTAGCATATCATATAGATATAGAACATGTGTTTAGTTGATTTTAAAAGTCAAGTTAGAAGGATTAACTTTTGTTTGCGAACAAGTTTAGAATTAACTAAACTATGTTCTAGTGATTACAAGTTTAAACCTTCGAATAAGATAGCTTTATATGTATGAATCGAATGATGTTATGAACATCATTACTACCTTAAGTTCCTTGGATAAACCTACTGGAAAAGAGAAAAATGGATCTAGCTTCAACGGATCCTTGGATGGCTCGAAGTTCTTGAAGCAGAATCATGACACGAAAACAAGTTCAAGTAAGATCATCACTTGAAATAAGATTGTTATAGTTATAGAAATTGAACCAAAGTTTGAATATGATTATTACCTTGTATTAGAATGATAACCTACTGTAAGAAACAAAGATTTCTTGAGGTTGGATGATCACCTTACAAGATTGGAAGTGAGCTAGCAAACTTGAAAGTATTCTTGATTTTATGTAACTAGAACTTGTAGAATTTATGAAGAACACTTAGAACTTGAAGATAGAACTTGAGAGAGATCAATTAGATGAAGAAAATTGAAGAATGAAAGTGTTTGTAGGTGTTTTTGGTCTTTGGTGTATGGATTAGATATAAAGGATATGTAATTTTGTTTTCATGTAAATAAGTCATGAATGATTACTCATATTTTTGTAATTTTATGAGATATTTCATGCTAGTTGCCAAATGATGGTTCCCACATGTGTTAGGTGACTCACATGGGCTGCTAAGAGCTGATCATTGGAGTGTATATACCAATAGTACATACATCTAAAAGCTGTGTATTGTACGAGTACGAATACGGGTGCATACGAGTAGAATTGTTGATGAAACTGAACGAGGATGTAATTGTAAGCATTTTTGTTAAGTAGAAGTATTTTGATAAGTGTATTGAAGTCTTTCAAAAGTGTATAAATACATATTAAAACACTACATGTATATACATTTTAACTGAGTCGTTAAGTCATCGTTAGTCGTTACATGTAAGTGTTGTTTTGAAACCTTTAGGTTAACGATCTTGTTAAATGTTGTTAACCCAATGTTTATAATATCAAATGAGATTTTAAATTATTATATTATCATGATATTATCATGTATGAATATCTCTTAATATGATATATATACATTAAATGTCTTTACAACGATAATCGTTACATATATGTCTCGTTTAAAAATCATTAAGTTAGTAGTCTTGTTTTTACATATGTAGTTCATTGTTAATATACTTAATGATATGTTTACTTATCATAGTATCATGTTAACTATATATATATCTATATATATGTCATCATATAGTTTTTAAAAGTTTTAACGTTCGTGAATCACCGGTCAACTTGGGTGGTCAATTGTCTATATGAAACATATTTCAATTAATCAAGTCTTAACAAGTTTGATTGCTTAACATGTTGGAAACATTTAATCATGTAAATATCAATCTCAATTAATATATATAAACATGGAAAAGTTCGGGTCACTACATCATCCAGACCAGTTGTAGAGTCTACGAAAAACCTTGAAAAGTTTTCTCGAAAATCAGTTGGAAATCAACGGACCTCAGCATCAAACAGGGTCGCCAAGTGGTCAGACTTATCCTAACCATAAGAGGATCTGTCTCGTACAATGGGGGGCACCATGCAAATTAGCTTATAAGACTAATGAATCAGATCCCCAGAAAGGATAATCTCCTTAAAAGATCAAAAATCAGCTTCTAAGCTTGATATTACTCAATTCTTGATATTGACCTTAAAGATTGAGAATTACAAACTCATGGAATTCAATGATATCTAAACTCGAGCTTGAACGAGTAAATATTTTGATCAAAATTACAAACCGATTTGTTTTCTAAAAACCTATTTTCAATGCGTTCATTACCATTGAACGTAAAATCCGAGGAATTCACCTGGAATTCATTAGGTCACCTGAACCAAATCGGGTGTCAACCGTAAGAATGGTGGTTGCATAGCATGGTCGAAGACAGGACCTTGTGCCAGACCAAAAAACTATAGGGTGATATTTACTATTGCTCCTACAAAGGATAGTAATTGCATCCGACACGTTGTGGACCATCAACATCTGCATGTCATTAGACATTGCCTTAACAGTTGCTTGTTCAACGCTTTCCTTTACAACCGGACGGTAGTTTACCAAAAGGTAATATACGGAACAAGTAAATTGGACGTGTTGCTTTCCTAATACAAGGTTAACAACTGGGTGACACTAAACCGCAAGTTTTGAGCTAAAATTTTAAAATCTGAAGCCCACAAAACCCACAAAAATATTTTGCAAACACCGGTGAAGGGTTATTCCGGAAAACTTATCTAGGGTAAAAGCTAGAATGAATTTTCAAAAGATCAAATGTTTTCATAAAGATCCAATTTCCTAAAGGATCTAAATTTTCATAGTCACGTGGGACTGTAAACCACAATGTTACTATCATTGTTCATACCGCCTTATTAAAATCACTGATGTATAAAGTGTGAAGAATAAAGAAGTGATTCTAGTAAAGTTATATTCAAGTTCTATATTGCTTGAGGACAAGCAGCGCTCAAGTGTGGGAATATTTGATAATGCTAAAAATGAACACATATTTCATAGCATTATCCTTCAAGAAAGACAAGCTTTTAGTTGCAATTGTTCTATTTACAAGTGATATTCGTTTAAATAATAAAAGGTGAAGACAAAAGACAGATTCGACGATTTGAAGACGTAAACGACCAAAACGCTAAAAAGTACAAGTTACAATCCAAGTGGTTCAATTTATTGATGAGAAATGTCTAAAAATGACAAGAGTACAAGCCGCAAAATGCAAAGTACAAGATATTAAATTATACGAAAAGGCGTTCGAAAATACGAAACCGAGACCTGAACCGAGTATCAACGTGCGAGGCAACGGACCTAAAAGTACAAGTCAACTATGCACATGAATATAATATAATATATATATATAATTATATTTAATTATATATATTATATTATATAATTAAATAAAACGTCGGCAAACTAGAAAACAAATCATTGTGAGCTGTCCCAGAGGGCCATGCGATTGCATGGCCATGAAGAATAAACTTCATGCGATCGCATGAGCCAGAAATCATGGCCAGGTCCTATAAATACCACGAATTTGGACGAGTAAATTACACCTTCATCAACTACTTCTCTTACTCTCTCAATTATATATTTATATTTATATTTTAATTATAATTTTAATATTAAGTTAATAATAATAATAATAATAAGGTTATAGTAGCGAATGCTTTAAGTTTGTAAGTCGAAACTCTATCCGTGTAACGCTACGCGATTAATACTCATTGTAAGTTATGTTCAACCTTTTAATTTAATGTCTCGTAGCTAAGTTATTATTATGTTTATTTAAGCTAAAGTAATCGTGATGTTGGACTAAATATTAAGACGAGGTTATTGGGCTTTGGACCATAATTGGGGTTTGAACAAAAGACCGACACTTGTGGAAATTAGACTATGGGCTACTAATGGGCTTTATATTAATTAAATGATATCTCGTTGATTTAATATAGATATTTATAATTTGACGTGTTTATATATAACCACATACGCTTGACTGGGTACGGTGGGCGGGATATTTATAAATACTAATAATTATTCATTTGACCGGACACGGGGATGGATTAATAATCACTGGACTCGTTAAAACAGGGGTGGATTACATTCAAGGTTAATTGGTGCAATTGTTAACAAAGTATTAAAACCTTGGATTACACGCAGTAGATAACCTGGTGTATTCATTAAACAAAGTATTAAGACCTTGTTACAGTTTAAGTCCCCAATTAGTTGGAATATTTGACTTCGGGTATAAGGTTAATTTGGCGAAGACTCTCACACTTTATAATTATGACCGATGGACTATTATGGACAAAACCAGATGGACATATCGAATAATCCAGGACAAAGGACAATTAACCCATGGTAATAAATTAAAATCAACACGTCAAACATCATGATTATGGAAGTTTAAATAAGCATAATTCCTTTATTTTATATCTCATCGCACTTTTATTTATCATCATTTTATTTATCGTACTTTAAATTACTGCACTTTTATTTTATCGCATTTTTATTTATCGTCATTTACTTTACGCTTAAAATTAAGTTATTATTTTGCATTAGGACTTAAAATCGACTAACCGGTCATTAAACGGTAAAACCCCCTTTTATAATAATAATAGTACTACTTATATATATATATATATATATATATATATATATATATATATATATATATATATATATATACACACACACAAATATAGTTTAAAATAAATATAGCGCTAAACTCAGTTGTATCCCTGTGGAACGAACCGGACTTACTAAAAACTACACTACTCTACGCTTAGGTACACTGCATATAAGTGTTGTAGCAAGGTTTAGGTATATCCATTCTATAAATAAATAAATAACCTGTGTAAAATTGTATCGTATTTAATAGTATTTCGTAGTAAAATATAATAGTATTTCGTACTACACCTCGCACACATCAACAAATTATAAGATTCGGCATTAGCTTCTCACTCAAATGTAAACAAAACAATACAATTCACTATTTTCGAAGACGATAAAGGACAAATTTGCAAATTTACGAAAAAAACAAATTCAACTACAATGTAGAAAACATACAAAGATGATAAAACTACATGTGCAGATAATAAGAATCAACTAAACTCAATCAAAAACTGAAGGTGTTAAAAGAGGGAAAACAAATGTCGAACAACAAACCTGGAAAAAAAATCTGTGCGCCCAACGTGAATTTAAAATCAGCGCTAAAGTTGTACTACAACACATGAAATGGATGAATGAAACGACCCAACTCGTCGTATTTCCGGCCCATAAAATTTTTTCCTTTTTAACATAATAATGTATGCAACATTAGTCCATTTATGTTTCCGAAAACATCATCATTACAATATTAAGTTTAGACATCTTTAAAACATACAATACATGAATTAAGTTTACAAAACGGGAATGAACCCATTTGACGTATCCAAAATATAGTTCATGACCCGACTAGTTCACTTTACAACCAAAACCGAGCATGGTGATCGGGAACGCTACCCAATCCTAATCAAAAGTATAAAGCAATCCGTAAAGCACTAGTCCCCAAGCAAACCCAAGCCGCCACTTGCAACCTATAAAAATATAAACAATGAGAGGGTAAGCTAATTGCTTAGTGAAAGCAATACTTATACATATACATATATAGTTTACCTACGCGCATCCACTTACAAATACCATGCAAACAAACGTATAAATGAGCTAGCATCACCAAACATACAACTAGCAACAACATTAGTATATTGATCACCACAATAATATACTTAAACATGACAATGCATAAAACATATCAAACCATTCCCCGCTATGGCACTACCGACTTGTAGACGACCAATAACGTCGAGTCTCACTCGTATGATGTCACCGACTTGTGAATCATCATAAGGTGTCACCGACTTGTGAATCATCAAAGGGTGTCACCGACTTGAGAACCACCCACTAATACGTATGGGTCATCGACTTGTGAATGCCATGTGGCGTCACCAATTTATGAAGCGCCACTAAGTGTCACCGACTTATGAATCACCGTAAGGTGTCACCGACTTGTGCAACACCTATCTAGATACTACCGACCCGTAGTTCTCATCACCTATATTAACAATAAGTCACCGGCCCGTGACATAACACCAATACTCACGATGTGGCATCGAAGGCCCACATCGCGTACGAGTAAATAAACTACATACATACATGTATAAATATTCCACTCACCTTATCGCCTAGGTGACGATTTTACAAATCTGCAGGCTTCGACGCAAGGTACCTAATACATTAAGTACACATTCAATTCACAAACTAGTTGGACTAGACACCAACATTCACCATTTATGCGTTTAATGACCCATTTGCACCAAAACCGCCCATTCATGGCCATGACTCATCATTAATCACTAAAGTTAGTGATTAAAGTCCAATAACACCAACTAACACAAACTTAGGGTATTTCATACCCATCTTACCCAACTAGGTCAACCATTACCCATTTGACCCATTTTAACATTTAGACTTATAATTTGGTCAAACTTGAACCCATTAACAATCTTTCACTAACTCACAAGTGTATTAGTGATTTAACAACACAATTAACACTTACAAACACCAAATCTCATGACCAAACCCTAGATTACAAGCCTTAGGGTTTCCATACATCAATTTAACCTAAATTCACCCATTTAACCCCCAAATGGGTCTTACAAGTCTTAAATGAACAAACCCTAGCCATAAATCAAATTAAACTCAAAACACGGAGTTAAGACTTACCAACATTATCACAACGTAGCTAGAGGCGTAGGGAACAACTTTAAAACTTGGGATCGGGCGAGATTCGGTCTTCTTCTTCCCCAAAGTGAGCTTTCTCTCACTAAAACTCAATCTCTCTCTAAAATGGATGTGTGTAGTTGAAGAAGTGATAAATGAAGTTAGGATAAGGTTGTATCAGTTTTTAAACTCCCAAAACCGTTCACCATGTAAAAAGACCAAAACACCCCAAAAGATCCCATTTAAAACGGGTTAAAATAGTCAATACAGCGAATTTGTCGCGTTTCGCGACACCCTGTCGCGTCACGCGATAACTCAAACGCGACACTCTTCAATCAAATGCGATAAACAAGACAGGAGACCAGTTTCTGAAGTCGCCGCATTTTGTTCAAACCCATCGCGATCCGCGATTGCCTGGGACGCGACATAGTAGCCTGGAATGTGATGATCAGTCAGGTCACACCTAAATTTCACAGTTTAGGCCATTAAATTCGATCGCGGTTAAAGCTAAACACTAGAAAGGTTACGTACGCACCTTGGAACATATACGGGGAAAAACGGGATGTTACAACTCTCCCCCACTTAAATTGGATCACGTCCTCGTGATCCGTATCAACATTAGAAGTTAAGCACTTCTTCCTCGAACATTTTTGTTTCCAACGCGGAGTCACACATGTAGTAATTGCGCATCTGAATTCTCGCTTCGTACACTAACGCATTGTATTACAACTACCGTACTTCTCATTTCCATTCGACCAAAATTTCCACCACTCACTAGAAAGTACACCGCGAAAACTTCATAACATTCATTTTATTTTTGGACCATAATGTGTTGATACACTATTATTATATTATATTCATGTTTATGTTTGGACCATAATGTGTTGATACACTATTATTATAAGTTCCAGTTGCGATTTTGTCTCTTGAATTTTGTGCGTATATATTTATTTTACTATTCTTTTTTTCCTTTCTTTGCTCCTTATTTTATTTAAAAAATTTTGTTTGCGTCGGATTTGTGTGTCAAGCTTTTGTCTACTGTATCTTTTTCAGGTTTGATGGTTTTGTTCATAAAGGTAATGTTGATGTGTAATTTATGTTTACGATAATTTTTACATATTTTTTTAATATGCGTTCTGAATTCTGATTGTGTTGTGCATGTTTGTGTTTATGAAAATAAGCGTTATGAACTTTCAGAATTACTTTTAATTCGAAAAAGTTCCATGGACAAACCCGGAACGTATTGTACCAGAAGTTTTATTGTTTGTCATTAAATTTATGACCTACCTACCTTGCAGGTCTTTTGATGATCTTCGGGCGGTTATCTGTGAGGATTACCATTTTTTCATTCGATTGATAAGTTCTACGTAGTATTAGTTTTTGAAACGACATTTTGGCTATATTTTAGATAATGCAAAATGGTGTATCATCGATATTACCTTCGATTGAATAAACTTGAGTTGTTTTTTACTTTTGATTATTAGCTTGTAAGTTTATATGTATGTATGTATGTATGTATGTATATGTTGGTGATTGAAGTGTTATGTTTGTTACTGAAAACGGACAATAATGGTTATTGTATGTATTTAAAGGCCCACGCGACGAGGAGTCTGCAACAAAGGAATACCATTTTTGAGAATATGTGTTGAATGATTTGGAGTTTAGCTGATTAGCTCGCCAGGAAAAACAGGTTTTTTTATATTCATTTATTGATTTACATGCTTTATTTACCCAAATTTTGTTTTGTATGCAAGTTGGAGAATCTATTATTTCTGTTTGTTAGACTTATATGAACTGATAGAAAAAGCAGCTTAATTTTAATGAAGATTTGATATTTGTGTTTTACGATAGGGCTCCATTATGATTTTATAAATCGAAATCAACCTATCTAATAAGTATCATTGTTTAGACTAATACGACAATCTGCAGTTGGAGATGAATAGAAACAATATAAAGGAAGCAGAAGAGGAGGCATCAGCGAATCGCGGCGAACCTCACTCTATTTATAGATAAGAGAGAAGAGAGATACTAATAGTTTGTACAAATCATAAAACATGTACGTATATGTATATTAATGTACATATTATACCTGTATACTTTATCATTCCCAAGTACAATCATTTTAGTAATACTCTTTAAGTAACTAAGGTGTTGTTTGTTTTTTAAGATGTATTTGTGTGAAGATCTGTGAACCATGTCTATAGAGAAGATGTGGTCTGAAGGTCTGTATGGTGAATACTAAAAACTGTTTGTTTTTATGTCTGCAAAATAACTTAATCATGTCTACAGCACAAATAAGCACACTTCTAAGTTTGCGAGATTGCAGACAAAATAAGACATTATTTTATCTTATGTCTTCAGAAAAACAAACAGTTTGCAGTATAAATGTCTGCAAGCGCTCGCAGACATATGACATAATAAGGTCTTCAGACCGAAAAACAAACGACACCTAAATGATTTAATTTTTTCAAATACTTTAAAATTGATTATTATTTAATTATCAGGTTATCAAACACCATATTTATATTTATATTCAAACACCTAATCAAAATCCTAATTCATTACAGATAATTATTTGATTTTGATTATAATTTTGAAACAAATAATCAGTTTAAAACTGAAGTTGTGATGTGGTCCAACTGTTGGTGGCCTACCTTCTTTAGACCATTCCCAACCGTGACTGTGACGTCACAATGAGTTTGGCTAAAAAGTGCAAAAAAAAGTGCAAACTGACGGTGATTAGGAACTGACCTTTTTTTAACCCGTGTATATATTGAATAGGGTGATGTGGCAAAATCTGATTGGAAATGGGGTGAGAAAAAATAAATTAATTATTAAAGTATATATTTATTAAATTATTAAAATTCATTGATTGGTTGGAAACAAAAATTGACGGAGCCAAAAAACTCGTCAGGATCGTGACTGACGGATCTGGCGGATGGGGACTGACGCTGCAATAACTTCGTCAGTTTCCGTCAGTTAAGTCCAGGTAGGACTGACGGATGGGGACTGACGGATGGGGACTGACGCCGCATTGGATGTGGTCTTAGGGGAGGTCAGGAGTTCGACCCCTGTTGACTACATACTCCCTCCGTCCATATATTATTGTCCATTATTCCATTTTGGATGTCCCAAATTAATTGTCCACTTCCATAAATAGAAAGGAAAGAAGATATTTTATTGGTGGATCTGGAGAGAGAAGATATTTCATTGGTGGAGAAATGAAGTTAGTGGGATTTCCTAAAACTGTGTGTTTTTTGTCTGGTGACAATAAATATGGGACGGATGGAGTATTAAAAATACAATTTCATCTCTGTCATGAAGTATCCACCCATGACACATTTCTCATATCATTTGAGGGGTAAATGAGAGGGAGGTTTTACTTGACAGTGCCTTTGAATAGGTTTCAAAGTTTCCTCACGGACAGCGACGAGGGCGAAGTTATTATAGGTGGATCGGCATAGTTAAAACCGGTGGTTTAGTCCCCTCGGTGATAGCAATAGCTTGTTAAAAAAAAAAAAAAAAAAAAAATCAGTTTAAAATCCCAAATACAAACACCACTGTAGCGATTGCAATCTCGGTTTGTTAGTGCTTGTTTGGATCGTACGTATGTATACTCTCGCTCAGTCATAGCAATTACAATCTGCTCAACCGATCTTTCATTTTATATGTGCGATTCTCTAAACCCAAAAGCTATACACAAGTAAGATTGATTTTTTTTTTTTTTTTTTTTTTTTTTTAATCTCAATCCTCATCTTTCTGTAATTCATGCTTAGGGTTTCATATCATCAATAGCTTTTTAAGTTCTTATGTTACATCGCTTTCTTTCTAATTGTTTATTATGTGACTGACTACTCAATTATTACTGTAGTAATTTTAGTGAATATGATCAAAAATTTTATACTGCAATTTAGAGATCTGTATAGATATATTATCTTCATTTAGGATGTACCTACATTTTGACTTTGGAGGTCCAACATATTGCATTTTAGCTCAAAAATAATGACATGGTTTAAATAGTGTTTTTAAATAAATAATTGCAAACTAAGTTCTTGCAAAATATAATAGGTTTTGATATTCTTGATGAAAGTATTTCTTCATTAATATTCGTGAATTTTTTTTTTTTTAATGTCGTACTACGATTATCACATGAGATTCAATTATGCATGGTGTCATAGTGCTGAAAAGTAAGTCAATTTTATTAGCAAGAAGCACATAATATGGTAATTGTTTAGCTTCTGAGGATACAGCTTAGGTTAATTAAATAATTAGATTTGAAGTATGCTGGTTAGAATATTTTGAATTTATCATTGAGTTTTATCAGACACTCTTGTAAAATGGCTAGATATATTGAAACTGAAGTTTATTTCCATTGAGATTAGTTATTAATCATATTTCATTGAGTACGGATTATAGATGTAGTCATAGAACCTTCAAATCATTTAAATGTTTTATTCATTTGATTGCATTTTGTTATTTTAATAAAATGTTATTCTAGTTACACGGTGTATTTAACTTCAGAGTTCAGACTTCTTAATACTGATGAACTTGCATTACCTTTTGATTATCTTAGAAGTTGTATCCAGTGGCCTACTACCTCAAAAGCCATCAAAAACTACCTGGAATTACTCTTTATTACACATTTCAGTCCATCAAATTGCTTATTCTCAAGGATACGAGCCACGTGTACTCTTATGGGTGCACATGACCCCAGTGAAATTTGGGTGATAAGCAAGTTTTCGAGTTTCCTGTATTGTTTTTGGGTCTTGGAGTTAGATTAACAATAAACAATACTGGTTTTAAAGGTGCACGTGTTATTTAAGTGTCCGCATGTGCACACATTTAACAAATAACACTATTATTTTTAATATATACTTCGTAAATAAATGTATAGAAATAGAAATTTACTATCATGATTACATTTGATCTAATATATATGATTCTTGGAATATATTTAAAATAATTAAAAATCTTGTATTAACATTTAAATGTTTGTGTAAAATGTAACATATAAATATAAGGAGTTCGTCCATCGTTCTTGGTTAAAAATTAATACAACAATACTCAATTACATGAATGTGAGTTGTTAAAAATTAATGTGTTGTTATATTAAGTACTATTACTGATTTAATTGTCTATTATTCTTTTATGTTATGTCTCAAATTAATTATCCATTTCTATAAATTAAAAATAAGAACATTGAATTACAAGTTCTTTTATATCGTTGATGTAGGCAAGTAAAACAAAAAGATAGCTAAAATATAAGGGGTAAACTGTAAAAGCTAACAAAATGTATTGTATTATACTAATATTATCTAAAATGGGTGTACGTGCAGTATGTTGTTTCACTTTTACAAAGCTTTGTTCATTATAAGTTTTGGTAAGTTGTTGTACAGTATATGTGCAGTCCAAGCAGTAAGGCTATAGTGAGTCTTTATATGTTTTAAAGAACTAAGGGTGCGTTTGATATGGGAGAATGTAGAAGAATGGAATCACAATTGGGAATGGAAATGCAAATTATGAGAATGTGTACTGCCTTTCTTCAATCGAAATTTTGATATCATTCATATCTTACATTATTATGTATGCGTATCAGTAGGTTGCCACCTGTTTTGATATCATTTTCTCTTATTTGAAGAAATTATTAATGAAGGTGGTTTATTGGTGGATGTTAACGCATGGCTAAGATTAGAGATCGGACTGAAGACTTTAAAGATGCTGTCAACAGGGGTGCTTTGTCTTTGGGATTTAATGAGGTTGGTTTTATACTTTTGAGCATGCTCACCCGATTCTCATATGATTTTGTTTATTATTTTTCATTTTTTTCAGCTTTAAGTTTAGTTGTCTTACCAATCTCTATGCCTATTTGACCATTGTGTTCTTAGTTTATATCGTTGCATCATTATTAGCGTTCGAAGTTATAATGATCGTTTTTTTATTTTCTGTTATATACCTACCTACCTACTATAATGGAGGGTTCACTGCTTAAATATGTACTCATGAATCTTTTTTTTTTTTTCTTTTTTTTTCTTTTGTTGCTGTTGAGACCTTCTAGTGAGGAGTTGATGTGTTATTGGTTTGTAAATGTGAAATGTGATTACATTAAAATGTATTTGAGTGTATTTGTAATTAATAACCAATAGTAATCTGTAGTTTGTGATGGGTGATTAATGTTGACAGGCCAAAAGAGCAGCATTAATGGCATCTTTTATTATACACAAACCTAGGGAAAGATCACAGTATACCAAGGCTGCACTAAAGACGGTATACTAATCTTGATTACCATATGCTCTTTAAGTTATTCTTGTTATCAACATATTTTGTATCTGAATTGATCTCATATTTATTGTGTTTCGTTCATTTATTTATGTATTTATTTTTTATTTTTAGCTAGAGAGCATCGGGACTCTAGAACAGTTCTTGATAAAGCATAGGAAGGATTATATAGACCGTCACCGTACAACAGAAGAGGAGAGGGACAACATTGAGCATGAAGTAAGTTTTATAACTTACCTTGAACTACGATACAATACTATTTGTTCCCAAAAAGTAGCAAATTAATGATATAAGACTCACATTATGCTTCTATAAAAACTGATTTGTTATTTAGCATTAGATAACTACTTTTCCAAAAAACTAGATGTGGTAATTTCGACCCCTTCACTTATAAATGGGTCAAGTAAGCTTCTATTTTATCTCAGTAAGGTTAAATTATAATATAGATCAAAGGGTAATGGGTCAAATGGGTTGGAAGCCGGGAAGATGTGAACTTTATGCATAATTGTTGATTAAATTTATACCTAAATAAATAGTTATTTTGTAATACTATTGTTTAGTGCTCTTACCGATCTCTATGTCTATTTTATCTCAGTAAGGTTTGAACAATTAGTGTGTTTGTTCTGTTTAAAAAAACACTAATACTTAAACGGAATGAACAGTCTATTCTCTGATAAATTTATAGATAAAAATGTCTTTGCAGGTCGATCCAACCTAGCCTGGTCCAGTACAACCTGTGCTAGGAATGACCTGTTTCAACCCAAACCTGTTACCTGACCTGCCCCGCCCATCTTGACACCTCTAGTTCATAACATCACCTTCTTCTGCAACTTATCTTGAGGTGGCCAGAGAAAGGGTCGGAAACGGTCAAAGGATAAACCGGTTAGGTCGCGTACATACTCCCCCTCCCCGGGTAGCCTGTACAGGATCCGTTTACCGTTTACCGTTTACCTTCTTCTGCAGGTTAGTATTTTTGTTAAAGCTTGTAAAGAACAAATTGACTTTCTCCAAAGTAGCATAACGGATGAAGAAGTGAATTCGAAGGGCTGGCTTGGTATTAGGGGTGACAATGCTAATGCTGATACCATCGCACATAAACATGGAGTGGTATGCATAATTATTTCTAGCATTTACACATAAATTTTACTAAATGTTAACCTCTAAATAAGCATATAATCGTATCAGCATCACTTTCTTTAAACATAAAAGATTATTATTGCAACTTTAAGTTTCAATAGCAAGATAATCATTTAGCAAAGTCAGACACTGTTGATGGTATTCATTACATTTATTTTGCATTCATTTCAGGTATTAATCTTAAGTGAAAAGCTTCATTCAGTTACATCACAATTTGATCAACTCAGAGCTTTACGCTTTCAAGAGGCCATTACTCGAGCTATGCCTAGAAGAAAACCAATCTCGGCTCGTGCTAAAACCTATACTGATGTCTCTCGGTCTAGCAACAATTTTGAGTCAATCGAACCAACAAGTTCAGATATTAGGGACCCTAGTGATATCCAAACTGAACCCATGAAAGTCCAACAGCAGCTTTTAGATGATGAAACCCGTGCTCTTCAGGTATTATATTATATCCATTCATCAAGATTGTGCTTTTTAATCTGAAATTATGGTTCATAGTTGAGAACGTTATTTTGGTTCAGGTGGAGTTGTCAAATCTTCTCGATGCCGCGCGTGATACCGAAACAAAGATGGTAGAGATGTCAGCATTGAATCATCTTATGTCAACGCATGTCTTGCAACAGGCTCAACAAATAGAGTATTTGTATGACCAGGTTAGAAGATATCAAATTCATTTTGTTAAAAACCATATGAAATGCTATATAAAGGCCCTTTGAAAAAAAATGGTATAAAGAAAGTACTATTGTATGGAATTGCCAATACATATAGTGGTATATGTATGTGCTGTAAAAAATGATTTTGTTGTATTATTTAAGAAATGTTGATGCTAAAGAAGATTTATATACAGGCGGTAGAAGCAACAAAGAATGTAGAGTTGGGTAACAAGGAATTGACACAAGCAATTCAGCGTAATAGCAGTAGCAGAACATTCCTTTTGCTTTTCCTTATTGTCCTTACCTTTTCTGTACTGTTTCTTGACTGGTACAGTTAAAAATTCAGACCAATCGATCAACCTATTTTTATGTTTGTTTTGTTTCTCCAATCCCGTTTCAGAAAATCTGTCAAGGATAATAGTAGTAGTTATCTTGATATCAATTATATTTATTTTTGTTGTTCTTATAGAAGGGTCTTCATGTATTATATTTCAGTCATGTTATAATATGTTACTTTTCGTTTGGAGAAGGGGATGTTGAACAACATACACACTGTGTAGGATCGTTTAAGGTCCACCAACATGTATGACATATAAGCTCATGAGTTCCACATTACTCTAAAATCAATTGGTGATAGAGTGAGGTTCCCATAAGCTTATATACATACATTTTTTTCTATCAGTTTCCGATATGGGAACATTGTGCATTTCCTTAACCGATTATCTCCAACAATCGCCCCCTTAATCGGTTAATCCATGCTGCTTGACGAGCATCGTGGATCATCCTTGCTATTTCTTGCTACATGCGGGTCATATCTTCTCGCTCAAATCTTAAACAAACTCTCCTCAAATCTACAACGGGTCATATCTTCTCGCTCGCAACGAGTTAAATTTTTCTAACACCATCGTTAAACTCGAGAAAATTTTAGGAACACAATGTCACTAACTATATGCAAAACGGACGCTTTTTAAAAAACACTAAATATTTGGGGTACTTTTCGTACACGTTGATTTTGCGTTAAATTTTTAAAAGTCTACAACTCCATAGCGAAACGCGGAGATGCACATATATTGTTAATTTAACATAACATTTAAATCTTTCACGAGCTATACCTTTTAGTTCGACTCGAGTTGCGCTTCAACGACATCATCGTTAGCCACGGAATAATTTTACAAACTAAACGCAATAAAAGACATTGAAAACCGAACCGCCGCGAAGCGAGGGTTCGAAAACTAGTTAAGTTCATATGATATATGATATACTTGATTTGGATGTTCATCTTGAGTAGCACGTTAACATGACAATGATGACTGAACTCGAAACACCTTGCTATTATGATACTGAAATATGGATTCTTTAGTCTTTACATTTGTTATTATCACATATTTTATCTTATACGGAGTAGCACGTTTCGATATAAGAAAAGAGAACACATTATATTTTGAGAGGTTGAAGATTAAGGAAATTGCAGATACAGTAAGCGAGTTTTTGAATAACTAGGATACGTTAAATAGAATTTTGTAAAATAAAAAATACTTCATTCATTCGTCTCATTTTTATATATACTTTATACTATTTTTGCTTATTACGAAAAGTATTGTCTGTTATAATTCAGTAGGCTTATAACTACCTTTAGTGGTTTGATTCTTGATGTTATAATTCAGTAGGCTTATAACTACCTTTAGTGGTTTGATTCTTGATGTTATAATTCAGTAGGCTTATAACTACCTTTAGTGATTTGATTCTTGATTTAGAATACTAATAATGAAGTGTAAGAACAAAGATGATAATGGAGAGAAAGAAAGAAACACTTTGTAAGTGTGAGAAATGGTGCAAGTTTAATGCTTGCATTCATGAGTATTTATAGCCTAAAATCTCAATATAAAAATACATACTTTGTGTACCAAAATTGACTATATGTATACACCAAAATTGACTATCCATATCTATATTATTATTATTATTATAACACTCCCCCTTGGATAGCAATTTTATTTTGTTGAAGATCAACTATAAATTACTGCCTCGTTAAAAACCTTGCTAAAGAAAACCCAGTGGGAAAAAAACTTTAGCTAAGGGAAAAAGAGTGCAGCATGGAGTTGACTCCCCCTCAAGTAGACATCGCTTCAGCTGTTACATCTTTTGAACATGTCTCATGCCAATGTTATGAACGTGTGTTCTGAAAATAGCAGTTGGAAGTGCTTTCGTGAAAAGATCAGCAGAGTTTTTGCTAGATTGCACATATCTCATTTCAATCTGGTTGTCCTTAATGAGATTTTGAGTGTATGAGAAGAATCTAGGTGGTATGTGTTTTGTTCGGTCACTTTTGATATACCCTTCTTTCATCTGTGCTATGCAAGCTGCATTATCTTCAAAGATAGTTGTTGGACTTTTATCGCGTTCTAGTCCACAAGAATCAGTAATGAGTTGTGTCATTGATCTCAACCAAAAACATTCTCGAGTAGCTTCATGTAATGCAATCACTTCGGCATGATTTGACGATGTAGCAACAAGTGTTTGTTTTTGAGAACGCCATGATATTGCAGTACCTCCATTTAGGAATACATATCCAGTTTGAGATTTAGCTTTATGTGGATCAGATAAATAACCTGCATCTGCATAACCAACCAAATCTTGTTTTGATTCGTTAGAATAAAATAATCCTAAATCAGTAGTTCCTCGAAGGTATCGAAATATGTGTTTGATCCCATTCCAGTGTCTTTTGGTAGGAGCAGAGCTGAACCTTGCCAACAAATTAACTGCAAAAGAAATGTCAGGTCTTGTACAATTTGTAAGATACATAAGAGCTCCAATTGCACTAAGATATGGTACTTCTGGTCCAAGAATGTCTTCTTGATCTTCACATGGACGAAATGGATCAGCTTCAACATTGAGTGATCTAACAACCATAGGAGTACTTAATGGTTTTGCCTTGTCCATATTGAAACGTTTCAAAATCTTTTCAGTATATGTTGTTTGATGTACAAGTAAACCATTAGGCATATGCTCAATTTGTAAACCAAGGCAATACTTGGTTTTTCCGAGATCTTTCATTTCAAATTCTTTCTTTAGAAGTTGAATGGCTTCATGGATCTCTTTATTTGTACCTATGATGTTAAGATCATCAACATAAACAGCTATGATCACATATCCGGATGTTGTTTTCTTAATGAAAACACAAGGGCAAGTAAGATTATTTGTATACCCTTTGCTTATCAAGTAATCACTTAATCGGTTATACCACATACGTCCCGATTGTTTTAACCCATATAAAGATCTTTGTAATTTAATCGAATACATTTCTTTGGGTTTTGCATTTGATGCTTCTGGTACCTTAAATCCTTCAGGTATCTTCATATATATATCACTATCAAGTGATCCATATAGATAAGCAGTCACAACATCCATGAGATGCATTTCTAAATTTTTAGAAACTGCCAGGCTGATTAAGTATCTAAAAGTAATTGCATCCATAACAGGGGAATAAGTTTCTTCATAATCAATTCCTGGTCTTTGAGAAAAACCTTGAGCTACAAGTCTAGCTTTATACCTTGTAACTTCATTTTTCTCATTTCTTTTTCGGACAAAAATCCATCTGTATCCTACAGGTTTCACATCTTTAGGAGTGAGAATGATGGATCCGAAAACCTTTCTTTTATTGAGTGATTCTAATTCAGCTCGTATTGCTTCTTTCCATTGAGCCCAATCATGTCTATTTTGACATTCAACCATAGATGTTGGTTCTGGATCATCATCATTATTCATGATGTCATATGCAACATTAAATGAAAATTTCTCATCAAGATTTTTCATTTCATTTCGGTTCCATAATATTTTTGAATATGCATAATTGATTGCAATTTCTGTATTGACATCATCAATCTCCTCTGCAGTAGGAGTACTGATTTGTGGTTCTTCTTGAACACTTTCTTTTACTTCATTATCAGCTGATTTTCTTTTTCGAGGATTTTTATCCTTTGAACCGATTGGTCTTCCACGTTTCTGACGTGGCAAAGATTCATGAGTGACGTTATTGCCAGCTTTTGGAATTTCAATTCGAGCTGGAGTATTTACTGCTGGTATATATGATTTTGTCACCGTTTTTGTATCTGTAAATGCATCAGGCAATTGATTTGCAAGTTCTTGTATATGCATTATCTTTTGAACTTCTGTCTCGCATTCTTTTGTGCGAGGATCAAGATACTTTAATTGAGGTTCACACCATGAAACATCATTTTCTTTATTTTTCATTTCTCCCCCTAATCTAGGGAACAATGTTTCATTAAAATGACAATCAGCAAAACGTGCTGTAAAAACGTCACCTGTCATAGGTTCAATATACCTTAATATTGAAGATGTTTCATATCCAACATATATTCCCAACCTCCTTTGAGGACCCATTTTTGTACGTTGTGGTGTCGCAATTGGAACATACACTGCACAACCAAATGTTCTAAGATGGGAAATATTTGGCTCTTGACCAAAAGCAAGTTGTAGGGGGGAATATTTATGACTTGCACTTGGTCTGATGCGAATCAATGCAGCAGCATGTAAAATTGCATGACCCCATATAGATACAGGGAGTTTTGTTCTCATTATCAATGGTCTAGCGATTAACTGTAAACGTTTAATCAATGACTCGGCTAAACCATTTTGTGTATGCACATGAGCAACAGAATGTTCAACAACAATTCCTATAGACATGCAATAGTCATTAAATGCTTGAGATGTAAATTCACCAGCATTATCAAGTCTCACCCTTTTAATGGTGTAATCAGGAAAATGAGCTCTCATTTTAATAATTTGGGCAAGAAATTTTGCAAATGCCACATTACGGCTTGATAACAGACAAACATGAGACCATCTGCTAGATGCGTCTATTAGAACCATGAAATATCTAAATGGTCCACATGGTGGATGAATTGGTCCACATATATCACCTTGAATTCTTTCAAGAAACATTGGTGATTCTTTCTCAACCTTAAGTGGTGAGGGTCTAGTTATCAATTTTCCAAGAGAGCAAGATGTACATGGAACCATTGTATCATGATGGATTTTTCTATCCTTTAGTGGATGTCCATGAGTACATTCAATAATCCTTTTCATCATTGTTGATCCTGGATGGCCTAATCTGTTATGCCATAAACTGAATACACCAGGATCAATATATTTTTCGTTAACTACCATATGTATTTCTGGTACATTTATATGTGTATAATGTAATCCAGAACTAAGTCTTGGCAGTTTTTCAACCACATGACTCTTGTCAGTGATACTTAAATATTTCTCATTTTCTGTTGTCACTGACTGATAATCATACCCGTTAAGGTATATGTCGGAGAAACTCAATAAATTTCTGCTTGACTTGGGAGAAAATAAGGCATCATTTATTAAAAATTTTGTACCATTTGGTAGTATGAAATTTGCCTTTCCTATCCCTTTTATCAAGTTAGCAGGTCCTGATATTGTATGTATAGTTCCTTCCGTTGGTTTTAGATCAATAAAATATTTCTCGGATTTAAGTATAGTGTGTGTAGTTCCACTGTCTGCTATACAGAGATCTCCACCACTTGATTGATGTTGTATTCCAGCAAAATTCATATTGAACTTCATATATAAGAAATAAATAGTGAGTACATTAATATTACACAATATTTTAAACGCAAATAGATAGTACTGAAACATTTAGCAAACATAATGACAAAGACAGACGATATTAAATCGTTTATTTTTCAAAAGACACACAACTTAAACATTCAAGAAATCTTCATATAAATCAGATGGTTTCTCAGTGACTGTTGGATCAATATTATCCACAAAATTTACTTCCTTTTCTTTACCTTTCAGCGAATCCTGATACATCTTAACAAGATGTTTAGATGTTCGGCAAGTATTAGCCCAGTGGCCCATTCTACCACATCTGTAGCAAGATTCTTCAGAATTTTTAGAAGAATTTTCTTCAACATCTTGTTTAATGGGCTTGTTTTGTGGTTGATATTTATATTTTCGTGGATTACTATTTCTTTGACCACCACGGCCACGACCACGACCACGTCCACGCCCATTACCATTACCATAAGGATGGTTTCTACCATAGTTATGGCTTTTGGCATGATGATGGTGATGGTTATTATAACCACGACCTTGCCCGCGTCCTTGTCCCTGTTTATAATTATTTGCAGTATTTGCTTCAGGGATTGCAAGTGTACCAGTAGGACGGGATTGCTGATTTTTCATTAATAGCTCATCATTTTGCTCTGCAACTAAGAGATATGAATTAAGTTCAGGATATGTTTTGAACTTTAGCATTCTCAAATTTCTTTGCACTGTGATGTTTGCAGCATTCATTGTGGAGAAAGTTTTCTCCATCATGTCTGCATCACTAATTTCATGTCCACAGAATTTAAGTTGTGAACATGTATTATACAGAGCTGAGCTGTATTCATTTACTTTCTTAAAGTCTTGGAACCTTAATGTTCTCCATTGTTCCATTGCAGCTGGAAGTAAAATTTCTCTTTGATTATTGAATCTGCTTTTGAGACCTTCCCATAAAACATGGGGATCTTCTACAGTCACATAATTATTTTGTAAGCATTCATCAATATGTTGATGAATAAAGCAACATGCCGTAGCTTGTTCTTTTTCAGAACAAGTGTTGTTTTCATTTATGGTTTCAAGAATGCCCATTGATTTAAGATGCATTTTTACTTTTATAACCCATGGCATGTAGTTGTTTCCAGTTGATTCTAAAGGAGTAAATTTAAGCTTTTTCAGATTCGACATTTTCTATTATCAAAAATTAAAACAAACATCATGATAAATTAGAGTCAATTTATATTCATAAGTATATAAACATTAAACATAAATTTAATATAACATAAATGATAAGTAGGTGACAGTGTCGACCATGTGTAAGCAATCATAAATAAATGTTATATAACAAAAATATAAATATTAGTAAACATAAATGAAAAATTTGGCGACAGTGTCGACCATATATTTTTTCAGGTGGTATAACCGACCTATATCATTCTGGTGGTATAACCGACCATATATCATTTTGGTGGTATAACCGACCATATATCATTTTGGTGGTATAACCGACCATATATCATTTTGGTGGCAGAGCCAACCATATTTAGTATTAAGATTATCGTGCTGATAACGTGTTATAATTCAGTAGGCTTATAACTACCTTTAGTGGTTTGATTCTTGATGTTATAATTCAGTAGGCTTATAACTACCTTTAGTGGTTTGATTCTTGATGTTATAATTCAGTAGGCTTATAACTACCTTTAGTGATTTGATTCTTGATTTAGAATACTAATAATGAAGTGTAAGAACAAAGATGATAATGGAGAGAAAGAAAGAAACACTTTGTAAGTGTGAGAAATGGTGCAAGTTTAATGCTTGCATTCATGAGTATTTATAGCCTAAAATCTCAATATAAAAATACATACTTTGTGTACCAAAATTGACTATATGTATACACCAAAATTGACTATCCATATCTATATTATTATTATTATTATAACATTGTCTACTTAATATAATAATGATGAAAAGTTATTAAAGTTGATTTGTACAAAAAGCTCCAAGTATGTTTCTACTCTTGTACCGGTTTTAGTTGGGCCAGAAAACCCTATAGCCCACATTTATCAACATTCAGTACCAGAAAAAAATAAGGCCCATCCAAAAAAACATCGATCCATCCTTATATCAACAAAAACCTAACAAACACAAAACTAGGGTTTACAATCTTCATCATCATCTTCTTCAGCGCAGTCGTCTGTTGCAGCGAAAATGGTGAAAGGACGTCAAGGTGAACGTGTCAGGTACTTTTCAAAATCTTAAGTTCCTGAATGTTCATCATTAACACGATCTCAATTGTTTACTAAATTTTATTTTTAAAATCATTTCAGACTCTACACCAGAGGAACTGTTCTCGGTTACAAGAGGTAAATTTTCATTCATGATGCATTGCATATGTTTGTACATATATCTCTCATGTGTTTGTACATATATCTCTTTATGTGTATTATTGTGTATCAATGTACTTATTATGTATCTGTATGAGGGATTTGTTTATTAGTACTGCAATCGAATGATTTTGATTCAATTAATTAGGTCAAAGTCAAACCAGTATCCAAACACATCATTGGTTCAAATTGAAGGAGTGAACACGAAGGAAGAAGTATCATGGTACCAAGGCAAACGTATGGCTTATATCTACAAGGCTAAAGTGAAAAGGAATGGATCACATTACAGGTGTATTTGGGGCAAAATTACTAGGCCTCATGGTAACACTGGTATTGTAAGGGCTAAGTTTACCACTAATCTTCCTCCTAAATCCATGGTAATTGTGCTTTTATGAATGAATGTTCTAGTGTTATGTTTGTGTTGATTGTAATTACTATATAAACGTTTGTTGATTTGTTTGTAGGGAGCTAGAGTTAGGGTGTTCATGTACCCAAGCAATATTTAAGGTAATATTTTATCTGATTGCGAGTTTTTTCTTACTCCCTTTTGTCGTTGAATTTGACTATTTGAGCTGCTGTGTTGTTGGTTATGTACTTTTTGTTAGGCTATCAATGTTGTTTACATCATAATATACATTGAATCTTGTATGAATTATATGGAATAAGTAGTACATGAAGGTTTTTTGTCAACTAGGTTTTGTACCAATGAATGCGCCAGGATGTGGAACCCTATATTATCAGATTTTTCTTGTGTTTCCAGTTAGATTGTAACGTTGACTCGTTGCACACAATAGTCGCGTGTGGTTTTAATTGTACAAGGCCAAAACACAATTTGAAGTGTGTAGATACTTATTGCACTTAGATTTCTTTGACTGGAGATAAGCAATTTATTTCAAAGCTGAAGTGGTGTTATACCCTTTATGAGCGAATCTTAAAACCAACTTTTCTAATACTGACTGAATTTTCTTGCAAAATACTCGGAGTTTGTTTTTATAAGACCCAATCAATTCCGTTGGTAGATGCTTGATTTAGTTTAAGACCGATACTTTATAGTTCTTCGTTTAAAGTGAACCAAATACATGTGGCTTTCTGGAACTTAGATTAGTGCATCATATATTTTCTTTTGGAAAAACAAGTGCTGGACTAGTCGTCTAATTTGACCCGGCTAGACTTAATTGGGTCAAATTTGCTGGACTAGTCTCCGACTAATAATATCTTCACACTGACACATGGAGGCATGATCTTAATATATTCATATTGCTAGTATTTTTATATATAGACTTCATTGAATACAGTATGCATATACGAACATACAAACCCTTTAATGTTTACTTTGTTTTGATTTTGTTACTAAATGCTCTAGTGATCTGCAGTTGACTCAGAAATACTTGCTGGGCTCTCAATGTATACATGTATTAATTAATTATGGATCTCTGTTTATCGGTTGCAGTTTGTCGCTGTTGAGAAGAAGGGAGATAGTGTTGCTGGTGCTTAAATGGATTCCTATTACAATTTTGTGTTCTTACTTTTTTGTTTGATGGAATTAGTTTATGTAGCAGGGTGATGCTTATACTGTGACAAATCCTTTTGTTTTCAATGAATTTGAGTTTATTTTGGATTTAGTTAATTGAGGAAACATGGGAATGATTCTTGGAATACCCAGGTACCTTGTGTTATGTTCTGTTGGTGCCATTATAGTGATATAGACTGCCTGATACGGGCGGTTATTTAAACCTCATAATGAGGTGGCAATTTATTGACGAAAATGACCATGTTACAACCCGTTCCTAAATCGCATTGATGTTAGCAGTAACATTAAATGTTGAAAATTTCCGTTTGAAGTGAGAATCGAACCTGTTACTTCAAGTTGTCATTAAGATTAAATTTATGCACAAAGTAATTGTAAATTAATCTGATTAAGAGAGGTTATTTCTATAAAACAATTGACTATTGATAATGTATAAATAAGTAAAGTGTTATAAAAGTAATAATTGGATGATAATTTTATTATTATTATAGATATTGCATAGTATATTTTTTTGAGTATAAATAGGTGTGTTGAGTTAGAGTTTATTGTATGTATTTTTTGGTTAACAAAAACACTCTCTCTCTCTAGATTCCAAATGCCACCAAACTCTCATTGTACATTTTTCTATAAATAAAAATCAATTACTCATACCTTTTGTTCAACCTTTGTTTTCTCCGTTTTACAGTATCTCTATCTCTATATACCTTCTACAGTCAAGAACCACTAAAGGTAGTTATAAGCCTACTGAATTATAACACGTTATCAGCACGATTATCTCAACATTTATACTAAATATGGTTGGCTCTGCCACCTAACTAATATATGGTCGGTTATACCACCTAAATGATATATGGTCGACACTGTCGCCTAATTTACATTTATGTTATCTAACATTTATTTATGTATACTAACATTCACATTTATGTTATCTAACATTTATTTATGTATACTAACATTTACATTTATGTTATCTAACATTTATTTATGTATACTAACATTTACAGTTATGTTCACTAACATTTATATTTATGTTATTTAAGTTATATATGGTCGGTTATACCACCTGAATTATATTTTCTGTAATCTAACTCTTATTAACTTCACTAACATTTATATTTATGTTAATAAGACCTCATGATTGTACGCAACACGTCATTTGACAACACGGTACTTTATGTACGCAACACGTCATTTGACAACACGGTACCATGGGTCGAGATTAATTCCGATCAATACGAATACGATGGGGTCTTTATATGTTATCTAACATTTATGATTACTTATGCAATTAATCATTATTTATTTCATGCATACTAATGTTTATTCTTAAAAGTAAATCTTAAAAGTTAAAATAAGAAAAAATAGTTTGTATTTTTATTAAAAGTAAATCTTAAAAGTTAAAATAAGAAAAAGTAGTTTGTATTTTTATTAAAAGTAAATTTTAAAAGTTAAAATAAGAAAAAGTAGTTTGTATTTTTATTAAAAGTAAATCTTAAAAGTTAAAATAAGAAAAGTAGTTTTGTATTTTTATTAAAAGTAAATCTTAAAAGTTAAAATAAGAAAAGTAGTTTGTATTTTTATTAAAAGTAAATCTTAAAAGTTAAAATAAGAAAAAGTAGTTTGTATTTTTATTAAAAGTAAATCTTAAAAGTTAAAATAAGAAAAAAAAATCTTGTCCTTTATATTACTCATACGCGTTTTGATATAGTGACTTTATTCGTTAACGTCAACTAACGACGTTACAACGGTCATATATACATAACGGTTGTTAACGTCAACTGACGACGTTACAACAACTATATTTTTCAAATATAAAATAAACATCTCCGTTTTCACATTTTCACAAATCAATCTTCATTTTTCAGATTACTACTCTCAAAAAGTTTTTGTAAAAATGATTCACACAAGGATGATTTTTTCTATTGTATTGGTCATATTAACTATCATCATTGTTGCTAATATACCACCGGGTGAACCTATATTCTATCCTGCCCTTGTGGTTTTATTATTTGTAATCATACCATTATTCTGTTATTTGCTACTTATGAATTTAAAATGATTCTAATTTTATTTTATTATTTGTCTATGAATAGAAGTTGATTATGATTATGATTTATGTTATTCATCTTTTTGATAATAGAAAATGTCGAATTTGAAAAGGCTTAAATTTGCTCATTTAGAACAAGTGGGAACAACTACTTAACATGGGTTATGAATGTAGAAAAACATCTCGAATCAAACGGTATTTTAGAAACCCTGAATGAAAATAACAATTATTCCGAACAAGAGAAAGCAATAGTAAGTATTTTTCTTGGCAAACATATTGACGAGTCCTTAGAATCTACATATTATATGATCGAAAATCCAAGTGTATTATGGAAAATACTCAAAGATAGATACGATATTAATTATCAAAAATAATAATAATAATAATAATAACGGTGATCCATGAAAGAATAAAATTAAAGATATTAGTAGACGCTCTTATAAGAATTCCGTAGATTCTTATTAATGATCTGGTAACGTGGATCATCAGTCTAGTATTTCTTGAATACATGAACATCTTGTTTAGCTCTACAAATAAGTCCCAAAAGAAAAGAAAACGAGAGTGAATCTGTTGACAAATCTTGATTAAATTAACCCTGAGCTACCTTGAGACTTGAATGGTTTGAATTTTCTAAGATGCCTAGTTTTTTTTTTATGTATCACTCATAAATAAATGGTTTTAGACCATAACGCATATGTTTTATTAAGTGTTATCTTTTATGTACTTCAGATTATAACTTGTTTGCATGTAATATAATTTGATTATCTTGCTGAAATATAACTCATTATTTGCTTATCTTATTTGAAGTTTTAGTATGAATCCTGCAGAAATACAACATCAATTAAATGGTAAAGTCCTATGTATTGCAGATAGTAGTAACATACACACTATGATCAAATCTAAGAAATATTTCATTGATTTAAATCAAATGAGGGAATTATAAATACTATATCAGCTCTTGCAAACTTGATATAAGAAACGAAAAAGGCAAAATTTCATATTACCAAATGGTACGAATTTTTTGGTAAACAATGTCTTGTTTTCTCCCAAATCAAAGAGAAATTTGTTAAGTTTCTCTGATATATATCATAATGGATATGATTATCAGTCAATGATAATCGAAAATGATAAATATCTATGTAACACCGAAAAGCGCATAGGATTAAAAGCGCATATGATAAAAAGCGCATATGATGAAAAGCGCAGCGCATATGATTAAAAGCGCATATGATAAAAAGCGCATATGATGAAAAGCGCATCGCATATAATTAAAAGCGCATATAATGAAAAGTGTATATGACGAAAAGCGCAGCACATATGATTAAAAGCACATATGGTGAAAATGATATATGATGAAAAGCACATATGGTGATTAATGAAAATCACATATGGTGATTAATGAAAAGCACATATAGTGATTAATGAAAAGCACATATAGTGATTAACGAAAAACACATATGGTGATTAATGAAAATCATATATGGCGATTAATGAAAAGCACATTGAGAAATAATCACCAATGTTTCTTGAAAGAATTCAAGGGTATATATATGGACCAATTCATCCATCATGTGGACCATTTTTCTAATAGACGCATCTAACGCATGGTCTCATGTTTGTGTGTTATCAAGCCATAATATGGCATTTGCAAAGTTTCTTGCACAAATTATTAAATTAAGAACACATTATTCTGATTACACCATTAAAAGGATGAGACTTGATAATGCTGGTGAGTTAACATCTCAAGCTTTTAATGATTATTATATGTCTACAAGGATTGTTGTTGAATATCCAGTTGCTCATGTGCATACACAAAATTGGTTTAGCTGAATCAATAGATAAACGCTTACAGCTAATAACTAGACAATTAGAAATGAGTACAAAACTCTCAATATTTATATGAGGACATGTAAATTTACATGATGTGACATTAATTCGCATTAAATCAAGTGCAAGTTATAAATATTCTCCATTACCAACTTAATTTTGGTGGAGACCAAATATTTTCCATCTTAGAACATTTGGTTGTGCAGTGTATTTTTAATTGAACAACCACAACAAATGGTTCCTCAAAGAAGGATTGAAATATATGTTAAATATGAAACATCTTCAATCATAAGATATATTGAACCCATGACGGGTGATGTTTTTACAGCAAGTTTTGTCGATTGTCACTTTAATTAAACATTGTTCCCTATATTAGGGGGAGAAATGAAATATAAATAAAATGATGTTTCATGGTGTGAACATCAATTAAGGAATATTGATCATCGCACAAAAGAATGCGAAAAGAAAGTTCAAATATAATGCATATGCAAGAACTTGCAAATTAATTACTTTATGCATTTAAAGATACAAAAAATAAGTGACTAAATCATATATACCAGCAGTAAATGCTTCAGCTAGAATTGAAATTACAAAAGCTGGCAATAATGTCACTCATGAGTCTTTGCTACGGCAGAAACGTGGGAGACCAATTGATTCCAAAGATAAAAATCCTCGAAAAAGAAAATCAGCTGATAATGAGGTAAAAGAAAGTGTTCAACAAGAACCACAAATCAATACTCCTTCTGCAGAGGATATTGATAAATGTAAATACATAAATTGCAATAAATTATGCAATATTATGAAACTGAAATGAAATGAAAAATCTTGATGAGATATTTTCATATAATGTTACAATGACATTATGAATAAAGATGATGATCTGGAACCAAAATCTGTCATTGAATATCAAAATAGACGTGATTGAACTCAACGGAAAGGAGCAATACGAGCTGAATTAGAATCGCTCAATAAAAGAAAAGTTTTTGGATCAATCGTTATCACTTTTAAAGATGTGAATCAATGGGATACAAATGAATTTTTATCCGAAAAGAAATGTGCAAATGAAGTTACAAGGCAAAACTAGACTTGTAACTCAAGATTTCCCACAAAGACCAGAAATGAATTAGGAGAAAAACTTATCCTCCTATAATGAATATAATTACTTATTAGATACTTAATCAACCTGGTAGTTATTTAAATGCATCTCATGGATGTTGTTACTACTTATCTGTATGGATCACTTAATAGTGATATATATATGAATATACCTGAAGGGTTAAGGTATCATAAGCATCTAATACAAAACCCAAGGGAATATATTCCATTAAATCACAAAGATTTCTAAATGGGTTTATACAATCGGGACGTATGTGGTATAATCGATTAAATTACTACTTGATAAGAAAAGGGTATACATATAAACTTATTTGCATGTGTGTTTTATAAAAACAATGTTCGGATATGTGATCATAGCTGTTTATATCAATTATCTTAAATAAAGAAATCTATGAAGCCATTCAACTTCTAAAGAAAAATTTAAAAAAAAAAAAAAAAAATCAAGTATTACGTTGATTTACATATTGAGCATATAACTAATGACTTACTTATACATCAAACAACTTATACCGAAAAGATTTTAAAATATTTTAATATGGACAAGACAAAAACCATTAAGTACTCATATGGTTGTTAGATCTTAATATTGATACTAATCCATTTCATCCTCTAGAAGATCATGAAGATCTTCTTGGTTCAGAAGTTCCATATTTTAGTGCAATTGGGGCTCTTATATATCTTACAAATTATACAAGATCTGACATTTCTTTTGCAGTTAATTTGTTGACAAGGTTCAGCTCAGCCCCTACCAAAAGACATTGGAATGGGATCAAACAAATAGTTTGATACCTTCGGGGAACTACTGATTTATAATTATTTTATTCTAACGAATCAAAACAAGATTTGGTTGGTTATGCAGATGCAGGTTATTTATCTGATCCACATAAAGCTAAATCTCAAAATGGATATGTATTCCTAAATGAAGGTACCGCAATATCATGGCGTTCTCAAAAACAAACACTTGTTGCAACATCATCAAATCATGCCGAAGTAATTGCATTACATGAAGCCAGTCGGGAATGTTTTTAGTTGAGATCAATGACACAACTCATTACTGATTCTTGTGGACTAGAACGCAATAAAAGTTCAACAACTATCTATGAAGATAATGTAGCTTGCATAACACAGATGAAAGAAGGGTATATCAAAAGTGACCGAACAAAACACATACCCCCTAGATTCTTCTCATACACTCAAAATCTCATTAAGGACAACCAGATTGAAATGAGATATGTTCAGTCCAGCAAAAACTCTGCTGACCTTTTTCACCAAAGCACTTCCAACTGCTATTTTCAGAACACACGTTCATAATATTGGCATGAGGCATGTTCAGAAGATGTAACAACTCAGGCGTTGCCTACTTGAGGGGGAGTCAACTCTATGCTGCACTCTTTTTCCCTTAGCTAAAGTTTTATCCCAAAGGGTTTTCTTTAGCAAGGTTTTTAACGAGGCAGTACTAGTTATTTACTAATAAAATTATCATCCAAGGGGGAGTGTTATAAAAGTAATAATTGGATGATAATTTTATTATTATTATAGATATTGCATAGTATATTTTTTTGAGTATAAATAGGTGTGTTGAGTTAGAGTTTATTGTATGTATTTTTTGGTTAACAAAAACACTCTCTCTCTCTAGATTCCAAATGCCACCAAACTCTCATTGTACATTTTTCTATAAATAAAAATCAATTACTCATACCTTTTGTTCAACCTTTGTTTTCTCCGTTTTACAGTATCTCTATCTCTATATACCTTCTACAGTCAAGAACCACTAAAGGTAGTTATAAGCCTACTGAATTATAACATAAAGCATATTTTTATTTTTTAAGAACATTTATAAAAGTGGTCACTTGAAAAGTTAGTTTTTTAACACGTAGCTGAAGTTATTTTGCTTGGTGAAACGGTCAAACATACAACTGATCATGCATAGATTACATGTATGTTGCAAAATGCATGTGCACGTGAATGTAAAGGGCCCTTATGATGGAACAATTCCTCTTTTTTCCATCCAAAGATTGAGTGCAAAATTGTTGGATGATTCCGTACACAAACACATGAATAAAGTTGACAATTACGTGAGCTTTTAGAATGCCAACACAATTAAGTGAGCTTTTTGGAAGCCAACATTAATAACTACTCATAGTAAATGTGTTTACATAAATGCTAGATCCACATAAATCTTATTTAACTATTTTTATGAGCTCGTGCATTGCACGACTGTTGTACAAGTTAGTATTCGAAATGCATAATACAATTACAATGAAAATCATTTATTATTAATAATTTTTGTATCGAAAGCATTAGTTTTGAATATTAACGTAAGTCCGTGCATTGCACAACTGTTGTATAAATTAGTATTCGATAACTTTAGGATTGATATTTATTAAATATATAATACAATTACATGAAAAAGTCATTTATTACTAACAACATTTGTATCGGAAAAAATTAATATCAAATACTAACGCATATATGATGATCCTGTTTATGTAGTATTGAATTATATAAAATACAATAATAATATTATTGAATTTAATGATATAAACGTATAATCTTAAATTCAATAATAATACGTGTATAAAACTAATATTAAAGCATAGCAATAAATCTAACATTAAATTTAATTGTAATTGTGATTCTATTTATACAAGTGAAGTTTATTACTAAATTTAATTTAATTTTTGAATGTACAATCATTTTTGCATAATTTAATTTTTAATGACAGCGGCTCTCATTTGGAAAACTTTTTAATTGAAGTTTTCTAATAATAGTCCTAAGGGCTGTCATTAAAACATTCGGACACGCTAAATTTTCTTGTACATTGATAATAGTCAACCATTCCATGAAAATAACTTCTCTCAACTGCTTGCTGCTTGAATGTAACATGACTATGACTTGTAACAAAATTTCAAATTGAGATGTGTTACTAACTAATAAAGAATATAACGTTTTAAAAATCCATGTATGATAGTTATAAACTTGAAAGTCTATTTCGCACTATATAATGTTAAAAACGTTATAAAAGTGATGATTTATTGTTCTTTTGAACCATAAATGCTTATGCATATTTATAATGAAATCGATCTTGATACATAATCTAAATAAGTATACTTGGAAATGGAAACTTATATTTTTGTCAATTTGGTTTGGTGGGACAATTAGCCACACAGGATCCCTCATCATCTATCGATTTACATAATAAACCCATTAAATATTGTACCACGTTTATTATCGTATTTGTCACACAGATAACAGTAGGTCGTGATATGCCTTTGAGACGACTTCCCCCTTGCGACGGTGGGGAATTTACTCACGAGTCGACGCGCTGCTGTATCTACCCAAATACTTCAACAACTAAAAATGGAAAATTTGAACTGTACATTTAGGGCGCTCCCAACAGTCCAACTCTTCCACCCGCCCACAGCTCCGCCCACCTGGACGCTGATGACAGCGTGGCGTCCAGGCATCTGCCCAGGGGCAGCCCAGATTTTCGTCCGATTGAATGTCTTTCTCAGAAATGTTGCTGGACGGAGTACTGGGGGAGTATGGTAAAATGTGTGGTACTTTTTGCTTTTATACTTGTACATCTAATTATTTAATTAATATAGTGAGTCTCAAATTATTTGATGAAATATGTTACTGTTGGTAGTGTTTAGTTCTTGGTTAGTCCTGAGAAGGAAGTACTGATGTGATGTTAATGTGACAGCCAGTCTTGGAGAGGAAGTCTGTCACCGTTGGAAGTACTCTTAGAAAGCTAATGTCAAAGTTTTATTTTATTTTTATCGATTTATGTTAATGTTAATGTTATAGACATTGTCCATTGAAATGTCAACAACATATATAATTTAACATACAAAACGTTGTTCGTATTTTTCTCTTGTCTTCTTGCATCGTTACGATTATACCACAACGACTACAATAAAAAAATAAAATGAAATTAACAAAAATGATCTTATTCTTAATGCGATATAAAACTCTGAAAGTTGGTTTTTATCTAAGAAGTTGAGGGACCAAATATGCTATCGAATATTATCAAAGGACTTGTATAATATAGATTACAGATTAAACTTTTGAAGATTCAATATATATATTTACACTTTAGTTGACTATAAATAACCTTCAGCTTCAGCTATTAACATCTTTCAAACCCTTTCTCTGATGCAACCTGAACCATAATCGTCGCCGGTCGTCAATTTTCGGTTTTTCGTCGCCGGTCGCCGGTTTCTCGTCGTATTCCCCAAACACACTACACACTTCATCTCCTTACACCTAAAACATTTCTAATTCAATTCAATTTAGTTCAATTCTGTAAATGCTCCACAGATCTCAATCAGATCCAATGAAATCAGTGCCCTGATTCCAAAATTAAGTCAACATAAATCATTTTCCCCAAATCAATTTCTAAAAATCACGTCAGTTTCAATCTCATATAAATGTCGGCAATAAAAAACCTTCCGTCAACCCGATTCTTCACAATCGGGTTAGTGACGTCATGGTACTCATCAAACATAGGGGTTTTATTGCTAAACAAGTATTTGTTAAGCAATTACGGGTTCAAGTACCCGATATTTTTAACCATGTGTCATATGACAGCTTGTGCATTGTTTAGTTACATTGCAATAGCATGGTTAAAAATGGTGCCAATGCAAAGTATTAGATCTAGGGTTCAGTTTTTTAAGATATCTGCATTGAGTTTAATATTTTGTGGTTCTGTTGTTAGTGGTAATATATCTCTGAGGTATTTACCTGTTTCATTTAATCAAGCTATTGGTGCTACTACGCCATTTTTTACTGCGGTTTTTGCTTATTTGATGACGTTGAAGAAGGAAGCCTGGCTTACGTATGTTACACTTATTCCTGTTGTCACTGGTGTTATTATTGCTAGTGGGGTACGATTCACTTTCTTGTTAATATATCAATGTTGTTTATATGAAGTGATGCTATGAATTAATTAATGCTGGTTTGCATAAATAAACACCTGTACAATATGTTAACCGTAATGGTGACCGGGTAGGTAAGCTAAGTTGATTAGTGATTTTAGTGGGCCTTTTGATTCTATTTTAGGTTGGTTTATTTTGGTTGATAAGTCATAAGAATAAAATTGGTATGTATATGTAATTTCACCTACCTAGTGGTTGTTAGTGCTTTACATGTACTTTTTGACATACAGGTATGTACATTATCGTTTAAGAAAGTAAAGACTTTTGTAGTTGACTGTAGCAAATCAAAGGGATGGTAGATTGACTCTTTGATGTTTTGATTTTGAATATATAAAATAAAGATAATATGGAATCTCACCTACTCGGTGTTTAGTAGTGCTTATAATGTTGTTACATTTTCTTTTATAAAACTATAAAAGTATATGTAAGCTGAAAATAGAACTTGACTGTTAAAAGTCAAAGTAGATAGTTGAATTGGGGATAATGGGTTGATTAATAAAAGGGACTATATGTTATCATGTGGTTGTGTTGGTTTTGGTATAACTGATGTTATATGGTGAAAGTAGTTTCAATCTGATTATTCACATGGTATATTTTGACTTGTTAGGGTGAACCGAGTTTTCATCTATTCGGGTTTATAATGTGTATTGGTGCTACTGCTGCAAGAGCACTCAAAACGGTGGTACAGGGGATATTGCTTTCATCTGAAGGGTAAAGAATTATTCATTTCATAGTTTTTTTTACATCATATAGTCTAGTATAAAGGCCATAGAATGTTCAACTAAAGATGGAAATTCTGTCCCTTAACATATAAGTAGGTGATCATGTATAAAGCTAAAACATTTACTTAAAAAGTGAATCAAATGGATTGGACAGATCTGAAGCGACTGAAAGTGTGTCCAGATGCATGAAAAATCATAACCCTTTATTAGGAAGATGATAAAGTGATATATTAACAACGTTTTAAGTGTGTCAAAATGCATGAAAATTCATAACCCTTTATTAGGAAATTGATAAAGTGATATATTAACAACATTTAAAGCGTGTCCAGATGCATGAAAATTTATAACCCTTTATTAGGAAAATGATAAAAGTGATGTATTAACAACTGGACACACTGGGTTAGGTTGGGCCATTCTTCAAACCCTATACTAGCCTATTAATCTATTATTGATTTAAAATAATGGATATGGAAAGTGTGTGAAGAATGGCCCAACCTAACCTAACCGCTTCTAATTTATAAATTGTGATGACACGAGCTTTACTTGTTATCCAGCCCGCCCATTTTGTCCACGTGAAACATGCAATATGTGTTTTTAACTGACTTGTAATACTCATTATTATTCTTTTTAAGGGAGAAGCTGAATTCTATGAATCTTCTTTTGTACATGGCTCCTATTGCTGTTGTACTTTTGCTTCCTGCAACACTATACATGGAAGAGAATGTTGTTGGCATAACTATAGCCCTTGCTAGGCAAGATTTTGGGATTGTTTGGTTGTTGCTGTTCAACTCTGCACTTGCCTACTTTGTCAACTTAACCAACTTTTTGGTCACAAAACATACCAGTGCTCTTACACTTCAGGTATGCTTTCTGTTTACTATTTATTCATATGTTTAATTATGTGTGCTTTATGCTTTATCATGCCTACTTATAGGGGATTTCAGATGAGCGTTGTTCTTTTAGCTAGATGTGATAATCGACCTTTCTTTTGTTTTTTTGTGAATTTACTTTGGATGGTTTAGAATTACAGTCACATACATGAAAATAATAATAATAATGAACTCTTCGGTGCTATTTGCTTGCTTTGTAATGGGTTTGATTTACTTAAACCTCTTTTTAGAATATTTTCATATTTGATTAGTCAAGCGAGATGTAAATCAGTCCAATCAGGTAATAGTGTTGATACTCCGTATAGCACTAGGAGTCGTTCGGTGTTAAATCTCAGTGTTAAATTTAACACTGGATTTAACACTGAGGTCAAAACAGGGGAAATGGTTCAGTGTTAAATCATTATTTAATTATTTTTTTAATACTTTTAATAATATTATTTAGTTTAATTATATATTAAAAATATAAAAATAAATGATATATAAAATAAATCAGTGTCAAATTTAAATATTTATTATTATTTAATTAATTTAAATCTTTTTATTTATTAACTAACATACTATATATATGCTATATAAAATAAATAAGAATAAATTAAGAAAAAGCCCAACATTATAAAACAAATTTGACCCAACTTTTAAAAAGTATTTGACCCAAGTTAAAATATAAACTTTGGCCCAAGTTCACAAATTGATATACCCTAAAAAAAATAAAAATACTCTCTTTTATTCATCCGCTTCTTCTTCTATTTCATCTTTATCCTCCTCCATCAAACCTGCAAAATTACGGAGTAAAAGAAGAAAAGAAAAAAAGAAGAAAAAAAAAATAACAGCGGATATTTTTCCAGCGTTGCCTACATAACGGTGGCCACCGTTAAACTTATTTAACGCCGAACCGGAGTCGACGAAACCGCCGTCGCCGACGTTAAATTCCTTCTGACGGTGAAAAATTGCATCGACCCCTGTGCTCTAATATTGTATTCTTAGGCCTCAGCGTTAATATTTTTGATGTTCTAGACAGACCCATATTATGTCTTGTAAAGAGAAACCTTGGCCACTTTATGGAACATAATCGGGTAGTTTTTGTCCCCACGTAATGACCATAACATGAACTTGAACACGTATGCAACATAAAAGCATAATGAATGCGATTGATAAAAGTAACACTTGGCCACTATTTGGTTGTCGTATCTTTTGAATTTACTTTTTCAATGCTGTGGTCCACTATCCATATTTCTTGAATAAAAATTCCAGATATTTGAATTAGTAGTTAATTTTCAGGTACTGGGAAACGCAAAAGGGGCGGTTGCAGTGGTTGTTTCGATATTAATATTTAGAAATCCAGTTTCTGTAACTGGGATGGCTGGATACACACTCACAGTGATTGGAGTTATTCTTTATAGTGAAGCCAAGAAGCGTAGCAACAAATGATCATCATATCATTATATTGGCTGAGTATAACATAATTAGTCGAGGCAGGTTAGGGTTTATGTGTTTGTTGCTGCTGTCGCTGTCATCATCTTCATCACGCCCTCTAAATTCATTTAAATATTATGCTCTGAAACCTTGGATTGAAGATGGTGAAGCTTCGCACAATTACACGTGTAACAGCAACATGGGAAATTAAAATTAAACCTTTATTAGTTTCATATATGTTTAGGACTTATAGTAAAGGATTGTGGAATTAATCTTGTAAGAAATTTGTTATATTTATACTCCTTATAGATTACGAGTATTTATTTAAGACTTTGGATATATATATATATATATATATAAATTCATTTAAATATTATGCTCTGAAACCTTGGATTGAAGATGGTGAAGCTTCGCACAATTACACGTGTAACAGCAACATGGGAAATTAAAATTAAACCTTTATTAGTTTCATATATGTTTAGGACTTATAGTAAAGGATTGTGGAATTAATCTTGTAAGAAATTTGTTATATTTATACTCCTTATAGATTACGAGTATTTATTTAAGACTTTGGATATATATATATATATATATATATATATATATATATATATATATATATATATATATATATATATATATATATATATATTAAATATTGTGTGCAGCAGCTTCCTTCTTCAATCAAATTTTATTATAGGAATCTGAAGTTATTCATGGACTATGCATCTGATTAGAGAAAAACAAGGTTCATAAGATTTTGCAAGTAATGTGGCTAAATTGTCAAGTTTGGTGGGTGACACATCTAACATGTTTTTAGAGCACTGGGAGTGGTGACTGAGGTCACTTGGCATGTCAGGCGTGACTTGCTGAGTCAGAAAAAGTGGAGAGTGGTGACCTATATTTTTAGAGCACTGGGAGTGGTGACTGAGGTCACTTGGCATGTCAGGCGTGACTTGCTGAGTCAGAAAAAGTGGAGAGTGGTGACCTATGTCAGTTAGTATGTTAGTATGTTAAAATAATATTTTATTATATTTAATAATTTATTCCTTTGAAAAAAAGCAAAAAGAAAAAAAATTGAGATAAACTTCCGTCGCCATTGCGACTGACAAGGGGGAAAAAGGCACAAGTGACTAGGGTGGGGAGTGGTGTCACTAAGTGACATGGGGTGACATGGTGGGTGACATGCTCCACTCCTGGTGCTCTTATCTAGCACTTACACTATTCCTAACCCTTCATGTGACGTCACAGACAAATGATTCACTTTGTGGTGAACATGTGAATTTTTGATTGTGACTGACTGTATTTGACATTCGTCAAATTTTTGGGGATTATAGCCAAAATGCCCATTCCCATCAAGTTTCTTGCGCTGGAGCCCAAAGAAAAAAAAATTTGTCAGGTTGCCCTCGCAAGACGCAAGGTGCCGTGCGTCTTGCCCTCGCAAGGCGCAAGCTTGCGTCCTTGCGTCTTGCGAACTTGCGACCTTATCTGATCAGATGTTGGATTTTCAGATAAGATTTAGTAAGATTTCTTAGATTTTTGTCGGATAAGATTTTACCCTATTTATAGTATTACCCTGGAACTTTGATTTCACAGTCTCATAAAAATTCCATCCTTGTGCAATTCATTGATTAAAGGTACTTTAAGGTACTAATTTAAGTATTTTTCTTCACTAATTATAGTATTTATTATTTGTTTGTATGATGATTATTTTTAATTAGTTTGCTATTTACAGTTAATCTCAGTTAATATCCATGGACAGAAGAGCTAGAGCTTCACACCGACCATCACAAGGAGAGTCATCACAACAAGTTGCTGAAAGACGACGACTATTAACCGACCGTCCCATTCTTCCTGGTATTAACGTTGTTGCTCAAGGTGGTTTTTCCGCAGACTGGCGGGGAATAGATGCTGGAGCTTTTCTATATCGTCAAGTTAATGAGTACTATCCCAGACTTGTTAGGGAATTCTATGCTAACTATGTCTTTGATCCACATAAACTGAAATGTGGAGCTATCTGTAACTGAAGTTTCGAGATGATGCTGATGTGGAGCTATCTGTAACTGAAGTTTTGATTTTGATGTGTTTGCTCGAATAAATCCCAATTAATCTGGCATATGTGGTTGCTAATCGGATGGCAGGATTGCCTGCAGCTGGTGGGAGTGGATTGCCGTATGGCATGTTGTTGAACAACTTCTTTGCTGATGAAGACGAGTTGGTGTATCCTTCTGATCGAGAAGTGTTGAATGCTCAGATTATGTATGCTGCTGCAATTTAATTAATCTTGGTTGATCATGTAATAAAGTAGGTCGTAGGGCCTTTTGTACTGCTGGTTAATGAAATGGTATTTTAATTTTAGCCTATCTGTTTTATTGGTCATTTTAATTTTCAGTACAAGTTCAAGGACGACGGGAGTAATTTGGTCAATAACTTATATAAACTTACACTTAAGCACTAGATAAATATTTGTAAACATAGATGGACATATACATTAACAGTAGTTAAACAAATAAAAAAAAAACTCAAATAGCAGCAACATAAAATAGTAATCATAGCATACGCAAAGACGCAAAACAAGCCTTGCGAGCCGCAAGACGCAAAGTTTGTGGATCTTGCGTGCTTGCGTTTTTGCGTCTTGTGTTTTTTATTATTAGGTTATAAACCTAATAATAACATTCACTTGACACACACACTTCGCAAATACGCACAGACGCAGAGAAGCAAATTACGTGAAACCTAGCCAAACGCAAATACGCAAAGATCCATCATCTTCTCTCTCGTTCAAACAGTAGATCGAAACCACCATCACCACCTGCACTACCACCAGTTCATCCATCGTATTCACCACCACCACCACGTACCAGTGTCTACGTCACCATCGTCTTCGTCTGCTCCATTTTAACTACGAAATAAATCAAGATATCAATCTAATAACAATGGCAAATCCGCAGGTTAGTTATTCCTTCACTATATATGTTAGTTATTTGGGAGGTGTATATCAATTTCATATGTTCATATATAAATCTGAAAATGTGCACACCAACTGTTCGATGAAATGTCTCTGTGATAATCATCATTATTAAATCGTATTCTTGCTTTTTTTTTTTTTAATAATGGGGTATATTATGTCTTGTTTTGTATAGTGTTTTGGTGAAACAACAATTTGTTGCTGGTCAAATTAATTTGACTGTCCAGGCAAAATGGTCGTTTTGCGTCCTTGCGTTCCGGACACAATCAAGTCGCAAGACCATATTTGCGACATTGCGTACCTGTAGTTTAGGACGCAAGACCAATTTTGCGTATTTGCGTATCATATGCTGATGTTGTTATTGTTAATTTTACAGGGATGGGTTGAAGGTAAACTGACGATGAAGAATAAAATAAGTATTATAGGTGATGTGAAGAAAGTAATGACCGAAAATCAAATAAAAATATTTAAACAATCGTGTTTTGGTGTATGGTTAGATCTTGAATACATGGGAAACGATCCCGGACTTGTACATGCAATGCTCCAACGTAAAACTGTACGGCCGGAAGGTATTGATGATGATAAGTACCCCGAGGAGCAAGATGACATATGGTTTAGATTTAAGCCTAAATTTTCTTTTAGATTTGGTCGCCGTGAATTTTGTCTAGTAACGGGGTTTTTGTTTGGTACCCGTACGGATATGGCACATTACATCCCTAAAAATTATGAAAAAGAGACGGCTCCAATTAGACAACGTTTATTTCGTCCATTAAAGAGAGCACAAACATTTTGATTGGTGATATTGAAAAGAAGCTTCTAAAAAGTAGTCGGGTTGGTGTTTCGGACGATGATGTGGTTCGACTAGCAATCATATTAGTTGTAGAGAGAGCTTTTATGGGTAAACAATCTGCCCATGTGGTGAACAAGAAGTCCTTATATTTAGTTGAATATTTTTCAAGTGTTAATAAGTACCCATGGGGGTCTCGTATATGGGAACCAACTTACGAAGCGGTTAGTGAAGGGTTTGTTGTTCGGGAAAGCCAATTAGAGAGCGGCAAGGCGTACACTTTGGTGGGATTTATGTGGGCATTTAAGGTAACGACATGTTTGATTTCAAAAAGTTTTATTATTTAAAGATAATATATATATTGATATTGTTTAAACAAAAATGATTTGTAGATTTGGATCCTCGAGGCTCACCGTCGTACCATTAAATCCTTTGCTACAAAAATGGACAAGAATGGAGTACCGAGGGCTCTTTTTTGGAAGCGTACAACAGCGGAGACTTTTGGAATCTCTGATTACATTAAACTCTTAGATATTCAGGTCAGTGGGCTTTAATATTTGAAATTACCATTGACTGGTAAATGATTGTTGAAACAGAGAGGAAATGGCAAGGACGCAAGACCATTTCTGCGTCCTTGCGTCTTTGGTAAGCGTGGTCGCAAGGTTGTACTTGCGTCTTTGCGTCTTTTATTTTGCTAAGACGCAAGGTACGTCTTGCGACCTTGCGTCTTCGTGTTATTTGGACGCAAGGTGCATTTTGCGTCCTTGCGTATGGATGGTTTTCTGAGTAAACGTTCTTTCTGTTTCAGATCTTGATCCCAGTACACTTTAGAGTCCCAGAACATTTCTTGCTGCTATCATTAAAGTTAGAAGAAATGAAAGTTTATGTGTACGACAGTTTACCCGGTATTGCAAGTGAACAGCTACAACATGTTGTCACAATGTTGTGTGAAAACTTGCCCGTCTACTTGCACGCAATTGACTACTATAGCAAGATGTCAGAATCACAGCTTGAAGATTACTACCAAAACAATGAGAGTATGGAGTTGATGATTGAATCTGGGCGTAATGTGCCAGTGCAGGCAGGTCAAACCGGTGACTGTGGTGTTTGGGTGTGCATCCATATGGAGAGACTGGTGTTTGCACAGGAGGGGCTTGATGACATTGGAGATCCAAAAAAGGCTGCACAGGAATATAGGAACAGAATGGCAAGGACGTTCTTCCGTGCACGTTTTGATACACTACCACCACCACCAGAGGAAAAAGATGCGACAAGGGATGCTAAAAAGGTTGCACAGGTTGTTTGATTGTACCCTTGTTGATATGTATATGTATTGTTTGAACTTGTTGTTTGTAATTATATGATTACAAGTACTTACTAGTAGGTCTATATAAATGTGACTCTGATGGGAAAGAATAGACTGTAAGAGTAGCAGTATGCAGAAAAATGGACTATCTTGTGATTTGACCAGGGTTTGGAAGAAAGATGGACTATATTGCGACCTTGCGTCTGTGTTAATGAGGTCGCAAGGTCTAACTTGCGTTGCGTATGTGCAAAAGGTCGCAAGGTCTATCTTGCGACCTTGCGTATGTGTACATGATTGGACTCAAGGTTTAATGATAGCATACATAAACCAAAATATAGATTATTATTACACATAACATAGATAAACTTCTAGAATTTATTACAACGAGAAGATATGACATAAAAAACATACAATAGGAAAATAAACCGAAACTTGGAGATTGGTTTACTAATTATCGCTCCCTAGATTGCACGTTGCATAAAACTGAGACTGATAAGCATGAAACGCTTCTTTGTCAGTGAGTTTCTACTTACCCTTCTTCGAGTTTGAAGTTGAGGCCGATGTTTTTACTACCCTTTTCGTGGTTGGTTCACCAGTTCGATCAACTGAAGATTTGCACGTATCCTTACCATGACCTGGTTCTTTGCAACGAGTACATGTTCTTACTATTTTTTCAGTGTCTTCACCCGTTGACGGATGACGTTTTGTTGATTTTGGGCGTCCGGGAGCTCTTTTCGGCTTAATGGGAGGGTTTACAATTGGTAGGACGTTGGGCCCCGGATCCGACCATTCAGACCGATGGGGCAAAGGAAGGATGTGTTCCATATACGTACTTATATAAGTTTCTGTCGTGAACCAATGAGATACAAATTGAGTAACATCAGCTACTCCAAACAGTCGTGTTGCTGTAATAACATGTCCGCAAGGTATGCCTGATCCCTGCCACTGCCCACATGAACAAACTTTATCTGCTAGATTAACGAGGCCATTTTTTCGTCCATCGCGCACTTCTACTAGATTGTTTGTCGATGGAATTGCTTGCCATCTTCTTGACTTTTTCGTCCTCTTGGCTAGTTTATGTTCAGCATATGGAGTACAGTTGAAGTAAGACTAACCGATTGGTTGCGATGTTTGAAATACCAATCTTGTACCGAAGCGCGAAAAAATTCCAATAACATGCAAACAGGTAGTTTTTGAGCATGTACGGATAGTGCATTAACAGACTCTACACTGTTGCTAGTAAGGTATGAATACCTAACATGTTCCGCTCTACTTCTAGACCATTTGTGGAACCCGACATCACTTAAAATTTTGTAAGACGCTTTCAATCTTCTTCGAAATACATCAAGATGATCCTCAAAATCCGACGCACGATAAGCTTTGACCATTTTCCAATAATGCCATTCAAAATATTTGAATTTGTTCGATTTACTTTTAATGCTTGCAAACAAATGACGAGCGCAGAAACAGTGAAACGCTTCGGGGAACACGGTTAAAACACCATGTGCTATTGGTAAACCTCGATCCGAAATAAAAGTAAGCTCTGACATACGATCACCCATTCCCCAAGTCATCAAATGGTCTCGTAGGTTGCCCAAAAACCAATCCAAAGACTCGTTTGTCTCGCCGCCAGCAATTCCATAAGCCAATGGCAAAATTCCATTATTGCCATCCATCGCAACAGCAACTAAATTTGTACCCAAATATCCTGCCTTCAAATGCGCTCCATCGACGATGATTATCGGGTTACAATGTTGAACAAATGATTGAATCTGCATGAATGAACAATGTTAAAACAAATATGTTTTTAATTTTTTAATCGATACGCAAGGAACGCAAAATTTAAAATATACATATTAAATGGTAATAGTGATACTTACAACTACGCCAAGGGAATAATAACACATCAGAAATCTATTTTCTTTGTCTGTGATCAAATTCGTTACGCTTTCGGGGTTGTGAATCTTAATGTTATGTAGGTAAATTGGAAGCATTTGGTACGACTCTTCACTACTCCCACGAAGCATCTGTAATGTATGACATTTGGCCCTCCATGCTTGATTGTAAGATATGCTGACACCAAATCAGCTGCCTATATCCGCATGTATATCGTTTGCTTTATATTCCCGGTTTGCAGATTTGAATGAATCCACAAGCATACTACCCAACACCTTTTTGGTTGCATGTTTATTGTTTCCCATAATTAGTGTGCGTGATCATGTGTGTACGTCATGCAATTTCTTTACCATAAAGTTTTCAGTGAATCGTATTCTGTAAGCACTACATTTCCACTCACAGTTTGGCAACACACATTTAGCGGTGTATCGAGATTTGTCTGACTTTACAGGCTTTATTTGGAAGTTTTCTTCAAGACATTTTGTAAATAGGGTGTTTATAAACTCTTCTTTGTTCAAGAAAGTTTGACGGACTTTAATTAAATCTGACACCCTATACGTGGTTGGTATTTCAGTCGTCTGTTCGCGCTCTTCCTCATGCTGACTCAAAAGAGTTGGCATATTCTAGAACGGATCTTGCTTTTCTTCTTCATATTGAAATTCTGCGTCTCCGTCTTTTTCTGCATCTGAATCACTATCTTCGACAAGAGGTACCTCAAACGGGTGGTCTAATTCTTTAATTTTACATACGTTTTCAAGACCATAGTTATGCAAATCAAACTCTTCTGTGTTAGGAAGTGGCAATTCAGGTTCTTCCGCTTCTAAATTGTTGCTTGCAAGGTTTTCTTCGGTATCATTTTGTAGTAATAATTGTTGTGGTTGGTGTTTTGGTGGTTTTGGTGATTTTGGTTTTTTTGGTGTGGGTGTTTCTTGGTTTTGTTGTAGTAGTGGCTGGTTTGTCGAGAATTTTGTTTCTGGAATCCGTTGTGGCTGATGCATTATTACTCTATCGACAATATAAATATCAATAGGAGCATTTACAATTGCATATTGTAAAAACTCTAGAAAGTCTTCATCATCATCAGTAATATCAAAAACTTGATTATTAAAAACGTATCTCATTGAAACAGCTGCATTCGGTGGGAATTGAATCTTTTTAAGAACATTTTTTAACAATATTCTCTGATTCATTGGTTTTACGGGCGCAATTGGGAGTCTTAATCGAATTCTAAAACAATCTCGTGGCATATATATGGGTATGTTGTTAATGTACTCAAAAGAACCCCCACAACATATATTAACAACAAATTTATCATCATTAACACAATTCATAATGACAAAAATTAGTGAAAAAGTGGTTAAAATAGTACCTTAACGTGGGTATAAGCTCTGCATTGAAAAATTTTGAAATATTTATGAGACTGTGATTTCAAAGTCTCAGGGTCAATCTATATATAGGGAGAAAATATTATCCGTAAAAATCTATGATATCTGACGAAATCTTATCCACAAAATCGTATTTCTGATCAGATAAGGTCGCAAGCTCGCAAGACGCAAGGATGCAAACTTGCGACTTGCGAGGTCAACTCGCAAGGCACCTTGCGTCTTGCGAGGGCAATCTGGCAAAAATTTTTTTTTGGGCTCCAGCGCAAGAAACTACATGGGAATGGGCATTTTGGCTATAATCCCCAAATTTTTGTGTTAAATGTTTATAGAGTTATATTATAAAATATGATTGAAAATTAAGTGAAAAATATAATTTAATAATAAAAATATATATTTATTAAATAAACCAAATCATTGATTGGTTGTTTTTGACCTTCACACCTCACTTTCTATTAGACCATTTGTATCGGCACCAAGTGACGCCGTCACTTGGTGAGGTGGCATGGAAGAAATACCGGCTCGTCGGTATCGGGCCGTCACTTGGTGGCGTTTTGGGTTTAGCCGTTCGAATGAAACGGGTGAAGTAACCTACGTATCTTCTACGTGGTCGATGGGGATTGACCATCACATTTGACCGTTGGTGATTAAAAAAAAATTTGATTTTATTTTTTCTATATATACTACCTATCTATTTTAATTTTATACACAATCATACTACCATCATTCTTATCAAATTATATACAACCCAAGAAATTAATTTGTTCACAATGGATAAAGCATTCAAGATGCTCGAGTTTCTTATGGATGATTCGGATGATGAAAACATTGTTAGTTTTGTTAATATTCTAACGCAAGAAGAAGTCGATGGAGAGGCAAGTAGTTCGTGAGTCCCTCGATCCCGAGATTATATTACTAGGGATCGTGAAGATGCGGCTATAAGGTTATACAATGATTATTTTGCGGAGTCACCAGTGTATCCCGAAAAATATTTTAAACGACGTTTTCGAATGAGTCGTCAGTTATTTCTTCGAATTGTTGAAGGTATATCTAATTTTAATAGTGTCGTATTCCTGATTATTTTATGTATTTTAAGGAACGTCCCGATGCAACTGGCCGTGAAAGTTTGACAATTCTCCAATAAGTGTACGGCAGCCATACGTCAAATGGCGTCAAATGGCGTATGGAACAACTCCTATTTGTTTTGACGAATATATAAAAATTGGGAAGAAAACGGCTGCCTTATGTCTTGAAATTTTTTTTCAATGCGTATTTCATTTGTTTGCTTGACAGTATTTGCGAAAACTAACTGCCGAAGATGTTGCTAGACTTTATAATTTTCATGCACAATAACATGGTTTATCGGGTATGTTAGGTAGTATTGATTGTATGCATTGGGAGTGGAAGAATTGTCTTGTTGCTTTGCAAGTACAATACACAAGAGGTGATCAAAAAGGGCCTTCTGTTATGCTTGAAGCAGTCGCCTCACAAGATTTGCGGATATGACATGCATTCTTTGCTATGGCAGGTTCGAACAACGACATTAACATTTTGAATTTTTCACCATTGTTTAACACTATAAAAGATGGAACTGCTCCACCTTCACCATTTGAAGTAAACGGGTGTCGCTAGGAAAGAGGGTATTACTTAGGTGATGGTATATACCCAGATTGGGCTATGTTGGTAAGAGCGCCTCATAATCCAACTGACGAACCTCGTAAAAAATTCAAACAGTATCAAGAAAGTGTAAGGAAAGATATTGAGCGTGCATTTGGAGTATTACAGGGTAGATTTGCAATGTTAAAAACCCCGACGAGAACTATTGACTTCAACAAAATTAGAAGACATATGTATGTGTGATGACCCGGAAATTTCTGACCAAATTCAAACTTAATCTTTAACGTTTCCGACATGATATGCAAAGTCTATGAAGTTGAATCTCAAAATTTTGAATTATTCAATTACCCTTCGACTGTTCTCAACGATTCGCGAACAATTATATGTAAATAGGTACATATACTATAACTTGAAAACATAACAAAATGTTAAGTAAATGATAATGTGCATTAAACTTATTGGTTTGATTAGCTGATTGATATATTCAACTACGGAATTAAAAGATTATGCCAAACGATTGAATTAAAAGATATTTAATGAGTCCCTTAAAGATTATGATATTATTACGGGTCTCTGTTGTGAGGTCCACGTTGATTTGAGAAATCATTCATTCTTAATGGTATTCGGAATAAATGGTAAAGTGTTTGTTTAAATAACGTAATTTGAACACATACAATAATAAGGAATATTAACTGTTGGAATTAGATATATGAATAACTTGCGATATGTATTTTAAAACGTGTTTATTAATATTGAAAATATATATTTAACAATACGATAAAATATAATATTAACTTGGTCATAAAAACGAATTGTTATTATATATATGATGATGTAGCGTGAGGGTACGAAATAGTATTATTTTTAATACAAAATACTACAAAATATGACACAAGTTTTATTAATTTACGGATGGGATATACCTAAACCTTGCTACAACACTATAGGCAGTGTACCTAATCGTAGAGTAGTGTAGTTTTTAGTAAGTCCGGTTCGTTCCACAGGGAGCTGGTGATACTTACTATATTTTTAACTATATTTATATAAAATATATATAATTATATAAGTAGTAATCTTATTATAAAAGGGGGGTTTTACCGTTTAATGACCGGTTTGTCGATTCTATATTTTAAGCGTAAAGATAAATGACGATAATTAAAGTGCGTAAAATAATGACAATAAATAAAATGACAGTAAATAAAATTGCGAGTAATAAAATGACAGTAAATAAAGATACGATGAGAAATATAATAAAAGAATTATGCTTATTTAAACTTCCGTAATCATGATGTTTGACGTGTTGATTTTAATTTATTACCATGGGTTAATTGCCCTTTGTCCTGGTTTATTTGATACGTCTATCTGGTTTTTGTCCATAATAGTCCATCGGTCATAAAAATAAAGTGCGAGTATCCTCGTCAAATTACCCTTATACCCGAAGTCAAATATTCCAACTGATTAAGGATTTAAACTGTGACGCAGTTATCACTTCTGTCAACAATTACACCAGTTATCACTGTATGTAATCCACCCCTGTTTTAATTAGTTTATGAATATTAATTCATCCACTTGATCAGAATGAATAATCAATTACCCAACCCAATTGATTAATTAAATGATTATAACAGATTCCATATGAACATCACTAAATAGGACAACCATAATCATTATTAATTATTAGGTTAATTAATTTGAAGATAGGTTCGACAGACTCCAATGAGTTGTCACTCAATTAGAAAATACCCCCCATCTATTAATAGTCAATAGTTCAATTTCCACAAGTGTCGGTCTTTTGCCCAAACCTTAATTATGGTCCAAAGTTCAATAACCCCTTCTTAATATTTTAGCCCAACATTACGATTACTTCGGCTCAAATAAGCATAATAATAACTTAGTTACGATACATTAATGTAAAAAGGTTGAACATAACTTACAATGATTAAAAATAGCGTAGCGTTACACGGACAGAATTTCGACTTACACACTCAAACGATCTCTATCATAAATCTTATTATTATCATAATTTAAAATTAAAATTAAGATTATTGTTATATCTTATTAAGTTAACATTATGATAGAGATATAGAATATAGATATTGATAATTGATATTGATAAATAAGAAAAAGATAGAAAAAGGTGTGTTTTTACATTACGATTACAAAGCCTTTTATAGGCGAATTTAGAAATTGAATTTTCACTTATGACCCCTGAACTATGCTCAATTAACAACTTTTTATTATTTAATATTATTCTTATTATGAATTATTTAAATATTATATTTTATTCTTGTGCATAGTTGACTCGTAATTTTTACATCGTTGCGTCGAGCGTTGAGAGTTGACTCTGGTCCCGGTTCCGGATTTTCGAACGTCCTTGCGTACAATTTTATATTTTGTACTTTGTGTTTTGTAACTTGTACTCTTGTCATTTTTAGACGTTCCTCATCAATAATTTGAACCTTTTTGATTGTATCTTGTACTTTTGAGCTTTTTGGACCTTTGTGTCTTCAATTCGTCGTTTTCACCTTTTGTCTTCGCACTTATTTAAAATAAACGAATATTACTTGAAAATGGAACAATTGCAACTAAAATCTTGTCTTTCTTGGGGGATTTTGCTATGAAATATATGTTCCTTTTTAGCCTTATCAATATCCCCACACTTGAGCGTTGCTTGTCCTCAAGCAATACAGTCTTGAAATAATATAATACATCACACGAATCACTTCTTTATTCTTCACACTTTGTACATCAGTGATTTTGATAGAGCGGTATAAACAATGATAGTAACGATATGGTTAAAGGTGGGTGTGTCATCCACAGTTGCCTTGGGTTTAGGACAACGACACTTGCAATCAAATAGCCGATTTACTTTCGGTTTCCAAAGCAAAGTGCACATTTGAAAGGCGGTTTACAGTCCCACATGACTATAAAAATTTAGATCCTTTAAGGAAATTGGATCTTTATGAAAACATTTGATCTTTTGAAAATTCAAGCTAGATTTTACCCTAGACAAGTTTTCTGATTTGATCCATCATCGGTGTTGCAAAATATATTTGTGGATCAATATTTTGGCTAAAATTTTTAGGTTCATGTAATCCACTGCTATCCCGGTATCGGAAAGTACACATCCAGTTTACTTGTTCCGTATATTATCTTTCGGTAAACTACCGTCCGGTTGTAAAGGAAAGCGATGAACAAGAAATTGTTAAGGCAATGTCCCGTGACATGCAGATGATTATGGTCTTTTAACGTGTCGGATGCTAGAACTATCCTTGGTAGGAGCGATAGTAAAGATCATCCTATGATTTTTCGGTCTGGCACAAGGTCCTGTCTCCGACCATGCTATGCAACCACCGTTCTTACGGTTGACACCCGATTTGGTTCAGGTGACCTAATGAATTCCAGGTGAATTCCTAGGATTTTACGTTCAATGGTAATGAACGCATTGAAAATGGGTTTTCAGAAAACAAATCGGTTTGTATTTTTGATCAAAATATTTTCTCGTTCAAGCTCGAGTTTAGATATCATTGAATTCCATGAGTTTGAATTCTCAATCTTTAAGGTCAATCTCAAGGATTGAGTAATATCAGTCTTAAAAGCTGATTTTTAATCTTTAAGGAGATTATCCTTTCTGGGGATCTGATTCATTAGTCTTATCAAGCTAATTTGCACGGTGCCTCCCCATTGTACGAGATAAATCCTTCTCATGGTTAGGATAAATCTGACCACATGGCGACCCTGTTTGATGCTGAGGTCCGTGGATTTCCTGCTGATTTTAGAGATGACTTTTCTAGATTTTTCGTCAACCTACAGCTGGTCTGGACGACAACTTCTTGACCTAAATCAAGAAGCGCGTGTCTTTTTCGGAAGACTTTACTTCCTTTTAATGATGGAATTGATTCATCGTGTAGATCCATCTTTCTTTCAAATATATTACAGTAAACCGGGTAAAACTGATTAGTATCATCCAAAACAAAAGTACCTGCAATAATCTTGTACAAAGATATGTGATAGATAATTTTTAATTGAATAACTTGGTACATTCTCCCCACACTTAGTTTCTTTCTTTGCCTTTTTATTCTCCTTTATTCCATTTTAAATGAATTCAAGCATTTTAGGTTGTTTCTCAATTTATGTCCTTTCCGAGGTAACGATAATTTCGGTATTAACACCTAGTTTTCATCGTTCATAAATATGTATAAACATGATTTTGAGTTCATTTAGTTGAAAATTTTTCAAATTTTCACAAAATTTGGCAAATAAACCAAGTATAAACCTGAGAGAATTTATAACCCTTCCCCACACTTAAGATCATGCAATGCCCTCATTTGCATGAAATCAGACTATAATTTAAATTCATGAGGGTGATTAGCGTAGAAAAGTGATTAAAAATACCGAGTTTGCAAACATATTGTTATTTCACATTTGATTTTTTGCGTCTTGTCAAAATCAGTAGCTTTTGCTGAACTTCATGACAGTCTTTGAAAGTGCGCTGTTTTACCCTGTTTTGTACATAAGATAAAATACAAACATATATATATATATATATATATATATATATATATATATATATATATATATATATATATATATATATATATATATATATATATATATATATATATATATATATATATATATATATTTTTGAAGTTTGGTTTATAACCCCACTTTTCAAAAAATTATAAAGTATAATATTTTTGGCATACTTTAAATCAATAAAATTAAAAATAATGATAACAAAATTTGTCGCCCCGCCCTCGGGTAAAGTAATTTCGGCTTAATGACCTAGTCTTCAACTCACGACGAATTTTAGAAATCATTTTTTTCAACTTAATGAATTAAAGTAAATTTTGTTTTTAAAATTCACACAAAACTTAAATTAAAAAAAACATATTAATTTTATATAAAACCTACAAAACAAAAATTCAGAATGGAGGGAGAAAACTAGTTCTTTAGTGTCTGCTACTGGAAAAGACCACTCGGATTCCATTCTCGGAACTACACGAGAACAGAACAACTAACTCTAGATAGCATTTTCTTTTTAGAACACTTGAATCTCCCCACACTTAGGTAGCTGTGGTGTCAAAATTGTGATTAAATTCATCGTTAATTTCTCTTGGTCCATAATCAACTTGCATATCTGTGACTTTCTCTTTAAGCCATTGGTCGGATTCCTGTGTAATATCCACAATTTCAACTAGCTTCACCTTTTCTTTAGGCGATAGATTGGATACTAACCGGTTACATAACTTAAAGTTCCCCTTGGTTATAGCATCGCGAATCCGTTTAATAAGTTTCTTCTTTGAACTATTAATAACGGGATTATCTAATTTCGTATCAACAACGGGGTCCTTTGTTATTGGGTTATCATTAGGTGTTACTTCATTTTTCCCACACTTAGGCGTTTCATTATTGCTAAGCACTGCCGTTGGAGTTGGTAAAACAACATGGTTATTACCAATCATTTTTATTGGTTCAACGGTTTTGGTTGGTGGAGGTTTAGATTTTCGAATCATAAAGGTGATCGATTTGTCACCACTTTTAAGTGTCATTCTTCCATTTCCTACATCAAATAACGCCCCGGTGAACGCAAAGAATGGCCGACCTAAAATTAGAGGAATGTTTGGGTCCTCTTCTATGTCAATGACAATAAATTCGACTAGAAAGGTTAAATTGCCTACTTGAACGGGTAGGTTGTTAGCAATTCCAACTGGGTGCTTAATGGTTTGATCAAGGAGTCGAACACTCATATCCGTTGGACTTAACTTACCTACACCTAATCTCTTATATAAGGAAAGAGGCATAACACTTACACTTGCACCTAAATCTGCTAGTGCATCATACATGACACAATCACTAAGTAGACAAGGAACAATAAATTCACCCGGATCACCTACCCTAGGTGGAGGATTTGGTGGAACTGTCTTCACCGGGTTTACTTCTACGGCTTTTGTTTCTTGCACTTTCTTATTCTTCTTCTTCTTCTTCTTTCCAATGGTATCACCAACTTTATTACCTATTACTTGCTCATACTCAACTCCTTTTCTTGGAAACGGGATGGGTGGTTTATATGGTGCCACCACTGGCTTTACATACTCTGGTGGTGGTGGTGTAACTTCTTCATTTTTACTCTCATCTAAAACCTTCCCATCTTCCGGAGCTGGTTTTTCAGAATTTGTTGACACCATGTTAACATTCTCATTCCGAGGATTTACTTCAGTATTACTCGGTAGATTTCCTTGTTCCCTCTCACTCATCATACTAGCAAGAGTACCTACGTGTTTTTCAAGATTCAAAATAGAAGCTTGTTGAGTTCTTAATGACTGATCAAACCTCTCGTTCGTTTGGGTTTGAGATGTAATGAATTGTGTTTGAGATTCAATCAGCTTTGCCATCATTTCTTCTAGATTTGGCTTTTTCTCTTCGGGTTGTTGTGGTGTTTTATACAAGCTAGGTCTTTGTTGATTGAAAGTGTTGTTTTGAGTTGGTTGGTTATTCGGACCTTGTTGGTTGTACGAGTTGTTGTTGGGTCCGTTTGGATTGTAAAGAATGTTTTGATTTCGATTGAAGTTTAACTTTGGCGGTTGATAATTATTTTGATAATTATTTCCAGGCCTTTGGTTCATATAGGAAACATTCTCTCGTTGTTCCATGGTTGGTTCAACATTACAATCTTTCATTAAGTGTGGTCCACCGCATAGCTCACAACTGATTTGTATTGCGTGAATATCTTTATTCATCTTTTCCATTCGTCTTTCGAAAGCATCTATTTTTGCGGAAATGGAATCAAAGTCATGGCTAGAATCGGCTCTAGCCGCTTTAGATGAACGAAAAATATATTTTTCTTGATGCCACTCATGAGAGTGGGAGGCTGTGTTATCAATAATTTTGTAAGCTTCAGTTGCGGTTTTCTTCATAATGGAACCACCAGCTGTTATGTCGATGTCTTTTCGTGTAGCAACGTCTACGCCTTGGTAGAATATTTGTACTATTTGAAAAGTATCTAATCCGTGTTGAGGACATCCTCTCAACATCCTTCCGAATCTTGTCCACGCCTCATATAATGTTTCATTTGGCTTTTGCGCGAACGTAACAATTTCTCCTTGAAGTCTCACGGCTTTGGATGCCGGAAAGAATTGTTTAAGAAATTTTTCAACTAAAACATCCCATGTGTCAATCGCCCCTTCAGGTAACGATTCTAACCAATCTTTGGCTTCTCCCTTTAAAGTCCAGGGAAACAACATGAGATAGATCTGCTCATCTTCCACTTCTCGGATTTTGAATAGTGTACAAATTCTTTTAAACGTACGAAGGTGTTCGTTAGGATCTTCTTTTGGCGTACCACTATATTGACATTGATTAGTTACCATGTGTAGGATTTGTCCTTTGATTTCATAATCTGGCGCATTAACTTCTGGCTTAATAATGGCGTGACCTTGGCCCGTGCGTGTGGCTCTCATTCGATCTTCCATACTTAGAGGTTCCGTTACTTCCATAATTGAATTTGTTGAATACGAATCACTAGAGGTTTCTAATTTAATGGTTTCTTCCTCAACAATCTCTGTTTGAATGATTGGTGGTTCTGGAGGAATAATTAGTGGATCAGGGTCTCGGAATTGTCCCTGAGTATTCTCCGGATTCTCAATTGTGAGGTTTGTTTCAAAAACTGGGTTATCGGAAATTTGAACTGAAGTACTTGGTCGACTGGATGACGATTCTAAAGAAAAATCAACGGCGACAATATTTGCTAGATGTCTTGATCGAGTTAAAGGTGGTGAACGTATGAAAGGTGGTGAACGTTTTACTCGGTGCATTCACAGAATATCCTATTAGTTTTTAAAAGGAAAGAAAAATTATATAAGTTATCCAATTAATAGACTTTTCTGATTTTGCCCACGTTTCGAATAGCCAAAAGATGCAGCAGAGGGGCAGGATTCGTTTGGTCTCAATATAATTGAGTACTGTTTGGCTCCAATAACCCGGTCCACGTACAAATCCAACTATTACTACAAACCAGAAAATTTTGATGTCTATCAATTTAACCACTTAAAATAAATTTTCGTAATTTTAAGAAATTTAGATAAGAAGTAGAATAAAAATCTTATCCTAAAACTAGAATAGCGAGAAATAAGAGAGAAAAAGATTGCGCGTCGAAAAAGGTCGAAAAATAAAAGGTCGAAAAATAGGCGTTGAAAAATAAAAATAAGAACGCGAAAAACGGCGTCGCAAAATTCTAAAGCACCTAAATCTTAGTCTAAGGAATAAGCACTTAAGGGATTTTACGGCAAAGCCTAAAAATTCTAGAAGTAAAAATAACTATGGCAAAACTAAACTTAATACTAAAAGTTGCGACTATAGTCTAAAAATCTAAAGGTAATAAAACTAAAAAAAAATAATTTTTTTTTATAGACAAAATCTTAAAAAATATATATATTTTTTTTTAATATTTTTTTTTTTTTACGTTTTTTTTTTTTACGTTTTTGTTTTTTTTTACGTTTTTGTTTTTTTTTTTAAGTTTTTTTTTTTTTTTTTTTTACGTTTTTTTTTTAAAAACGAATTTTTTTTTCTAAAAAAAAAACGTTTTTTTTTACAATTTTTTTTTTTTAAAAAAATGATTTTTTTTACAAATTAATACTTTTTTTTATAATTATTATTTTTTTTCAAAACTTTTTTTTTAATTCATTTACTATTCATGAATAGTAAATGAAAAGAAATTAATTAATTTACTATTCACATGAAAGCGACATGATAGAAATTATTAATTACAATTTACATAATATACCCCTGAAGTATTTAATAAATACGACTTTTTAATATTTTACGATTCAAAATATATTCTAAAATATTATTATATTATTATATTCTATTTCAATATTATTATATTATTATATTCTATTTCAATATTATTATATTATTATATTTTATTTCAATATTATTATAATTAAAAATATAGCGTTTTAGCGCTCCCCGGCAGCGGCGCCAAAAACTTGATGATGTAGCGTGAGGGTACGAAATAGTATTATTTTTAATACAAAATACTACAAAATATGACACAAGTTTTATTAATTTACGGATGAGATATACCTAAACCTTGCTACAACACTATAGGCAGTGTACCTAATCGTAGAGTAGTGTAGTTTTTAGTAAGTCCGGTTCGTTCCACAGGGAGCTGGTGATACTTACTATATTTTTAACTATATTTATATAAAATATATATAATTATATAAGTAGTAATCTTATTATAAAAGGGGGGTTTTACCGTTTAATGACCGGTTTGTCGATTCTATATTTTAAGCGTAAAGATAAATGACGATAATTAAAGTGCGTAAAATAATGACAATAAATAAAATGACAGTAAATAAAATTGCGAGTAATAAAATGACAGTAAATAAAGATACGATGAGAAATATAATAAAAGAATTATGCTTATTTAAACTTCCGTAATCATGATGTTTGACGTGTTGATTTTAATTTATTACCATGGGTTAATTGCCCTTTGTCCTGGTTTATTTGATACGTCTATCTGGTTTTTGTCCATAATAGTCCATCGGTCATAAAAATAAAGTGCGAGTATCCTCGTCAAATTACCCTTATACCCGAAGTCAAATATTCCAACTGATTAAGGATTTAAACTGTGACGCAGTTATCACTTCTGTCAACAATTACACCAGTTATCACTGTATGTAATCCACCCCTGTTTTAATTAGTTTATGAATATTAATTCATCCACTTGATCAGAATGAATAATCAATTACCCAACCCAATTGATTAATTAAATGATTATAACAGATTCCATATGAACATCACTAAATAGGACAACCATAATCATTATTAATTATTAGGTTAATTAATTTGAAGATAGGTTCGACAGACTCCAATGAGTTGTCACTCAATTAGACAATACCCCCCATCTATTAATAGTCAATAGTTCAATTTCCACAAGTGTCGGTCTTTTGCCCAAACCTTAATTATGGTCCAAAGTTCAATAACCCCTTCTTAATATTTTAGCCCAACATTACGATTACTTCGGCTCAAATAAGCATAATAATAACTTAGTTACGATACATTAATGTAAAAATGTTGAACATAACTTACAATGATTAAAAATAGCGTAGCGTTACACGGACAGAATTTCGACTTACACACTCAAACGATCTCTATCATAAATCTTATTATTATCATAATTTAAAATTAAAATTAAGATTATTGTTATATCTTATTAAGTTAACATTATGATAGAGATATAGAATATAGATATTGATAATTGATATTGATAAATAAGAAAAAGATAGAAAAAGATGTGTTTTTACATTACGATTACAAAGCCTTTTATAGGCGAATTTAGAAATTGAATTTTCACTTATGACCCCTGAACTATGCTCAATTAACAACTTTTTATTATTTAATATTATTCTTATTATGAATTATTTAAATATTATATTTTATTCTTGTGCATAGTTGACTCGTAATTTTTACATCGTTGCGTCGAGCGTTGAGAGTTGACTCTGGTCCCGGTTCCGGATTTTCGAACGTCCTTGCGTACAATTTTATATTTTGTACTTTGCGTTTTGTAACTTGTACTCTTGTCATTTTTAGACGTTCCTCATCAATAATTTGAACCTTTTTGATTGTATCTTGTACTTTTGAGCTTTTTGGACCTTTGTGTCTTCAATTCGTCGTTTTCGCCTTTTGTCTTCGCACTTATTTAAAATAAACGAATATTACTTGAAAATGGAACAATTGCAACTAAAATCTTGTCTTTCTTGGGGGATTTTGCTATGAAATATATGTTCCTTTTTAGCCTTATCAATATACTAACAAATAGCGAGACGATGATTTATAGAAGTAAATGACCAAAATACTCGAAAGTTTAAGATATACTTTGAGTGGTATAGTTTAGGGATAATTTAAGGCTATATTTTGACAAAGGTACGTGACACGAAACGTAAAATGCAAGTTTTCTCAGCATACGAAAGGACATTTGAAAAACTGGAACCGGGACATAAGTCGAGTGATGACGTACGACTTATCAGAACAAAAATTACAAGTCAACTATGCATGTGAATTTAATATAATATATAATTAATTATATGAATTAAATATATTATATATATAATATAAAATTATGTCGACAAACAAGAAGTTAAAAATTTGTGAGCTGTCCCAGGGTGCCATGCGATCGCATGGCCTTGAAGCACAAATCCCATGCGATCGCATGGGGTACTTTTTCAGAAAAGGCTCTATAAATTGCTCGACTTTAGGCTCAGTTTTCACACACTTCTTTCTCTAATCATATATTACTCCGTATTTATTTTATTTATTTATTATTATTATTATTATTATTATTATTATTATTATTATTATTATTATTATTATTATTATTATTATTATTATTATTATTATTATTATTATTAAGATTAATATTATTATTAATCTTATTATTATTAATATTATTAATTAGTATTATACATAAAATACTACGACGAGGTTATGAGCGTGTCACTTTCAAAATGGTTTTCAAGCGGGATAGAGCTAAGGAAATTATGGGTTATTGTCAAGGAGGTTATGGGTAATGTTCGGGGGTATATTTGTGAATCAAACCTAGTGTTTATCATCTCCGTTACGTCTACGTACTTTCCTACAATATTGAATCTCAATACTGATACGTAAGCACTCATATCTTATCTTTTATATATTAATTATGTATCCATGCCTAGTGCTCGAGTATATATATTTATATATGCTTGTATGCTAAATTTTGTCGTTAAACAGTTTATAATGAATCACTAATTAAATACATATATTATTGGTAAAAGGTATATGATATACATGTTTTTGGAAAGCTGGCAAAAAATCAATAACTTTTCATTTAGATATCGAATAATTTCGATGAACGGATTAAAAGATATGATCAACTGAATTATGATTGACGTTAATTGAAATTGCTTTTGAATCTGCAATTAAGATTTAAACAACTTGTTTACGAGACTGATAAAGTGAACTTTTAAATATTACCAACCGAGTAAATGAATCCTTATATAAGGCACGTCTCGTTTTGTTGAACTATTGTCAAAATTGACTTTTTGAAACGACTTTGGATAACTATTATATGTCGATCTCGAGCATTAGGATTGTGATACACTATGACCTGACCTAGCTTAATAGACATTTATTGACCAACATATGTTCTCTAGGTTGAGATCTACGATTAATTGGTAATCCGAGTTTCGATCACATTTTGGTGAACAACTTTATATGCTGCTAAGGTGAGTTTCATTGCTCCCTTTTTAATTGCTTTTGCAATATATATTTTTGGGCTGAGAATACATGCAATTTATTTTAAACGCAATGGATACAAGTACATACTTAATTCTACACTGAGTTTGAACCGAAAATTTCTTAGCTTTGGTAACTAGTAGCTGCCAGTACATAGGATATGGACTGGTGGGCGCGAATAACAGTATATTGATCCATAGGGCTTGACATCCCCGTCTGAGCTAGAGCGCTAGCCTTTTAACGGACGTGTGTTATTTGAGTTTAGGACACGTTGGTTTGCGTGTATTAAAATGAATGGGGTATTTATCATTATAACGTTAAAGCTTAGTTACCAGGGTGCTCTGTTACGTAGAATCTATTGACAAACTTTTGATAAACGTTTCTGGATGAAACAACTAAAATCTTGTGATCCACTTTTATATACAGATTATGCGAAACACTAAAACTATGAACTCACCAACCTTTGTGTTGACACTTGTTAGTATGTTTATTCTCAGGTTTCCTAGAAGTCTTCCGCTGTTTGGTTATATGTTAGACAAGCTATGTGCATGGAGTCATACATGGCATATTTTTTAAGGAAACGTTGCATTCACCAAATCATCACCATGTATCTTATTTTGACTGCATTGTCAACGGAAGTACTATTGTAAACTATTATTTACGGTGATTGTCTATATGTAGAAATCATGAGATGTCGAAAACCTTTGATTTAAATATTCATTTATGTTGTGCCTTTTCAAAAGAATGCAATGTTTACAAAACGTATCATATAGAGGTCAAATACCTCGCAATGAAATCGATGAATGACGTGTTCGTCCATATGGATTTGGAGTGATCGTCACAGTATGCTTGTATTGTATTACATAACATGATTCAAGAAAATAACGATTTTGTGATTGGACGGCGAGAAGAAAGAATGATCCAAAGGAACCCACCACGTCGATTAGAAAGGAATTTGAGGATTAAGATTGTATGATTAAATTGATGATCGCTATAGACAATATATGTTATTTATATGTTATATGCATGACTTGTGTGATGGATATTTCTTGAAATAGTGATTTTATGATTTATGTCAAAAAGTGCATTAAATGTGTTTTGGCGTAAATCTTGTGTGAAAGTGTTTTTAATACTTTTTGATGTCAAAAATATGTTATTAATATGTTTTATGAATTCCGTGTATAATCCATTCGAGAAAAACAGTGTTTTTGATTCAATATATATTTGAGATATGACCACTGACTTGGATTGTATTATTCTCAGGTGATAAGAGTAAGCAGAAGACTCGGTAATATTAGACCACTGAGTACTTGTGGATATCGGTGAGTGGAGCTGTCCTTTCGGATATTAGTATAGAGTAGCAAGTTGTGTTACTGTTGTTATGACCACCCGATTAGATTGCCATGATAGTATATTGTTGATATGATGTGTTGATTATATGATTATATGTGCACCAGTTGATTCGATCTTGAATTGTGAGGTCGGATGCCGGGAGTCAGCCTTGATTTGTGAGGCTGGACTCATGAGGTCAACCCTGCATTGTTCAGTTCCGTCGTATGCATATTTTTACTACAAAATATCATATCGTGAGTTTCATTTGCTCCCCTTTTAAATGCTTTTGAAATATATATTTTTGGGACTGAGAATACATGCGCTGCTTTTATAAATGTTTTACGATATAGACACAAGTAATCGAAACTATATTCTATGGTTGGATTATCGAATCGAATATCACCCTTTTTAGTCTGGTAATCTAAGAATTAGGGAACAGAAACCCTAATTGACGTGAATCCTAAAGATAGATCTATTGGGCCTAACAAACCCCATTCGGGTTACGGATGCTTTAGTACTTCGATTTATCATATCTGATGAGAGTCCCGGAATGATGGGGATATTCTAGATGCATTTTTGTTAATGTCAGTTACCAGGTGTTCAATCCATATGAATGATTTTTATCTCTATGCAGTTTGCGAAATGCTTGATATGAGATGGATGTTTATGAAAAATGAAAATCTTGTGGTCTATTAAAATAATGAAAATGATTTTTATGATAAACTAATGAACCCACAAACCTTTTGGTTGATACTTGTAAGCATATTTATTCTCAGGTATTAAAAAAATCTTTCGCTGTGTATTTGCTCATTTTAAAGATAGTACTTGGAGTCGTTCATGGCATATTTAAGTCAGAACCTCGCAATGGGACCATATGTTAAAGACTTCGTCCAGATGAATTAGGACGGGCCTTACAATCACTACCGTTATCACTTCCACCATTTGAACCACCTCCGTCCACCTGCAACAAACCACCTATAACCGCCACTATTTTGGTTATAACTTTCGGTTTGTTTCAGCTGCAATGACCACCAAGAAACCATCATCATCATCTATAAATTCTTCTTCTTTCGTTTCTTTTCTTCCTGATCAAACGAAACCCACGAACCTCAACCGGTTTTATTCCTGTTTCAGATGTAACCACAACACCCACTCTCTATTTTCTCTCTCTACCATTTCTATTATGTATCTATTTTTGTCACCATCGAACAGTCTTTGTTACTCATATATTCATTCATGTTTCTGTCTATAAATCCCGATTATCACCAAAATGCCCTTTTTTTTAAGCTTGTTGACTGACAGCCCTAAAAAAAAAAGTTTGACAATTTGCCCTCGCAAGGCGCAAGACACCTTGTGTAGTGACCCGAACTTTTCCATGTTTATATATATTAATTGAGATTGATATTTACATGATTAAATGTTTCCAACATGTTAAACAATCAAACTTGTTAAGACTTGATTAATTGAAATATGTTTCATATAGACAATTGACCACCCAAGTTGACCGGTGATTCACGAACGTTAAAACTTGTAAAAACTATATGATGACATATATATGGATATATATATATAGTTAACATGATACTATGATAAGTAAACATATCATTAAGTATATTAACAATGAACTATATATGTAAAAACAAGACTACTAACTTAATGATTTTTAAACGAGACATATATGTAACGATTATCGTTGTAAAGACATTTAATGTATATATATATCATATTAAGAGATATTCATACATGATAATATTATGATAATATAATAATTTAAAATCTCATTTGATATTATAAACATTGGGTTAACAACATTTAACAAGATCGTTAACCTAAAGGTTTCAAAACAACACTTACATGTAACGACTAACGATGACTTAACGACTCAGTTAAAATGTATATACATGTAGTGTTTTAATATGTATTTATACACTTTTGAAAGACTTCAATACACTTATCAAAATACTTCTACTTAACAAAAATGCTTACAATTTCATCCTCGTTCAATTTCATCAACAATTCTACTCGTATGCACCCGTATTCGTACTCGTACAATACACAGCTTTTAAATGTATGTACTATTGGTATATACACTCCAATTATCAGCTCTTAGCAGCCCATGTGAGTCACCTAACACATGTGGGAACCATTATTTGGCAACTAGCATGAAATATCTCATAAAATTACAAAAAATATGAGTAATCATTCATGACTTATTTACATGAAAACAAAATTACATATCCTTTATATCTAATCCATACACCAACGAACAAAAACACCTACAAACACTTTCATTCTTCAATTTTCTTCATCTAATTGATCTCTCTCAAGTTCTATCTTCAAGTTCTAAGTATTCTTCATATATTCTACAAGTTCTAGTTACATAAAATCAAGAATACTTTCAAGTTTGCTAGCTCACTTCCAATCTTGAAAGGTGATCATCCAATCTCAAGAAATCTTTGTTTCTTACAGTAGGTTATTATTCTAATACAAGGTAATAATCATATTCAAACTTTGGTTCAATTTCTATAACTATAACAATCTTATTTCAAGTGATGATCTTACTTGAACTTGTTTTCGTGTCATGATTCTGCTTCAAGAACTTCGAGCCATCCAAGGATCCGTTGAAGCTAGATCCATTTTTCTCTTTTCCAGTAGGTTTATCCAAGGAACTTAAGGTAGTAATGATGTTCATAACATCATTCGATTCATACATATAAAGCTATCTTATTCGAAGGTTTAAACTTGTAATCACTAGAACATAGTTTAGTTAATTCTAAACTTGTTCGCAAACAAAAGTTAATCCTTCTAACTTGACTTTTAAAATCAAATAAACACATGTTATATATCTATATGATATGCTAACTTAATGATTTAAAACCTGGAAACACGAAAAACACCGTAAAACCGGATTTACGCCGTCGTAGTAACACCGTGGGCTGTTTTGGGTTAGTTAATTAAAAACTATGATAAAATTTGATTTAAAAGTTGTTATCCTGAGAAAATGATTTTTATTATGAACATGAAACTATATCCAAAAATTATGGTTAAACTCAAAGTGGAAGTATGTTTTCTAAAATGGTCATCTAGACGTCGTTCTTTCGACTGAAATGACTACCTTTACAAAAATGACTTGTAACTTATTTTTCCGACTATAAACCTATACTTTTTCTGTTTAGATTCATAAAATAGAGTTCAATATGAAACCATAGCAATTTGATTCACTCAAAACGGATTTAAAATGAAGAAGTTATGGGTAAAACAAGATTTGATAATTTTTCTCATTTTAGCTACGTGAAAATTGGTAACAAATCTATTCCAACCATAACTTAATCAACTTGTATTGTATATTATATAATCTTGAGATACCATAGACACGTATACAATGTTTCGACCTATCATGTCGACACATCTATATATATTTCGGAACAACCATAGACACTCTATATGTGAATGTTGGAGTTAGCTATACAGGGTTGAGGTTGATTCCAAAATATATATAGTTTGAGTTGTGATCAATACTGAGATACGTATACACTGGGTCGTGGATTGATTCAAGATAATATTTATCGATTTATTTTTGTACATCTAACTGTGGACAACTAGTTGTAGGTTACTAACGAGGACAGCTGACTTAATAAACTTAAAACATCAAAATATATTAAAAGTGTTGTAAATATATTTTGAACATACTTTGATATATATGTATATATTGTTATAGGTTCGTGAATCAACCAGTGGCCAAGTCTTACTTCCCGACGAAGTAAAAATCTGTGAAAGTGAGTTTCATTTGCCTTTTTACCCTTTATATTTTTGAGCTGAGAATACATGCGCAATTGTTTATAAATGTTTTACGAAATAGACACAAGTAATTGAAACTACATTATATGGGTGAATGATCGAAGCTGAATATGCCCCTTTTACTTGATAACCTAAGAATTAGTAAACCGATCTACTAATTGACGCGAATCCGAAAGATAGATCTATTGGGCCTAACAAACCCCATCCAAAGTACCGGATGCTTTAGTACTTCGAAATTTATATCATATCCGAAGGGTGTCCCGGAATGATGGGGATATTCTTATATATGCATCTTGTTAATGTCGGTTACCAGGTGTTCACCATATGAATGATTTTTATCTCTATGTATGAGATGTGTATTGAAATATGAAATCTTGTGGTCAATTATTATGATTTGATATATATAGGTTAAACCTATAACTCACCAACATTTTTGTTGACGTTTTAAGCATGTTTATTCTCTGGTGATTATTAAGAGCTTCCGCTATCGCATACTTAAATAAGGACGAGATTTGGAGTCCATGCTTGTATGATATTGTGTAAAAACTGCATTCAAGAAACTTATTTTGTTGTAACATATTTGTATTGTAAACCATTATGTAATGGTCGTGTGTAAACAGGATATTTTAGATTATCATTATTTGATAATCTACGTAAAGCTTTTTAAACCTTTATTGATGAAATAAAGGTTATGGTTTGTTTTAAAATGAATGCAGTCTTTGAAAAACGTCTCATATAGAGGTAAAACCTCGCAACGAAATCAATTAATATGGAACGTTTTTAATCAATAAGAACGGGACATTTCAGTTGGTATCCGAGCGTTGGTCTTAGAGAACCAGAATTTTGCATTAGTGTGTCTTATCGAGTTTGTTAGGATGCATTAGTGAGTCTGGACTTCGACCGTGTTTACTTGAAAAATGATTGCTTAACAAATTTTGTTGGAAACTATATATTTTTAACATGCGAATATTATGTGATATATTAATCTCTTAACGCGTTTGATATTATGTGATAGATGTCTACCTCTAGAACAAGTCCCATTGACTCACCTAATAATAATGAAGAGTCAAATGTAAATTGGAATGATTCGTGGACTGATTCACAAGTTCCCGAAGCGGAACCGGAAGAAGAGTCGGAACCGGAAGAAGAATCGGAACTGGAAGAAGAATCGAAACCGGATGAAGAAATAGAACCGGTGGGGGAAATAATAAAACGGTTAAGTAAAAGAAAATCCTCAACCAACCGACCAAGGTTAATTATGGTCAATGGTGTTTCCGCCAAGGAAGCAAAATATTGGGAGGATTACCAATTCTGCGATGAATCGGATTCCGACGAGAATTCCGATGATGTTATAGAAATTACCCCAACTGAATTTAAAAAGGCAAAAGAAAATAATAAGGGAAAGGGCATAAAAATAGAGAAATCTAATTCCAACCCCGATGAACTTTATATGTATCGTCAACCCCCGAAGTCCTTAAGTTGTAATAATGACCCGGGAACCTCTAAACCACCAGGTTTTTCTAAACTAATGTGGAAAACGACAGCTCGTATTAGGGGAACATCATATATCCCTAGAAACTTGGCAAAACGAACCAAAACCGAAGAAGAAGAAACAAGCGAGTCGGAATAAGATAGTTGTATTCGTGTGGTGTAATATATGTAATATAGTGTGCTTATGCTTTATGATATATGTAAAAATTGCTTGTATTAATAAGTATTTTTTTTATGAATCTAACTCTTGTCTATTTTACAGTATAAAAACACAAAATGGATAGACGACCCAATATTTTAAGAGACCTACCCGGAGACATAATTGATGAAATCTTGTCTAGAGTCGGTCAGAATTCTTCGGCACAACTATTTAAGGCGAGATCAGTTTGTAAGACATTTGAAGAACGTTCCAAGAATGCCTTGGTTTATAAAAGGCTTTCGTTCGAAAGATGGGGGATATCACATTGGGAAATCCATAAGTTACGATGTGTTTACTTTGACGCATATATTGCGGGGAACCCAAATGCTATTTTACGCAATGGGTTAAGAAATTATTTTGACTCAATATATCCGAATATTGGACTTCGTGATTTAGAAAAAGCGGCTAACATGCAACATAAAGAAGCATGTTATGCTTACGGATTAGTAATGTTCGCTTCTCACCAAAGTGAGAACAAGAACATCGGGCTACAACTATTAAACAAAACATTTCCACAAGTGACGGAGTCGGTAATTGGGGTAAGAAATGAGGTTTTTAGATTGTTACGGGACTGTTGGACATTACGTAACCCTCGTCCCTTTGACGACGTTACAACACGCTGTCTTATCAACGGCCATAACGGTTATGTTCCACAAGACCAAGGATGGGAAGTAATCCTAGTAAAACCAGAATGCATGACTTGTTTCTGGACGTATGAATTACGTGTCTTTATTGCCTTTGCTGAACGACTTGTGTACTAGCTAGAATTATCTTCACAACCATCTTGTATCAAATTTATTGTGTGCTATATTTCATGCTATATGTAAAATAAGCGGTATTGTAAGTTTGTAAAATATTGTGTAAAAGTTTGAAAGCGAAATATTATTATAATCAGTTTTTCATATAGAATTGTAGTAGTTGAATTGTATATTAGCTACTAAGTATGAACTTAACGGGTAGGTACTACCCGAATTTAAACTTATAAAATGCTAATATGAAGAAAAAGCTTTTATAAATGAGTTCATATTATGCTACGAAATACTATTAACTACTCTTAATATTCTGTATGATTAACTTGTTCCATTTGACTATTTTGAAGAAAATGGCACCGACTACTCGACACACCGTGAATATGAATGAAGAGGAATTCCGTACTTTTCTAGCTTCAAACATAGCCGCAGTACAGGCTGCGCTACATACCAACAATAACCTTGGATCTAGCAGTACAGGAAATCGTGTAGGATGCACCTACAAAGAATTCACTGCCTACAAACCTTTGGAATTTGATGGAACCGAAGGACCGATCGGATTGAAACGGTGGACCGAGAAGGTCGAATCGGTGTTTGCCATAAGTAAGTGTACTGAAGAGGACAAAGTGAAGTACGCTACGCATACCTTCACAGGTTCTGCGTTAACATGGTGGAATACCTATCTAGAGCAAGTGGGACAAGACGATGCGTACGCACTACCGTGGTCAGCATTCAAGCACTTGATGAACGAGAAGTACCGTCCCAGAACCGAGGTCAATAAGCTCAAGACAGAACTTAGAGGGTTACGAACCCAAGGATTTGATATTACCACGTACGAAAGACGATTCACAGAATTGTGCCTATTGTGTCCGGGAGCATTCGAATATGAGGAAGAGAAGATCGACGCGTTTATGAAAGGATTACCGGAAAGAATCCAAGAAGATATAAGTTCACGCGAGCCCGCCTCCATACAACAGGCATGTAGAATGGCTCACAAACTAGTGAACCAGATTGAAGAAAGAATTAAAGAACAGACTGCTGAAGAGGCCAATGTGAAGCAAGTCAAAAGAAAGTGGGAGGAAAACGGTGATAAGAATCACCAATACAACAACAACAGCAATTACAACAATAATCGCAACAATTATCCCAACAATCGCAACATCAATCGCAACTACAACAAACGGCCCAACAACAACAACAACATCAACTACAACAATCATCCCAACAACAATAATAACCGCAACAACAACAACAATCAGAAGCAGCTATGCCAAAGGTGTGAAAAGTATCACTCGGGGTTCTGCACCAAATTTTGCAACAAGTGTAAAAGAAATGGTCATAGCGCGGCGAAGTGTGAGGTCTACGGACCAGGGGTTAATAGAACGAAAGGAACAAATGGTGTCGGAACGAGTAATGGTGGAGCAAGTAGTGTCGGAGCAAGTTATGCCAATGTAGTTTGTTATAAATGTGGAAAATCGGGCCACATTATTAGAAATTGCCCGAACCAGGAGAACACGAATGGACAAGTGTGATGACCCGGAAATTTTCGACCAAATTTAAACTTGAACTTTAATTGATTTCGACACGATAAGTAAAGTCTGTTATGTTGAGTTTCAAAATTTGTGAACTGTTTACATGAACCCATTTAACCTTTGACTATTACCGACGATTCATGAACATCTGTTTATAAATAGATATATATATATATATATATATATATATATATATATATATAATAATTTGTAAAAATTTAATAAATTATTTTACTATTTAGTTAATAAAATACTTTATGATATAATAAAACTTGTTATGAAAACATGATTATATACACATATATATATATATATATATATATATATATATATATATATATATATATATATATATATATATATATATATATATATATATATATCAATATTAATACATTAAAATTTATCATTTATTATATATGTTATAATATATGTAACTTACACGATTAAGAGACCACTTGTTGTAATTGTTTAACTCAATATATACACATACATTGCATGCACCGATTAGGACAAAAACTTTAAGACTTTTGTTGCTTTTGCTAATCAACAAAATCCCACCTCTAAAACAATATCCTAATCAACATATTTCTTTGACAAGCACGATTACTATTACACTTTATGTTGTTAGTCTTTTTTCTTTTTCATGAATCATTACCCACTTATGTTTTCTTGTTTTTGGTCGACTAACATCCATCACAAGATTACCAACTCATATCTCTACCACATTTAACCTGCTCTATGCTCTTTCTTTTGTGTCAACTCCATCACCAAGAACACATACACAAACAAGAAAGGGGCAGCCTCTAAACAAAAACATGAGGTGCTAGATTTTTTTATTATTTTAATTGCTTTCTCTTTTCATGCACGATGGATGTAACACACCAATCTTATCAGTTACAAATCAATATTTATTTTTATTATAAAAATTACTAGACTAGATTACTAAATAAGATTTGATAATGAGAATATGAGCAAGTCAAATAACAGGCCCCACTTGTGTAAATCAAATCCCACAATTTACGTCTCAATTATCGTTTCATGTTAGTAATTTGTAACCTATTTTTGTTTGTTATTCATGAAACCCAACTAACCCAACTTGTACATACCTAATCCTTATATCAGATTGACACACAAAACACTCATATCCGTATAAATATTATATTAGTTAAAATGGGGATATTCTATAATTTACAAATAACATGTGTATTAATTATAATTATAAATGTCTTATAAAATAAAATGCAATCAATAATTGTGGATGAAAAGGGTCCAGTTGCCATCCATATTTAACCAAACCACAAATCCCATTTAATTCGTCAATACCCATATAAAGTATATACATACACAAACAACAACCAATATAGCCTAATTAATGAAAACTCCATTTCATTGCAAACATAAAAGATGCGAAAGACTGAGAGACGACGAGGTGCTTACGAGAACAAAGAACCCTTAGACGTCTATTTCGGTTATATGCGAGTTCATTTTGAAGGTATTTCTGAAACTATTGATCTATATATTCACATGTAATTCATACTTTTCAACACTTTAATTGGAGGTTATATGCTAAAGAAAATTTCTTCTTGTAAATTATAGTCCGGCGATAATAATACCCGAATATTTTGAGATGTAAAATATGACGTCATTCAATCTAGAAATAATAAAATTCTAGTAACATATTCTGAATATATATATATATTTTTATATCAATTATGTATTGTATGTAATAGCTTATATAAGTAAACTCAATACAAAAAAAAAAAAAAAAAATTGTTTTTTTTTTGTTTTTGACTTTACGTTGGATGAACAAGACGACCATTCATCAAGTTAAAAATTATAGTTTGTTGTAAATCTCCTAAACTACAATTGATATAGTCAAATTAAGTTTTGGCAATACATGTTTGGTCTTTTAACATTTATATTAAAATTCTAATTTTAGTCAGAATTTAAAGGTAAACTCTATACTACTTATTTTATATATTATTCATGACTTGTTATTAAATCTCACCGATCATCATATATTCATATGAGTTTACAATCAATGGCGAGTCTAAAGCTTGACTCGTGAGATCACGGGATACCACTAGTTAAATAAATTTTGTTTAGAAAATACCCTTTAAAATGTATATGACACCACTAAATTTAACTACGAGACCCCTTATATTTTTTTTTTGATTTTATAGTATCTTCCTTAAACCTTATAGGATATCACTAAATTTAACTAGTCGGATCCCATATATACTTTGAATTTGTAATTTTTTTTAAAGGTAAACAATCATTAAAATAACATTCAAATATAATTGGTTCTAGAAAGAAAAAAAAAAAATTCAAGACCCCATTGTGTTTCGTTTCTGGAATCGCCACTGTTTACAATTGAACTAAAACGGTTGTTGAATTCAATACGGTTTGAGTCCTTAATCAAAAAAAAACTTTGAATATAAGAAGCTCGAAGAGATATATTCAAGACGTTTAAACTGGATTTATTTTGAATTATAAATGGTCACTTTGGATCATAATATATCATTCATGCGTTGGAATAAATAAAAAGTTTCAGACATTATTTAATTCTAAAACTATCAAGTCATTAGTCAAAATATTGAGAAAACAAATAAACACATCCTTATTTACATACATACGAATTTATAAAGATGAACTGATATTCATATAAGTTTCTGATTTGGTCCTTAGAGTATCAACGCATTTGCAAAACAATATTTATAGAATTCGTTATTCACTTTTTACCCTAGTCTATACATATGATTTAATGAAAATGGAATATGAAATAATAATTAATATCGTTTTCTATATGTACGTACAGGTTATGGTACTATATTTTTAATTATAAATAAACTATTGATTAAAATATTTTAATAAGTATTTACTATATTAATATTAACAAATTCATTATGATAAGTTAGTAATAAATATAATTAGTTTATCTATTAACATAACATAAAATTTATTAATATAACAGGTGTATTACTAATATTAAAATATAAACTATTTTATTATTGTTATATGTTATATATTTTAATATATATAATTGATATAGGTTCGTGAATCCGAGGCCAACCCTGCATTGTTCAGTTGTTCAATATAGTCATATGTATTTTTACTACAAAATACATTTGGTGAGTTTCATTTGCCTTTTTACCCTTTATATTTTTGGGCTGAGAATACATGCGCAATTTTTATAAATGATTTACAAAATAGACACAAGTACGTAAAACTACATTCTATGGTTGAATTATCGAAATCGAATATGCCCCTTTTTATTTAGTCTGGTAATCTAAGAATTAGGGAACAGACACCCTAATTGACGCGAATCCTAAAGATAGATCTATCGGGCCCAACAAGCCCCATCCAAAGTACCGGATGCTTTAGTACTTCGAAATTTATATCATGTCCGAAGGAGGATCCCGGAATGATGGGGATATTCTATATGCATATTGTTAATGTCGGTTACCAGGTGTTCAACCCATATGAATGATTATTTTGTCTCTATGCATGGGACGTATAATTATGAGAAATGAAAATATTGTGGTCTATTAAAATGATGGAAATGATTATTTATGTTAAACTAATGAACTCACCAACCTTTTTGATTGACACTTTTAAGCATGTTTATTCTCAGGTATGAAAGAAGTCTTCCGCTGTGCAATTGCTCATTTTAAAGATATTACTTGGAGTCATTCATGACATATTTCAAAGGATGTTTCATTCGAGTCGTTGAGTTCATCAAGATTATTATTAAGTCAATTATAGTTAGATATATTATAAAATGGTATGCATGCCGTCAACTTTTGATGTAAATGAAAGATTGTCTTTTCAAAAACGAATGCAATGTTTGTAAAATGTATCATATAGAGGTCAAGTACCTCGCGATGTAATCAACTGTTGTGAAGCGTTTACAATCGATATGGACTTCGTCTGGATGGATTAGGACGGGTCTTTACAGTTGGTATCAGAGCAGAGGTCTTAGCGAACCAGGTCTGCATTAGTGTGTCTAACTGATAAGTCGTTAGGATGCATTAGTGAGTCTGGACTTCGGCCGTGTCTGCATGTCAAAAGTTTTGCTTATCATTTCGTGTCAAAAATTACCTGCTTATCATTCTTAGAGAATCACTTGCTTATCATTCTTAGTCTAGACACGTTTTACTGCATTGACTGCATAAATAGTGTATAGACAAAATTCATATCTTAGCGTATCTGTTACTGTAGATCTTGCCTGATATCTTCCGTAAATTTCTCCGTAATTTAAGGGAACCTGGCACTATATATCTATGCATATTATGCATTGAGAATACCATCCAAATATCAATTGCTGTCACTAAACTTTTCATACCAAAATTTTTTTCTGAGATCGCGTAAGATGGCCTCTACGAACCAACCAAGTTCATCTGACTCCGAAGATAGCGTGACAAGAGCTCACCAACCAATCAACTACCGTGATTACTAGAGAAAATGGGGGTGGGTTCGCGACATACTCACCCTATGGAGAAGGGAAGAAGGTACTCCATATCATGAACCGAATCTACCACCTAACCTTGGAGTACTTGACCCGCTCACCGGCGAACCCGTTCGCAACACCGTTTATACCCTTTTTGCAAGAATTTTTCGTCTTGAGGCTACCATTTACGGAACTAGAGAAGATATCCGATCTCTACCTCACACTGATAACCAACCAGGGTTAGTAGAAGAAGTTAAAGAACTTCGAGCTCGAGTGTTAACTTTAGAGAGCATGGTACACAATTTGCAAGCACCATCAGTATCACCAACACCAGTAACATCACCAACCTTAGCACCAACAGCATTAGTACCACCAACAACAACATCCGCACCACCAGCTTCGACATCTCATTCTATACCTTAAGTATAATCATCGTTCTACGTATCGTTCTATCTATTTTATTTTCGTTCGACATGGCGATTATGTAATCTCTAATGTTTTAGAAATTACATATTCTTGTTCTAATGATAAATCAAATGAGATCAATATCACATTAACTCATTAAATTCATGATTACATCTGAAGAAATATATACGTATATATGTTTTCATAAAGATTGTAATTAGAAATTCTTTTGTACAAACTGTTAATGGTGAAAATATTTTAACGGGTAGGTAATACCCGAGGAGTATTTAGATTTCACATTAATAAGTTACACTGTACATTCTTCGGAATTGATTCAACGATCATTTACTATCCTATTTACAACCACCGATTTACGTATCCGTTCACCAAAGAACAACTATTTTCATTAAAATTCAATTTCATATTTGGATTTTGATCTATCAGAATCCAACAAGTGGCATAATGAAGAAATAATGGACACAATAAAAATTGATTAGAAACAGACTAATTGACAATATGAAATTTTGTTAAGAAACCACGCTAACAAAATCCTAGCTAACTGTTCCTAGCTAAGTGTTAATTCCATATTACATTTTATTTATCGCAATTTATTTTATCGCAATTTTAATTCTCGCAATTTTATTTATCGTTATTTAATTTCTGTTATTTACTTTACGCATTTTATTTATCGTCATTTAATTTCTGTATTTATTTTACGCACTTTAAATATCGGGACACGTATACAAAGTTTTGACATATCATATCGACACATCTATATATATTATTTGGAATCACCATAGACACTCTATATGCAGTAATGATCGAGTTCTCTATACAGGGTTGAGGTTGATTCTATAATAATATATATACTTTGAGTTGTGATCGAGTCTGAGACATGTACACGGGTCACGATACGTATTAATTAATTCGAATATTATATATTAAATTATATATGAATTATTGGACTGTCAACTATGGACTAATAACATTGGACAATTAAAATGAATTAAAATATTGATTATAATATATGAAACTAAATAATTCTTCAAGTTTGCCACTTGATTTCATCTTAAATTCCATTTGTATCTTAATGATTACAATCTGCGTTCAAACCTTTCGTGATTCTTGAAAGCACCTCAATCAAGAGGATGAACCAACCGCACTTCATTCATAGAAGAAAAGATTAATGTATATAACTATGCACCTGAAAAATCACGGAACCTGAGTAAACGTTTAAAACATAGCTGTGCTAATTTTTTTTCGGCATTGTTATTACCGAAAATAACTTTGCGATCTCTTTTCAAAGTAGCCAATTTTGTCACAGCTCCAGCAAATTAACTTCGACTTTTCATTCGAAGTAGCCTTACTATAAATCCTGATTACCCTTTTGATATCGGAGAATTCTTTTATATTCTACCATATTACCAGCAGACATACCTGTAATATCGTTGCTCCTTGGTTTAAATCCCTCAGGCAAATAACTACATTTATCTATTGAAGTCTCATCACATTCTCATCCACATCTGGTAACGAGAATTGCCATACCAATTACTGAGAATCAGCAAATCTGTATTATGAGCCTCGCAACGCTTCCACATCAACAGTTATATGTAAACATATAACATTTATCTCTTAGAATTATGATCTCTAATCTGAAATCCTGAAAAGCACTCAGTCTACAAATCAAATACTCTGAATGTTGAAAAAGCTGAATGAAGCAGCAGAAATCGTAGACAACTGTAAATGACCCTAATCGTCGGAAGTCTTGATGATAAGGAATGGAGAATCGGAAACACTCAATAGAAAATTTAGTACTGAAAAGCAGATTATGCGAAACTATGAAGGAAACCGTGGACAAGTCACAAAGAATAAGTTTGACTTCAAAGAATCCAAATGATTCAGTACCTGCTGAAGTCATTAACGAATACCTTGCTTTTGACTCTAAACTCTTGCGGACAAAATTTTCTTCACCATCCTTCGATATTAGAAATTCCAAGATATCATCATATCTTTCATTATAAATATCCTCCATATTTCTGAAGATATTTTTATAACTATTCTTATCTGAAATCATTAATCTCTTCGTGCTATCAGTGTTACATCATATAGAAACTATTAGTTTCTATATTCTATAAACTTTCGAGCTTAAAATATGAATGTTATTGGAGTAATGTTGGGAACTGAAGCATGAGTTAGTATAATATAATGACACTTGATCAACGTGATTATATTACAGTAATTCATGTTGAGTTTCTAATGGAACGTGATGATTCACAGAACATACCGTCATCATGTGCCATTTACACGACTCTTACATTCTACTCAATCTCCAAACATATCAAGAACATATTCTTGATAGTTCTATTCTCAGTGATTCTGGTAATTTGACAAATCAAATCATGCGATTACGCTCTTTTTTGTTTAGAACATTAAGTTCATTCGAGACTCCATACTTACGAAATCTGGACCATTACTCGCTCTACTAGAGGGGGAGAAGAGAATAAAAAGGCAAAGAGCTTCAAAATATAAGAGAAGATATAAAGCCCAATAACGACACGGAAGTTACAAACCGTGGATATTAATACGAGTAGCAATATAAAGGCAGGGTATAATTAAGAATAATATCACCCCAAGGTAATAGTAGAAGCAAACAGATTTTTCCGATGGAAGATTGAAAATAAGGATGACAGAAATGATAATTAGGAAAATATCAAGGATTAGAACTGGATTAAGCATTTTCACAATCTTTTGAATGTATGAAATAAGAATGAAAGTATAGGAATGGTGAGAATAATGGAACGGAAGAGCTTAATTTATAAGGGAAATAACAGACAGAGTAATCGGGGAAGATCACCGTAATTAATTATAGAGATCTTAATTTCCTTATTCGCCGAAGAATCAAATCTTTTAGATTTCGAAGATTTTCTTTAAATCTCTTAAATTCCGGAAATCAACCGTGGCTACATCACCGGTTAAGTCAAATCTGCATTTACTCATTTCACTCTTTTGCTATAGCTTCACTCGTACTCTTCACATAATCAAATTGTTTTATCCATATTTCTCGATGATGATAAAACTCTATATATCAACTCATATTAGTCATGAAAACATTCCTATTGTTAGCCATGACGACCCCACTCAAATTTCGGGACGAAATTTCTTTAACGGGTAGGTACTGTGATGACCCGGAAATTTTCGACCAAATTTAAACTTGAACTTTAATTGATTTCGACACGATAAGTAAAGTCTGTTATGTTGAGTTTCAAAATTTGTGAACTGTTTACATGAACCCATTTAACCTTTGACTATTACCGACGATTCATGAACATCTGTTTATAAATAGATATATATATATATATATATATATATATATATATATATATATATATATATATATATATATATATATATATATATATATATATAATAATTTGTAAAAATTTAATAAATTATTTTACTATTTAGTTAATAAAATACTTTATGATATAATAAAACTTGTTATGAAAACATGATTATATACATATACATATATATATATATATATATATATATATATATATATATATATATATATATATATATATATATATATATATATATATATATATATATATATATCAATATTAATACATTAAAATTTATCATTTATTATATATGTTATAATATATGTAACTTACACGATTAAGAGACCACTTGTTGTAATTGTTTAACTCAATATATACACATACATTGCATGCACCGATTAGGACAAAAACTTTAAGACTTTTGTTGCTTTTGCTAATCAACAAAATCCCACCTCTAAAACAATATCCTAATCAACATATTTCTTTGACAAGCACGATTACTATTACACTTTATGTTGTTAGTCTTTTTTCTTTTTCATGAATCATTACCCACTTATGTTTTCTTGTTTTTGGTCGACTAACATCCATCACAAGATTACCAACTCATATCTCTACCACATTTAACCTGCTCTATGCTCTTTCTTTTGTGTCAACTCCATCACCAAGAACACATACACAAACAAGAAAGGGGCAGCCTCTAAACAAAAACATGAGGTGCTAGATTTTTTTATTATTTTAATTGCTTTCTCTTTTCATGCACGATGGATGTAACACACCAATCTTATCAGTTACAAATCAATATTTATTTTTATTATAAAAATTACTAGACTAGATTACTAAATAAGATTTGATAATGAGAATATGAGCAAGTCAAATAACAGGCCCCACTTGTGTAAATCAAATCCCACAATTTACGTCTCAATTATCGTTTCATGTTAGTAATTTGTAACCTATTTTTGTTTGTTATTCATGAAACCCAACTAACCCAACTTGTACATACCTAATCCTTATATCAGATTGACACACAAAACACTCATATCCGTATAAATATTATATTAGTTAAAATGGGGATATTCTATAATTTACAAATAACATGTGTATTAATTATAATTATAAATGTCTTATAAAATAAAATGCAATCAATAATTGTGGATGAAAAGGGTCCAGTTGCCATCCATATTTAACCAAACCACAAATCCCATTTAATTCGTCAATACCCATATAAAGTATATACATACACAAACAACAACCAATATAGCCTAATTAATGAAAACTCCATTTCATTGCAAACATAAAAGATGCGAAAGACTGAGAGACGACGAGGTGCTTACGAGAACAAAGAACCCTTAGACGTCTATTTCGGTTATATGCGAGTTCATTTTGAAGGTATTTCTGAAACTATTGATCTATATATTCACATGTAATTCATACTTTTCAACACTTTAATTGGAGGTTATATGCTAAAGAAAATTTCTTCTTGTAAATTATAGTCCGGCGATAATAATACCCGAATATTTTGAGATGTAAAATATGACGTCATTCAATCTAGAAACAATAAAATTCTAGTAACATATTCTGAATATATATATATATTTTTATATCAATTATGTATTGTATGTAATAGCTTATATAAGTAAACTCAATACAAAAAAAAAAAAAAAAAAAATTGTTTTTTTTTTTGTTTTTACTTTACGTTGGATGAACAAGACGACCATTCATCAAGTTAAAAATTATAGTTTGTTGTAAATCTCCTAAACTACAATTGATATAGTCAAATTAAGTTTTGGCAATACATGTTTGGTCTTTTAACATTTATATTAAAATTCTAATTTTAGTCAGAATTTAAAGGTAAACTCTATACTACTTATTTTATATATTATTCATGACTTGTTATTAAATCTCACCGATCATCATATATTCATATGAGTTTACAATCAATGGCGAGTCTAAAGCTTGACTCGTGAGATCACGGGATACCACTAGTTAAATAAATTTTGTTTAGAAAATACCCTTTAAAATGTATATGACACCACTAAATTTAACTACGAGACCCCTTATATTTTTTTTTTGATTTTATAGTATCTTCCTTAAACCTTATAGGATATCACTAAATTTAACTAGTCGGATCCCATATATACTTTGAATTTGTAATTTTTTTTAAAGGTAAACAATCATTAAAATAACATTCAAATATAATTGGTTCTAGAAAGAAAAAAAAAAAAATTCAAGACCCCATTGTGTTTCGTTTCTGGAATCGCCACTGTTTACAATTGAACTAAAACGGTTGTTGAATTCAATACGGTTTGAGTCCTTAATCAAAAAAAAACTTTGAATATAAGAAGCTCGAAGAGATATATTCAAGACGTTTAAACTGGATTTATTTTGAATTATAAATGGTCACTTTGGATCATAATATATCATTCATGCGTTGGAATAAATAAAAAGTTTCAGACATTATTTAATTCTAAAACTATCAAGTCATTAGTCAAAATATTGAGAAAACAAATAAACACATCCTTATTTACATACATACGAATTTATAAAGATGAACTGATATTCATATAAGTTTCTGATTTGGTCCTTAGAGTATCAACGCATTTGCAAAACAATATTTATAGAATTCGTTATTCACTTTTTACCCTAGTCTATACATATGATTTAATGAAAATGGAATATGAAATAATAATTAATATCGTTTTCTATATGTACGTACAGGTTATGGTACTATATTTTTAATTATAAATAAACTATTGATTAAAATATTTTAATAAGTATTTACTATATTAATATTAACAAATTCATTATGATAAGTTAGTAATAAATATAATTAGTTTATCTATTAACATAACATAAAATTTATTAATATAACAGGTGTATTACTAATATTAAAATATAAACTATTTTATTATTGTTATATGTTATATATTTTAATATATATAATTGATAATTGATATAGGTTCGTGAATCCGAGGCCAACCCTGCATTGTTCAGTTGTTCAATATAGTCATATGTATTTTTACTACAAAATATATTTGGTGAGTTTCATTTGCCTTTTTACCCTTTATATTTTTGGGCTGAGAATACATGCGCAATTTTTATAAATGATTTACAAAATAGACACAAGTACGTAAAACTACATTCTATGGTTGAATTATCGAAATCGAATATGCCCCTTTTTATTTAGTCTGGTAATCTAAGAATTAGGGAACAGACACCCTAATTGACGCGAATCCTAAAGATAGATCTATCGGGCCCAACAAGCCCCATCCAAAGTACCGGATGCTTTAGTACTTCGAAATTTATATCATGTCCGAAGGAGGATCCCGGAATGATGGGGATATTCTATATGCATATTGTTAATGTCGGTTACCAGGTGTTCAACCCATATGAATGATTATTTTGTCTCTATGCATGGGACGTATAATTATGAGAAATGAAAATCTTGTGGTCTATTAAAATGATGGAAATGATTATTTATGTTAAACTAATGAACTCACCAACCTTTTTGGTTGACACTTTTAAGCATGTTTATTCTCAGGTATGAAAGAAGTCTTCCGCTGTGCAATTGCTCATTTTAAAGATATTACTTAGAGTCATTCATGACATATTTCAAAGGATGTTTCATTCGAGTCGTTGAGTTCATCAAGATTATTATTAAGTCAATTATAGTTAGATATATTATAAAATGGTATGCATGCCGTCAACTTTTGATGTAAATGAAAGATTGTCTTTTCAAAAACGAATGCAATGTTTGTAAAATGTATCATATAGAGGTCAAGTACCTCGCGATGTAATCAACTGTTGTGAAGCGTTTACAATCGATATGGACTTCGTCTGGATGGATTAGGACGGGTCTTTACAACAAGGCCGCGGAAGTGTTTTCAATATTAATGCGGCAGAGGCACAGGAAGACCCGGAGCTTGTTACGGGTACGTTTCTTATTGACAATAAATCTGCTTACGTTTTATTTGATTCGGGTGCGGATAGAAGTTATATGAGTAGAGATTTTTGTGCTAAATTAAGTTGTCCATTGACGCCTTTGGATAGTAAATTTTTTACTCGAATTAGCAAATGGTAAATTAATTTCAGCAGATAATATATGTCGGAATCGAGAAATTAAACTGGTTAGCGAAACATTTAAGATTGATTTGATACCAGTAGAGTTAGGGAGTTTTGATGTGATAATCGGTATGGACTGGTTGAAAGAAGTGAAAGCAGAGATCGTTTGTTACAAAAATGCAATTCGCATTATACGAGAAAAAGGAAAACCCTTAATAGTGTACGGAGAAAAGGGCAACACGAAGCTACATCTTATTAGTAATTTGAAGGCACAAAAACTAATAAGAAAAGGTTGTTATGCTATTCTAGCACACGTTGAGAAAGTACAAACTGAAGAAAAGAGCATCAATGATGTTCCCATTGCAAAAGAATTTCCCGATGTATTTCCGAAAGAATTACCGGGATTACCCCCACATCGATCCGTTGAATTTCAAATAGATCTTGTACCAGGAGCTGCACCAATAGCTCGTGCTCCTTACAGACTCGCACCCAGCGAGATGAAAGAACTGCAAAGCCAATTACAAGAACTTTTAGAGCGTGGTTTCATTCGACCAAGCACATCACCGTGGGGAGCTCCTGTTTTGTTTGTCAAGAAGAAAGATGGTACATTCAGGTTGTGTATCGACTACCGAGAGTTGAACAAACTTACCATCAAGAACCGCTACCCACTACCGAGAATCGACGACTTATTTGATCAACTACAAGGCTCGTCTGTTTATTCAAAGATTGACTTACGTTCCGGGTATCATCAAATGCGGGTGAAAGAAGATGATATTCCAAAGACTGCTTTCAGAATACGTTACGGTCATTACGAGTTTATGGTCATGCCGTTTGGTTTAACTAATGCACCAGCTGTGTTCATGAACCTTATGAACCGAGTGTGTGGACCATACCTTGACAAGTTTGTCATTGTTTTCATTGATGACATACTTATTTACTCAAAGAATGACCAAGAACACGGTGAACATTTGATAAAGGTGTTAGAAGTATTGAGGAAGGAAGAATTGTACGCTAAGTTTTCAAAGTGTGCATTTTGGTTGGAAGAATTTCAATTCCTCGGTCACATAGTGATCAAAGAAGGTATTAAGGTAGATCCGGCAAAGATAGAAACTGTTGAAAAGTGGGAAACCCCGAAAACTCCGAAACACATACGCCAGTTTTAGGACTAGCTGGTTACTACAGAAGGTTCATCAAAGACTTTTCCAGAATAGCAAAACCCTTGACTGCATTAACGCATAAAGGGAAGAAATTTGAATGGAATGATGAACAAGAGAAAGCGTTTCAGTTATTGAAGAAAAAGCTAACTACGGCACCTATATTGTCATTGCCTGAAGGGAATGATGATTTTGTGATTTATTGTGACGCATCAAATCAAGGTCTCGGTTGTGTATTAATGCAACGAACGAAGGTGATTGCTTATGCGTCTAGACAATTGAAGATTCACGAACAAAATTATACGACGCATGATTTGGAATTAGGCGCGGTTGTTTTTGCATTAAAGACTTGGAGGCACTACTTATATGGGGTCAAAAGTATTATATATACCGACCACAAAAGTCTTCAACACATATTTAATCAGAAACAACTGAATATGAGGCAGCGTAGGTGGATTGAATTATTGAATGATTACGACTTTGAGATTCGTTACCACCCGGGGAAGGCAAATGTGGTAGCCGATGCCTTGAGCAGGAAGGACAGAGAACCCATTCGAGTAAAATCTATGAATATAATGATTCATAAAAACCTTACTACTCAAATAAAGGAGGCGCAACAAGGAGTTTTAAAAAAGGGAAATTTAAAGGATGAAATACCCAAAGGATCGGAGAAGCATCTTAATATTCAGGAAGACGGAACCCGGTATAGGGCTGAAAGGATTTGGGTACCAAAATTTGGAGATATGAGAGAAATGGTACTTAGAGAAGCTCATAAAACCAGATACTCAATACATCCTGGAACGGGGAAGATGTACAAGGATCTCAAGAAACATTTTTGGTGGCCGGGTATGAAAGCCGATGTTGCTAAATACGTAGGAGAATGTTTGACGTGTTCTAAGGTTAAAGCTGAGCATCAGAAACCATCAGGTCTACTTCAACAACCCGAAATCCCGGAATGGAAATGGGAAAACATTACCATGGATTTCATCACTAAATTGCCAAGGACTGCAAGTGGTTTTGATACTATTTGGGTAATAGTTGATCGTCTCACCAAATCAGCACACTTCCTGCCAATAAGAGAAGATGACAAGATGGAGAAGTTAGCACGACTGTTTTTGAAGGAAGTCGTATCCAGACATGGAATACCAATCTCTATTATCTCTGATAGGGATGGCAGATTTATTTCAAGATTCTGGCAGACATTACAGCAAGCATTAGGAACTCATCTAGACATGAGTACTGCATATCATCCAAAAACTGATGGGCAGAGCGAAAGGATGATACAAACGCTTGAAGACATGCTACGAGCATGTGTTATTGATTTCGGAAACAGTTGGGATCGACATCTACCGTTAGCAGAATTTTCCTACAACAACAGCTACCATTCAAGCATTGAGATGGCGCCGTTTGAAGCACTTTATGGTAGAAAGTGCAGGTCTTCGATTTGTTGGAGTGAAGTGGGGGATAGACAGATTACGGGTCCGGAGATTATACAAGAAACTACCGAGAAGATCATCCAAATTCAACAACGGTTGAAAACCGCCCAAAGTCGACAAAAGAGCTACGCTGACATTAAAAGAAAAGATATAGAATTTGAAATTGGAGAGATGGTCATGCTTAAAGTTGCACCTTGGAAAGGCGTTGTTCGATTTGGTAAACGAGAGAAATTAAATCCAAGGTATATTGGACCATTCAAGATTATTGATCGTGTCGGACCAGTAGCTTACCGACTTGAGTTACCTCAACAACTCGCGGCTGTACATAACACTTTCCAAGTCTCGAATTTGAAGAAATGTTTTGCTAAAGAAGATCTCACTATTCCGTTAGATGAAATCCAAATCAACGAAAAACTTCAATTCATCGAAGAACCCGTCGAAATAATGGATCGTGAGGTTAAAAGACTTAAGCAAAACAAGATACCAATTGTTAAGGTTCGATGGAATGCTCGTAGAGGACCCGAGTTTACCTGGGAGCATGAAGATCAGATGAAGAATAAATACCCGCATCTATTTCCAGAAGATTCGTCAACACCTTCAACAGCTTAAAATTTCGGGACGAAATTTATTTAACGGGTAGGTACTGTAGTGACCCGAACTTTTCCATGTTTATATATATATTAATTGAGATTGATATTTACATGATTAAATGTTTCCAACATGTTAAGCAATCAAACTTGTTAAGAGTTGATTAATTGAAATATGTTTCATATAGACAATTGACCACCCAAGTTGACCGGTGATTCACGAACGTTAAAACTTGTAAAAACTATATGATGACATATATATGGATATATATATAGTTAACATGATACTATGATAAGTAAACATATCATTAAGTATATTAACAATGAACTACATATGTAAAAACAAGACTACTAACTTAATGATTTTTAAACGAGACATATATGTAACGATTATCGTTGTAAAGACATTTAATGTATATATATATCATATTGTAGCGACCCGACCAAATCATGTTTGACGGCGCCGTCTACTTAGGTCCCGTTACGTGGTCATAAGTCTTTAAGACAAAGTTTGACCAAAATATGTCGCCTTCATTTCAAAATAAAGATTGTTCCCAAAGTTTACAAGAATTGTTCAACCAATAGTTAAGTTACAACGTTATAATACGAATGAAATCTAGGCGACACGGTTTAAAGTAAAGTCAAAAGACGCTCCATGAAATGCACATATACTCGACATCCAATGCAAGTATCAAATAATGAGCGGAAGCATGTATCATGTATCGTTCAAGGACCTGAGAAAAACATAGAAATCTGTCAACGAAAACGTTGGTGAAATCATAGGTTTAAGTAAGTAAGTACAAGTGAACCACAAGATTTGCATCAATGAAATAATAGTAACACATTCCAAAAGTCTGTTTCACGAGCACCCAATTATCAAAGCTTAACATTCCTTCCATTGTATACCCCATCACTTAGTGCTAGAACAAACACTGATTCTCGAAAATATATTTCATCCGTAGACGGTAGCGAACCGTCAAGGATGAGGGTTGTCAACCCATATGGCCATATAACATAAGTTCTCGCTTACACCCGGCAAGTGTAATTAATGATAATCGAATTGAGGATTTTTGTTCTAAACTCGTATGTAGAATGTTTGTTTTCCCGTTCTTGTGTTCACTTAGTTCAAAAGAATCGTTTATGTTTTCTCATCCCAATATAAGTTCAAAAAGAGTAAAAGTGGGACTATGATCTCACCTTGAGTGCACGAGTAGTAAAGTACTTCAACAAGTAAACGTGTGCAAAGAACAATGCTAGTCTTGACCTAAACAATAGGTTGTATCAATAACGGTAAGCACGATAGGTCAAAGATGTTCAATTAGCCCTATGGCTCGTTAAGACTCGATCACAATAGCATGTGAATCAAATTGTCATGTTTCATGCAAGGTACAAGTATAAAAACATGTTAGAACGATTGCACAATCATTTGGTTAAGTTTGATTAAAAGTCAAACTTGGTCAAAGTCAAAGTCAACGGGGTCGGGTCGGGTACCCGACAATTTTTCTAAGTTATATAATCATATATGAGCATGTTGGCCAAGTTTCATGTTAATCGGAGGTCCGTAGCATAGCAAACATTTTTACGTCAAAAGACAACCCAAACAGCCAGTTTTAGTACAATGGGACGGCGTCCCAAATAGCTAGACGGCGTCCCACAATGAAGGGTGGGACGGCGTCCTGATAACCTAGACGGCGTCTAGGTTCGAAAGTTGGGACGGCGTCCCCAGTATCTGGACGGCGTCCTGATCAGTTCCCAGGCCCTGTTTGCTGTATTCCTCAAATGGACGAACCAAAACACAAACAATCACATTTTATGATCCGCAAACAATTAGAACATGTATTTTATATCATCGGAAAGCTCTTTCGACAAGGAACGCAACTAAGCACTTTTCATCAAGCAAAAACATCATATACTATAACCGAAAACTCGTCAATTGATCAAGAAAGGTTTATTTTCAAAGTTTCAAGTTCGTAAAACGTATTTTATGATTCGGGAATCCAATTTACACATACGATATGCCGTTTTGAAGGTAATTAAGCATACATTGCATCTAAACACTTACTAATAATAATCCATGGCATTAAATGCATCACAAGTCCATTTCAAGTTCATCAAACCCTAACCCAAATTCACCAAAATCACTAATCAAGTTCATGAAGTTTTCTAAGGCAACCTACACATCAAATTGAAGCTAGTGATGCTAGTAACACAATTAAAACATCAACTTTTAACATCTAACAACATATGATCATCCAAAATTCAAGAACAACACACCAAAATTCAAGTTCACGCTAGTTACACTAAAACAACGAGATCGAGCATACAAATTACATACACGACATCACAATGAGCCATAGACACTAACTAACACCATTTCAAGTCAAAAACACGAATTTAGAGAAATCTAGAGTTTTAGAAATGTTACCCAAACGAGATGAAGTTGGTACCAAAATGAAGAGGATGAAGAGAGGATCACGAATATGTAATTTATTTTGTTGTAAGCCTCCTAGATCGGATTTAGATGATGATTGAATGAATTTGGTTTTGGGTGTGTGTTCTTGCTAGAGAGAAAGAGAGAGAGATGGAGGTGGAAATGAATGGGTGAAAGGGGTTGACCCTTTGACCTAGTCAAGGGTTTGATCCCTTGTCAAGTTTAGTCCCTCAACTTTCGTTCGGGTGCGGGAATTACCTAAACGAGATAATTTAAAACGCGTATCAACGGGAGATGTTATAAACATATAACGGACTTCATATTAGTATAATGGAAAAGTAAATGGAAAAGGCGGGATGTTACATTACCTACTCCTTAAAAGAAATTTCGTCCCGAAATTTAAGTAGGCGTAGTAGTCGTTGTTTCTTCCTCGAGATCTTGCGTTTCCGAATTCACGAATAGATGAGGATACTTCCTTTGCATTTGATCTTGTCTTTCCCAAGTAAACTCGGGTCCTCTTTTGGCATTCCAACGAACCTTGACAATCGGGATTCGGCTTTGTTTCAATGTCTTGACGGAGGTGTCCACAATTTCAACCGGTTCCTCCACAAAATGAAGTTTGTCATCAATAGCAAGTTCTTCGAGAGGGATGACGATATCGGGTTCGGCAAGACACTTTTTCAAGTTAGATACATGGAAGGTGGGATGAACGGAGTTCAATTGAGGCGGAAGATCTAAACGATAAGCAACGGTTCCAATACGCTCCAAGATTTCGAAAGGACCAATATACCGCGGATTTAGCTTCCCGCGTTTCCCAAAACGGATTACACCCTTCCAAGGTGCGACTTTTAACATTACCCGGTCACCGACTTGAAATTCAAGATCGTTGCGTCGTTTGTCGGTATAGCTCTTTTGACGACTTCGGGCCGTCCTAAGCCTATCTCGGATTTGAACGATTTTCTCGGTGGTTTCGTGAATGAGTTCGGGTCCGGTGATTTGCACGTCGCCTACCTCGGCCCAACAAAGAGGTGAACGACATTTGCGGCCATATAGCGCTTCAAAAGGTGCGGCTTTAATACTCGCGTGATAACTATTGTTGTAAGAGAACTCAGCGAGAGGTAAGTGCTTGTCCCAAGCTTTTCCGAAATCAACCACGCAAGCTCGTAACATGTCTTCCAAGGTTTGGATTGTACGTTCGCTTTGTCCATCGGTTTGAGGATGATATGCGGTGCTCATGTCTAAACGCGTTCCCAACGCTTCTTGCAATGTACGCCAAAATCTAGAAACGAAACGGCCATCTCGGTCGGAGATAATCGATAAAGGTACACCGTGTCGGGCTACGATCTCCTTAATGTAAAGTTGTGCAAGTTTCTCCATTTTGTCCGTTTCTTTCATGGCCAGGAAGTGTGCGGATTTGGTGAGACGGTCAACAATAACCCAAATGGTATCATAACCGCCCGTCGTTTTTGGTAGTTTGGTGATAAAATCCATCGTTATTCTTTCCCACTTCCATTGCGGAATCTCGGGTTGTCGAAGTAGTCCGGACGGTCTTTGGTGTTCGGCTTTGACTTTGGAACATGTCAAACACTTGGAAACATAAGTAGCTACGTCCCTTTTGATGTTCGGCCACCAATATAGCTGTTTAAGGTCGTGGTACATCTTATTGGCACCGGGGTGAATCGAGTATCGTGACTTATGGGCTTCATCTAAAATAAGGCTTCGTAGGTCCCCATAACTAGGCACCCAAATCCTTCCGGCAAAATATCGGAGTCCGGTTTCTTTAACTTCGAATCGAGAGGTGAGGACGTTCAAGTGTTCGAGAGAGATGTTTTCATCCTTGAGAGCCTCATCTTGGGCTACCCGAATTTGGCTATTAAGGTTTGTGTGGATGGTGATGTTTAAGGCTCGGACACGGAGAGGCACCGCTCTTTCTTTTCGACTTAAGGCATCGGCTACTACATTTGCCTTCCCGGGATGGTAACGAAGCTCGCAATCGTAATCGTTTAAGGTTTCAATCCACCTTCGTTGTCTCATGTTTAGTTGCTTTTGATCGAAAATGTGTTGGAGGCTTTTGTGGTCGGTAAAGATAGTACTCTTGGTCCCGTAAAGATAGTGTCTCCACATTTTAAGTGCAAAGACAACGGCTCCGAGTTCGAGATCATGTGTCGTATAGTTTCGTTCATGAATTTTGAGTTGTCGAGAAGCATAAGCAATGACTTTCGTTCGTTGCATCAATACACACCCAAAACCATGTTTCGAGGCATCACAATATACAACAAAGTCATCATTGCCTTCGGGAAGTGACAAGATAGGAGCGGTGGTTAGCTTCGTTTTCAAGATTTGGAATGCGGATTCATGTTCGGTCGCCCAGATGAATTTCTTTCCCTTGTGAGTCAATGCGGTTAGAGGACGTGCAACCAAAGAGAAGTTTTCGATGAATCTACGATAGTACCCGGCGAGACCCAAAAATTGACGAATGTGAGTAGGAGTAGTAGGAGTCTCCCATTTGCTAATGGCTTCAATTTTCGTTGGATCGACTTTAATACCTTGGTCACTTACAACATGACCAAGAAATTGAACTTCCTTTAACCAAAATTCACACTTGGAGAATTTGGCATAGAGTTGTTCTTGTCTTAAAAGTTCAAGCACAAGTCGGAGATGTTATTCGTGCTCTTCTTCATTTTTAGAATAGATCAATATATCATCGATGAACACAATAACGAATTTATCGAGATACGGTTTGCACACGCGGTTCATAAGATCCATGAACACTGCCGGTGCATTAGTGAGACCAAATGGCATTACAAGAAATTCATAACTACCATAACGAGTTCGGAAAGCGGTTTTGGAGACATCTTCCCCCTTAACCCTTAATTGATGATAACCCGAGCGGAGATCGATTTTCGAATATACACAAGACCCTTGTAGTTGATCAAAGAGGTCATCGATGCGAGGAAGAGGATATCGGTTCTTAACCGTCAATTTATTTAGTTCACGATAATCAATGCACATTCGTAGGGATCCGTCTTTCTTTTTAACAAACAAAATCGGAGCGCCCCAAGGTGAATGGCTAGGTTGGATAAAACCACGATCAAGTAGTTCTTGGATTTGACTTTGCAATTCTTGCATTTCAGATGGAGCGAGTCTATATGGTGCACGTGCTACGGGTGCGGCTCCCGGAATAAGATCGATTTGGAATTCAACCGGTCGATGAGGTGGAAGACCCGGCAATTCGTCGGGAAATACATCGGAAAAGTCACTAACAATTGGCACATCATCGATATGCTTATCATCGGACTCGACTTTCTTAACGTGGGCAAGGATCGCAAAACAACCCTTACGGAGCAGTTTTCTAACTTTAAGGCACGAAACGAGGTTGAGTCTGGTGCAACTCTTATCGCCATAAACAATCAAAGGTTCACCATTCTCGATAGGAATTCGGATTGCGTTAAGATCACAAAGGATGTGAGATTTCGTTTTGACTAACCAATTCATACCGATTATTACATCAAAGCTTCCTAGTTCCATGGGTATCAAGTCAATCTCAAATTCCTTACCCAAAATGTTTAACGTACACCCCCGGTAATATGTGTCAGCACTTAATAGTTTCCCGTTAGCCACTTCAATGGTATAAGTGGTATCTAATGGAAGAGGTGGAGTGCTAAAAGAATGAGTCAAAGTCTTGGAAACAAAGCATTTATCGGCACCTGAATCGAATAAGCAAGAGACATAAGAATTGTTGAGAAGAAACGTACCCGTGACTAGTTCAGTGTCATCCCGGGCTTCCTCGGTGTTTATGTTGAAAGCTCGGCCGCGCGTATTGGGGTTATCTTTCTTCTTTGGGCATGCATTTCTAAAATGACCCGTTTGGCCACATTCGTAACAAGTGCCCGTCTTTGGTGCATTGGGCCACTTTCGAGCGACGGGAGTGGCACTTTTACAATCGTTGGCCTTATGACCAACTCCTTGGCACCGGTGGCAAATTAACTTACTACATTCGCCAAAATGGTGTTTGTTGCATTTGTTGCAAAGAGGTAGGTTCCCGGCATAACCTCTCTTGCCGTCGGAGGTGTAAGGCTTCTTAGCAAAGTTGTTGTTGCTTGATTGGGAGGGTTCCCACTTTCTTTTGTTGCCGCCCGATTTATCCTCGGCCTTAGGTGCCGGAACTACGATTTCGTCAACCGTTTCAATTAGTTGGCGAGCCATGTTCATAGCGGCTTGATGAGTAGTGGGTTTGGATGACATCACCCCTTGTTTGATGCTTTTTGGAAGACCGAGCATGTAGAGCTCAATCCTTTGAGATTCGGGGTTAACAAGATTAGGACACATCAAGGATAGTTCGGCGAAGCGTTGATTATAAGCTTTAAGATCGTTTCCGACCGCTTTCAAAGCTCTTAGTTCTTCCTCAAGCTTTCGAGTTTCTTCGCGCGGAAAATATTCAACAATCATCTTTTCCTTTAGCTCGGCCCAAGAGAGGGCATGAGCCTCATCGGTACCCACAGATTGAACATAGGTGTTCCACCATGTTAGAGCAATTCCGGAGAAAGTGTGAGTGGAGTATTTGACCTTGTCTTGGTCCCGACAACCGCTTATGCTAAAGACGGCTTCCGTTTGCTCAAACCATCGGGTGAGCACGACCGGTCCCCCGGTTCCGTCAAAAGTGTGAGGTTTGCACCCCATGAAAGCTTTATAGGAGCATCCCTCGTTTGAGTTTCCGGCTCCATTGTTGTTGTTGTTGTTGTTGTTGTTGTTGTTGTTGTGGTTGTTATTATTATTGTTGTTGGATGAGTGACCGGCCATGGCCGCATCTACGGCGGTAGCTATCATCCGTTCGAGAGCTTGTTCGGGAGTTTCATTGCGGCGTACACGACGAGGAGCCATTGTTCCTTCAAGTCACAAGAATATCATTGATTAGTATTCTCAATAATACTAACCGTGATATAGGATAAAGATAAAGAGAAGTTTTTCCTCGACTCGCCTTAAATTCTTTATGTCATAATGTCGGAACGTTCATATGAGTCACCGTAATATAATCCCGGAAATTATATTACCCTGATTCATATGTGCATTCGACATCATTTCATATAGTCAAGGTGGCGTGTCAATCAAATTAAACAACGTGAGATTAAGATGAACTAAGAGTAGATATGAGTAGAAGCGTTCGAGTATAAATGCACAAGTAGTCAAGTAATTCCTACTTCAAGTCTATATGCCGGTTGTAGTCTAGACTCACCAATGTACCCTATGACTCGGGGTTGACACTAATGAACTCTAAATCCCTACAACCAACGCTCTGATACCATCTGTAGCGACCCGACCAAATCATGTTTGACGGCGCCGTCTACTTAGGTCCCGTTACGTGGTCATAAGTCTTTAAGACAAAGTTTGACCAAAATATGTCGCCTTCATTTCAAAATAAAGATTGTTCCCAAAGTTTACAAGAATTGTTCAACCAATAGTTAAGTTACAACGTTATAATACGAATGAAATCTAGGCGACACGGTTTAAAGTAAAGTCAAAAGACGCTCCATGAAATGCACATATACTCGACATCCAATGCAAGTATCAAATAATGAGCGGAAGCATGTATCATGTATCGTTCAAGGACCTGAGAAAAACATAGAAATCTGTCAACGAAAACGTTGGTGAAATCATAGGTTTAAGTAAGTAAGTACAAGTGAACCACAAGATTTGCATCAATGAAATAATAGTAACACATTCCAAAAGTCTGTTTCACGAGCACCCAATTATCAAAGCTTAACATTCCTTCCATTGTAACATAAGTTCTCGCTTACACCCGGCAAGTGTAATTAATGATAATCGAATTGAGGATTTTTGTTCTAAACTCGTATGTAGAATGTTTGTTTTCCCGTTCTTGTGTTCACTTAGTTCAAAAGAATCGTTTATGTTTTCTCATCCCAATATAAGTTCAAAAAGAGTAAAAGTGGGACTATGATCTCACCTTGAGTGCACGAGTAGTAAAGTACTTCAACAAGTAAACGTGTGCAAAGAACAATGCTAGTCTTGACCTAAACAATAGGTTGTATCAATAACGGTAAGCACGATAGGTCAAAGATGTTCAATTAGTCCTATGGCTCGTTAAGACTCGATCACAATAGCATGTGAATCAAATTGTCATGTTTCATGCAAGGTACAAGTATAAAAACATGTTAGAACGATTGCACAATCATTTGGTTAAGTTTGATTAAAAGTCAAACTTGGTCAAAGTCAAAGTCAACGGGGTCGGGTCGGGTACCCGACAATTTTTCTAAGTTATATAATCATATATGAGCATGTTGGCCAAGTTTCATGTTAATCGGAGGTCCGTAGCATAGCAAACATTTTTACGTCAAAAGACAACCCAAACAGCCAGTTTTAGTACAATGGGACGGCGTCCCAAATAGCTAGACGGCGTCCCACAATGAAGGGTGGGATGGCGTCCTGATAACCTAGACGGCGTCTAGGTTCGAAAGGTGGGACGGCGTCCCCAGTATCTGGACGGCGTCCTGATCAGTTCCCAGGCCCTGTTTGCTGTATTCCTCAAATGGACGAACCAAAACACAAACAATCACATTTTATGATCCGCAAACAATTAGAACATGTATTTTATATCATCGGAAAGCTCTTTCGACAAGGAACGCAACTAAGCACTTTTCATCAAGCAAAAACATCATATACTATAACCGAAAACTCGTCAATTGATCAAGAAAGGTTTATTTTCAAAGTTTCAAGTTCGTAAAACGTATTTTATGATTCGGGAATCCAATTTACACATACGATATGCCGTTTTGAAGGTAATTAAGCATACATTGCATCTAAACACTTACTAATAATAATCCATGGCATTCAATGCATCACAAGTCCATTTCAAGTTCATCAAACCCTAACCCAAATTCACCAAAATCACTAATCAAGTTCATGAAGTTTTCTAAGGCAACCTACACATCAAATTGAAGCTAGTGATGCTAGTAACACAATTAAAACATCAACTTTTAACATCTAACAACATATGATCATCCAAAATTCAAGAACAACACACCAAAATTCAAGTTCACGCTAGTTACACTAAAACAACGAGATCGAGCATACAAATTACATACACGACATCACAATGAGCCATAGACACTAACTAACACCATTTCAAGTCAAAAACACGAATTTAGAGAAATCTAGAGTTTTAGAAATGTTACCCAAACGAGATAAAGTTGGTACCAAAATGAAGAGGATGAAGAGAGGATCACGAATATGTAATTTATTTTGTTGTAAGCCTCCTAGATCGGATTTAGATGATGATTGAATGAATTTGGTTTTGGGTGTGTGTTCTTGCTAGAGAGAAAGAGAGAGAGATGGAGGTGGAAATGAATGGGTGAAAGGGGTTGACCCTTTGACCTAGTCAAGGGTTTGATCCCTTGTCAAGTTTAGTCCCTCAACTTTCGTTCGGGTGCGGGAATTACCTAAACGAGATAATTTAAAACGCGTATCAACGGGAGATGTTATAAACATATAACGGACTTCATATTAGTATAACGGAAAAGTAAATGGAAAAGGCGGGATGTTACACATATTAAGAGATATTCATACATGATAATATCATGATAATATAATAATTTAAAATCTCATTTGATATTATAAACATTGGGTTAACAACATTTAACAAGATCGTTAACCTAAAGGTTTCAAAACAACACTTACATGTAACGACTAACGATGACTTAACGACTCAGTTAAAATGTATATACATGTAGTGTTTTAATATGTATTTATACACTTTTGAAAGACTTCAATACACTTATCAAAATACTTCTACTTAACAAAAATGCTTACAATTACATCTTCGTTCAGTTTCATCAACAATTCTACTCGTATGCACCCGTATTCGTACTCGTACAATACACAGCTTTTAGATGTATGTACTATTGGTATATACACTCCAATGATCAGCTCTTAGCAGCCTATGTGAGTCACCTAACACATGTGGGAACCATCATTTGGCAACTAGCATGAAATATCTCATAAAATTATAAAAAATATGAGTAATCATTCATGACTTATTTACATGAAAACAAAATTACATATCCTTTATATCTAATCCATACACCAACGACCAAAAACACCTACAAACACTTTCATTCTTCAATTTTTTTCATCTAATTGATCTCTCTCAAGTTCTATCTTCAAGTTCTAAGTGTTCTTCATATATTCAACAAGTTCTAGTTACATAAAATCAAGAATACTTTCAAGTTTGCAAGCTCACTTCCAATCTTGTAAGGTGATCATCCAACCTCAAGAAATCTTTGTTTCTTATAGTAGGTTATCATTCTAATACAAGGTAATAATTATATTCAAACTTTGGTTCAATTTTTATAACTATAACAATCTTATTTCAAGTGATGATCTTACTTGAACTTGTTTTCGTGTCATGATTCTGCTTCAAGAACTTCGAGCCATCCAAGGATCCGTTGAAGCTAGATCCATTTTTCTCTTTTCCAGTAGGTTTATCCAAGGAACTTAAGGTAGTAATGATGTTCATAACATCATTCGATTCATACATATAAAGCTATCTTATTCGAAGGTTTAAACTTGTAATCACTAGAACATAGTTTAGTTAATTCTAAACTTGTTCGCAAACAAAAGTTAATCCTTCTAACTTGACTTTTAAAATCAACTAAACACATGTTCTATATCTATATGATATGCTAACTTAATGATTTAAAACCTGGAAACACGAAAAACACCGTAAAACCGGATTTACGCCGTCGTAGTAACACCGCGGGCTGTTTTGGGTTAGTTAATTAAAAACTATGATAAACTTTGATTTAAAAATTATTATTATGAGAAAATGATTTTTATTATGAACATGAAACTATATCCAAAAATTATGGTTAAACTCAAAGTGGAAGTATGTTTTCTAAAATGGTTATCTAGACGTCGTTCTTTCGACTGAAATGACTACCTTTACAAAAACGACTTGTAACTTATTTTTCCGACTATAAACCTATACTTTTTCTGTTTATATTCATAAAATAGAGTTCAATATGAAACCATAGCAATTTGATTCACTCAAAACGGATTTAAAATGAAGAAGTTATGGGTAAAACAAGATTGGATAATTTTTCTCATTTTAGCTAAGTGAAAATTGGTAACAAATCTATTCCAACCATAACTTAATCAACTTGTATTGTATATTATGTAATCTTGAGATACCATAGACACGTATACAATGTTTCGACCTATCATGTCGACACATCTATATATATTTCGGAACAACTATAGACACTCTATATGTGAATGTTGGAGTTAGCTATACAGGGTTGAGGTTGATTCCAAAATATATATAGTTTGAGTTGTGATCAATACTGAGATACGTATACACTGGGTCGTGGATTGATTCAAGATAATATTTATCGATTTATTTCTGTACATCTAACTGTGGACAACTAGTTGTAGGTTACTAACGAGGACAGCTGGCTTAATAAACTTAAAACATCAAAATATATTAAAAGTGTTGTAAATATATTTTGAACATACTTTGATATATATGTATATATTGTTATAGGTTCGTGAATCAACCAGTGGCCAAGTCTTCCTTCCCGACGAAGTAAAAATCTGTGAAAGTGAGTTTCATTTGCCTTTTTACCCTTTATATTTTTGGGCTGAGAATACATGCGCAATTGTTTATAAATGTTTTACGAAATAGACACAAGTAATTGAAACTACATTATATGGGTGAATGATCGAAGCTGAATATGCCCCTTTTACTTGGTAACCTAAGAATTAGTAAACCGATCTACTAATTGACGCGAATCCTAAAGATAGATCTATTGGGCCTAACAAACCCCATCCAAAGTACCGGATGCTTTAGTACTTCGAAATTTATATCATATCCGAAGGGTGTCCCGGAATGATGGGGATATTCTTATATATGCATCTTGTTAATGTCGGTTACCAGGTGTTCACCATATGAATGATTTTTATCTCTATGTATGGGATGTGTATTGAAATATGAAATCTTGTGGTCTATTATTATGATTTGATATATATAGGTTAAACCTATAACTCACCAACATTTTTGTTGACGTTTTAAGCATGTTTATTCTCAGGTGATTATTAAGAGCTTCCACTATCGCATACTTAAATAAGGACGAGATTTGGAGTCCATGCTTGTATGATATTGTGTAAAAACTGCATTCAAGAAACTTATTTTGTTTTAACATATTTGTATTGTAAACCATTATGTAATGGTCGTGTGTAAACAGGATATTTTAGATTATCATTATTTGATAATCTACGTAAAGCTTTTTAAACCTTTATTGATGAAATAAAGGTTATGGTTTGTTTTAAAATGAATGCAGTCTTTGAAAAACGTCTCATATAGAGGTCAAAACCTCGCAACGAAATCAATTAATATGGAACGTTTTTAATCAATAAGAATGGGACATTTCACCTTGCGTCCTTGCGACCTTGCGTCTTTGCGTCTTTGCGACCTTGCGACGTTGCGACCTTGCGTGTTTCAGTAAAAGAACTAGTTAAATGATCAGTTTGCGTTCACTGTTCCCACACACATACGCAAACTCCTCTCTGGTGCCCTTTCGCTCGTCATTCGCAAGATCGTTATCAAGCTTTCTTACATTCTCCAAACACTCGCAAATCACTCGCAAAATCTTCATCATCATCCTCACGTCATCCTCCTCACATCTTTATCGTTACTAGATCTTCTTCATCCTTCCATCTTCGATCTTCTCGAGTACAAGCGAGCTTCTACGCCACCAACATCATCGAATCACCATCATCGTTCACTATGCCTTAAGAACAGGTTAGATTTCTTAGATCTATGTTATATTATTCGATCTACTTCATAGTGCTTAGATTTATGTGCTAAAACAAAGTTTTTCCACTCTTTGCACGCCAACTGTTCGAAAAAATGTGTCAACGAAATTTGTTTGTATTTTGTGTTTTTGATTGTATATTATTGAGATTGCGTACGATACCCAGGAATTTTTGCTAGATTCAAGTTGTGTAACTCTGTTGCTATGTAGATGCAAGACAATCCTTGCGTCCTTGCGTATGCCTCACAATGTACGCAAGGTGATATTCGCGACCTTACGTTTGCTATAATTTTACCTTTGCATGTGCACGCAAGGTAACCCTTGCGTCCTTGCGTCTTGATCATATGTTACGCAAGGTTAACCTTGCCTCCTTGCGTCTTGCACATCTGTTACACAAGGTTAACCTTGCGTCCTTGCAGCCTTGTACGCAATCTCTGTCTTGCGTGCTTGCGTCTATGTGATTTTCTTCTGATGTTCTTCTGACTTTTACAGGGCTATGTGGAAGGTAAATTGACCATGAAGAATATGTTGACCGTGATTCCTCAGGTCAAGAAAATGTTGACTGAGAGACAAGAAAAATTATTTAGAAGTACATGCTTTGGTCCCTGGTTAGATCTTTCATACACGGGTAATGATCCTGGCCTAGTACATGCCATGCTCCAACGGAAATGTGAGCGTTCAGCAAAATTAGATGCTAGTAAGTACCCTGAAGAGCAACAAGATATATGGTTTCTTTTTTCTCCTAATTTTATGATCAGATTTGGTCGGCGTGAATTTTGTTTAGTCACCGGCTTTATGTTTGGTAGCCGGACGGACATGGCACATTACATCCCTCGAAATTATGAATCTAAGACCGCACCCATTAGATGGCGTTGTTTTCCAGAGCGTCCCGATGCCAGCAACATTTTGGTTAGTGATATACAAAACATCCTTATCAAAAAACAAGGTGATGTAAAGGTTCCCAAGGTTAGTGACGATGATATTGTTCGACTAGCTATAATTTTGATCGTAGAGAGAGCGTTTATGGGGAAGCAGGGGCAACATGTGGTTAGTAAACAGTTTCTATGGTTGGTTGAAGATTTCAATAAGGTGAACACGTACCCATGGGGGTCTCGTATTTGGGATGCTACTTACTCAGCGGTAAGCGAAGGTTTTAAGGTTCGAGAAAGCCAATTAGAGAGTAGGGGTGGAAAGGCTTACACTTTGGCTGGTTTTATGTGGGCATTTAAGGTTTGGATCCTCGAGGCATACCGTCGTACCATTAAGAGTTTTGCAACCAAAACTGATAAGGATGGAGTACCAAGAGCATTATTTTGGAAGCGTTCATCTGCTGAAACCTTTACAGTGTCTGACTACCTAAAACTTCTACATATAATGGTTAGTTAATATCTCCAAGAGCTTTTTATATAGTGTATATACAGCAGTTTCTGTTTTAACAGAGCAGTTTTGTGTGTCGCATGAGGACGCAAGATACACCTTGCGTCCTTGCATGTGTCTCAAGGATGTCCTTGCGTCCTTGCGTGTGAACCCCGGGTTATACTTGTTACAGGCGCAAGAATCATGCTTGCGTCCTTGCGTGTGTCGCAAGTTTACTCTTGCGTCTACTCGCAAGATGATCTTTGCGTTCTTGCGTCTAGACGCAAAATGACTTTTGCGTCCTTGCGTCCTTTTGTTTTTACTAATATAACTTCATTTCAGGATGATTGTCCGAAGAGAAAAAGACCTTTTCGTTCCCTGCACCCATCTGAGACAGAAAGAGGTTGTCAATGGTGGATCTAGAGTTCCTCTTACTTTCAAGGAGATGTTGTTGAAGATGAAAAAAATACACAAGATGATAATCAAGTTGAAGAGGATTTGGGTGGCAGTTTGAAGGAATTATTGCAGGAGGAGTCAGAGCAGACCTCGGACCCTCATCCAACACAAAAAGGCAACAATTTGCAGGAATTATTGCGTATGGTTAATATGTTAACTAAGAGGGTGGATGATCAAGAAAAGGAGTTGGCTGATTGTAAAAAGAAGCTTGATGATCATGAAAAACGTTTGAAAGAACAGGAACACCAGGAACATCAGGTAACACCAGGAACATCGGGTAAACTAGGCGCAAGTTTTTTTTGCGACTTGCGTCTTGCCTGTTATGTTGGCGCAAGGTTTTACTTGCGTCCTTGCGCCTGACGTTATATCAGACGCAAGTACCATCTTGCGTCCTTGTGTCTTGATTGTAATTTAGGCGCAGGTTGTACTTGCGTCCCTAACTCAGGCGCAAGGACTTGCTTGCGACCTTGCGTATGGCTTCTTTTCTTATTTTTTGCGTTTTGTTCATTATAGTATGTTGATAACGAGGATGCATATGTGGATCCTCGATCTTTCTCTGACAATGATACATCTCCGAGGGTTGTTAGACGTGGGAAAAGAGAAAGAAGGCCCACTCATTTTTTAAATTCCCCTTTCACAACACCGGGCTACAGAAAACCATTGGAGAAGGTATGTCTGTAACATTCACCAGACGCAAAGTTTTCCTTGCGTCCTTGCGCCTGATGTTTATAAGACCTTGCGTTTTGCGTCTTGGTTTACGCAAGATATATCTTGCGTCCTTGCGTATGTTTGCTGACTCATAGATTATATACAGTTGTCTGACGAAGTAGCTTCTAGAGTAAAAAGGCTGAAAGTTTCTCATCAAGGGACTAAAGAAGCTTAGAATGTGTTGCCAATGGAAACTGAAAAGCCTACTGAAAAAGGGGCTGAAAAAGCTGTTGATAAACAAGATGAGAACGTGGCTCTGGTGTCTGAGGAGATTGAGCAAGGAGTTGATTTGCCATTGGTTAATGAAGCAGAAAAACAAGCAGACCAGCATGAGGTTAGTGAATGACGCAAGGATCACCTTGCGTCTTGCGTCTTCTTCATTGTTGGACGTAAGGATTACCTTGCATCTTTGCGTATACTTCACTGATGGACGCAAGACCTTTATTGCGTATTTGCGTTTGCATTACTCCGACGCAAGACAATTCTTGCGTCTTTGCGTCTTTATTACTAAATTTTTTTTTTCAGAAAAAGGAAAGGAAGAGAAAAAGGAAGGAAAAGGATTGGGTTGGTGAGAAGGAAATTTGGTCAATGGTTGATAAATTTATAAACGATCAAGGAACTTTGCAACCACCACCACCAAATGCATGGAGAGATCAAAGGAAGCATGTGGGGCCAGCAAAAGATTTGAAATCACTAATCCTCAATAAGCAAGATACGCGTTGCATGTTCATTTTCCAAAATGAAACCTTCCTCTTCCTTGATACTGAGTTTTGGAAACGTTTATTGGGAATTGCATTTTCTGGTTATTTGGAAAACATAGTAAGTTTGTTAATAATTATAAACTTATGCATGTTTTGTTTTGTTTTTAGCTTTATAACATTCATAATCAACTTGATCTGATTATAGCATATTGATGGATGGGCTACCTTCCTGTTGAGATTTCGGCAGAGGTTTCTGCCCCGAGCTAGCCAGATGTCCTCGAGTCCTCAGTTTTCGATTGCAGATTATACATGTAGTTCTCGATGGACGATTATGCCATTGGGTTTCCTCAATCAACTGGAGAAATTCAAGTCCTTTTATGATGATGACACTCAAAATGAGGAGGAGAAGGGGGATACATCTAATCCTGAAGCAGAGGGGATCATTAAATCCAATCCCCCAGATTATATGTATTTGATTGGTCTTGGGGATGGTAGTGATGACCTTTATCCATCCTGGGCTGAATGTGATAAGGTTAGTCCTTTTTCTTATATATAAACTATACATTTTGAGTAAACTGTAATAGGAGCAAGACAAATCTTGCGCCCTTGCGTCCGTTCGCAAACACTCTCTTGCGTCCTTGCGACCCTCGCAAGATTAACCTTGCGTCTTCACGATGGACGCAAAGTCAAATTTGCGTCCATGCATCCACTCGCAAGGTATACCTTGCGTCCTTGCGCCTGACGCAAGGTCTACCTTGCGTACTTGCGTGTCTCACAAGGTCAACCTTGCATCCTTCCTTATTGACTTTTTATGTTTCTTTTGTTGCAGATTTTGATTCCAGTACATTTTTCAGATCCTGAACATTTTATACTACTCACTTTGAACTTAGATGAACAGAGAGTATTAGTCTATGATAGTTTAAAGGGTTGTTTGAAAAAAGGTCAACTCGAGGCTGTCTTCAAAAACTTTTCAGACAACTTGCCGTTATATTTGAAGGCTATTGATTACTTTAACAAGAAGCAGGACTCACAAATTGTTGACTATTATGAGAACAGAGAAGATGTAGAGTTGATGATCGAGGATGCACAGTATGTGCCAATGCAGAGTGGTGGCCATGGTGATTGTGGTGTTTGGGTCTGCCTTCATATGGAGAGGATAGTTTTTGGTTGAGATCAGATTGACAACATTGGAGACCCTAAAAAGGCTGCTAAGGACTATAGAATTCGAATGGCAAGAACATTCTTCCGTGCACGCTTTGATACACAGGAACCACCACCACCATAGGACCCAAAGGACCCAAAGGACCCAAAGGTTGTTAATTAGTTAACTTGTAGATGTAATTATTATACAGTTTTTAGGTAAAACATGTAATTTTTGTATGTAAATAATCTGGGACAGACGCAAGGCCTTTTTTGCGTCCTTGCTTCTGGTTTTTTGTCAGACGCAAGGTGTTGTTTGCGTCCTTGCGTCTCTTTAAATGGCTTACGCAAGGTTTTGTTTGCGTGCTTGCGTATGTTTGAAGACTTACGCAAGGTTATGTTTGCGTCCTTGCGTCTCTTTAAAAGATATACGCAAGTTGCTGTTTGCGTGCTTGCGTATGTTTCATGACATACGCAAGGTATTGTTTGCAAAGTTGCGTCTTTTTTAAAGACAGACGCAAGTTATTGTTTGCGTTCTTGCGTGTGTTTGATGACATACGCAAGATTTTTCTTGCGTTCTTGCGTCTGTATGTAGGTCAATCCATAACACATATTTAAACAACAAACTGAGACTGATAAACATAAACAACAAACTGAGACTGATAAACAACAAACTGAGACTGATAAACAAGCAACTAATTCTGGTCCCCTAATTCTGGTCTAAATCGTACGTTTGATAAAATTGAGACTGATAAGCTTGCGAAGGTTCGACTTTCTCTTTCGACTTTGACTTTGATTTTGAGGCTATTTTTTTAACCCTCTGAGAAGTAGATTCACCGGTTAGGTCATAAGAAGCGCTACATGTTGTTCGGTTATGACCTGCTTGCTTGCAACGAGTACATGTTCTTACTTTCTTTTCAGTTTCTTCACCTTGAGATGGAATCCGATCGGTACTTTTTGGGCGTCCAGGTGTTCTTTTCTTTTGAATTGGGGGCTTTACGATTTTCAAGATCTTGGGCCCTGGATCGGACCATTCGGATCGATGGGGCAAAGGAAGGATGTGTTCGGAATATGTATTTATATAAGTTTGAGACAAGAACCAATGTGATACATAACATGTAACATCTTCCACTCCGAAGAGTCGTGCTGCTGCCAATACATGTCCGCAAGGTATGCCTGATAATTGCCATTGCCCACATGTACATGTTCTATCTTCTAGATTAACGAGGCCGTTTTTCCTTCCATCACGCACCTCTATTAGATTGTTTGTCGATGGAAATGCTTGCCATCTTTTTGATTTGTTCGTCCTCTTACCTAATTTACGTTCAACATATGGAGTAACCGTTGAAGTGAGACTAACTGCTTTGTTGTGATGTTTGAAAAACCAATCCTGTATAGAAGCGCGAAAAAATTCCAATAACATGCAAACTGGTAGTTTGCGAGCATGTTTGGATAGAGCGTTAATAGATTCTACACTGTTGCTAGTAAGGTATGCATACCTAACATGATCAGCATGACTTCTGGACCATTTGTTGAAACCAACGTCATTTAGATACTTGTGAGACGCTTTTAATCTTCGTTGAAATACACTAACATGATCTTGAAAATCTGACAAACGATAAGCCTTAACCATTTTCCAATAGTTCCATTCAAAATATTTGAATTTGTTGGACATCGTTTTTATGTTCATGAATAGATGACGTGCGCAAAAAGAGTGAAAGGCTTCAGGAAACACATTTGAAATACCATGTGCTATTGAAGGAGCACGATCAGAAATAAAGGTAATCTCTGACATACGATTACTCATACCACAACTCTCTAAATGATCTCTTAGATTTCCAAAAAATCATGACCAAACCTCGTTTGTCTCGCCTTCACCAATTCCATAAGCCAATGGCAAAATTCCGTTATTGGCATCCATTGCAACAGCGACTAAATTTGTACCCAAGTATCCAGCTTTCAAATGTGCACCATCAACGATGATAATAGGGCGAACATTTTGGACAAATGATCGAATCTGCATGCAAACAAATCAAATGAGATTGCTATTAGTTTAAGATAAAACAATTGTAGGATGAGTGATACTTACAACTGCGCCAAAGGACATGTAACACATCACGAATCTATTTTCATTGTCAGTCACCACATTTGTCATGCTTCCTCGGTTATGAATCTTAATGTTATGAAGATAAATGGGAAGCATTCGGAACGAGTCATCCATACTGCCACGAAGCATCTCTATTGCATGACACTTGGCTCTCCATGCTTGATTGTAAGAAATGCTCACCCGAAAACGGTTGCCAACATCATCACGTATATCTTTTGGATTATAGTCTCGATTTGCAGCTTTGAACGATTCCATCAGAATACTTCCTAGCACCTTTTTGGAAGCATGTTTATTATTTCCCATAATTTGGGTACGTGAGCATGTGTGTACGTCATGCAATTTCTTTACGATGAAGTTGTCAGTGTGGCGTATTTTGTATGCACTACATTTCCACTCACAATTTGGCAATATGCATTTAGCAGTGAATCGAGATTTGTCAGACTTTACAGGCTTAATTTGGAAGTTTTCTTCAAGACATTTTGTGTATAGATGGTTTACAAAATCATCCTTGTTTAAAAAAGTTTGTTGAACTTTAATCAAATCGGATACTCTATAACTGGTTGTTATTTGGCTCGTAGATTCAGTCTCTTGGTCATGCTCACTCAATAAAAGTGGCATATTCCAGAATACATCCTTTTTTTCTTCCTCTTCTTCATTTTCATCTTCATCTTGATCTTCTCTGTCATTTTCTTCCTCCGAAGCACTAGACGCGACAACTGATTCAAAAGGGTGATCTGTTTTTTTAATTTTACATACGTTCTCAACTCCATAGTTGAAGAAATCAAACTCTTCTGTGTTTGGAGGTGGTACTTCAGGTCGTGCTTCTTCCAAATTGGGTGTCTGAAGGTTTGTGCTCTCCTCGTTTGTTGGTAGGTTTTGTTGGACATCGTGTGTTGGTAGGTTTTGATGGACATTGTGTATTGGTAGGATTTGCACTGACTGTAAGTTTTCTGGAAGTTGATGCATTGTAACTTTGTCGACAATGTAAATATTAATAGGAGCATTTGATATGCATGTTGTAGAAAATCACGAAAGTCTTCATAATCATCAGTAATATCAAAAACAAGATTATCGACAACATATCTCATTGAAACAGGAGCATTAGGTGGCAAATTAATTTTTCTAAGAACATTTTTTAACAATATTCTTCGAGTAATTAGTTTTTGGGGAGCAACTGGGAGTTTTAATCGTGTTCTAAAACAATCTAGAGGCAAATACATAGGTAAGTTATTAATAAATTGAAAAGAACCACCACAGCATATATGAATAACAAAGGTTTCATTATCACTAAAACTCATTATTTAAAACAAAGAAAGTTACCTTAATGACGCTTGAAATTATATGATTTATGTTGAAATGGTGGAAATGAAGTGAAAATAGAGCTGGTAATACCTTATATGAATTGAAAAAGTTATCCGTAATAGTACAAAAATCGTACAAAATCTTATCCACGAAATCATGAAAATCTTATCGGGATAAGACGCAAGACGCAAAGGCGCAAGTCGCAAGACGCAATACGCAAGGACGCAAGTCTCTTTGTTGCGTTTGTCAGTAACGCAAGGTCGCATGGTCGCAGATCGCAAAGACGCAAGGTGCCTTGCGCCTTGCGAGGGCAAATTGTCAAACTTTTTTTTTTAGGGCTGTCAGTCAACAAGCTTAAAAAAAAAAAGGGTATTTTGGTGATAATCCCCTATAAATCCCTGCTAATCTGTTCTTATTGCTTTAATATATATATATATATATATATATATATATATATATATATATATATATATATATATATATATGGGGTAGGATCAAGAGGGAAGTAACCAATCGGGGGGAAGCGGGGGGAAGCAAATTTTTTTTTTCTTCGTTTTTTGAAAAAACTTTGTTCACGAATATTATAGATGAGATGAAAATATGAACATTTAGTAGAGACACTTTGTGATAAATGTTTTTATTTTGGCGGGAAAACGCTCGAAGAAGTAATATATAACAATTATCGTGTTTTTCGAGCGTATTTTGAGGTTTTATGTCATAACCCGTCCTTAACTATAAGAACGCGTTAGATAACGTATGATTTCATTGCGAGGTATTGACCTCTATATGAGACATTTTTGAAAGAAAACTGCATATATTATACATTGTAAACCATAACCATTATTTTTGTTACAAGCTTAAGACAATAAAAAGAAGATTAACGTTTAGCGATAATCTTCGACTTACAAACTTTACAAATGACGACAACAACACGGTTTCTAGCATATTTTACAGTACAACATCTCGGATATGCAGTTTTATTTTTGACACAAACATGCGTACGCAAGATCCTGGTTAGATCCAACATGATGCAGCGGAAGCTTTAGAAATCACCTGAGAATAGACATGTTTTAAAAGGTCAACATAAAGTTGGTGAGATATAGGTTTAGTGCCGGCAGCAATATATATATAGACCACAAGATTTCGTATATAAACAGTTTAATAAAAGTATTCTAAGTGGTTGAGCACTTGGTAACCATACTTAACATTTTCACGTCGCATATTCCCTTTAATATGAAATCTTACTACACCGTACCAAGTGTAGTCACAAAACGAAGTACTGTGCAACCGTTGAATACTGGTCGTCCAGTCCGGTTGGGGTTGTCAGGCCCGATAGATCTATCAACAGGATTCGCGTTTACAATACCGCTGTAAATATTAGTTACCAAGCTACAGGGAAGTATGCCAGTGGTACAACTCAACGTAGAATATATTTTTCAGTTACTTGTGTCCATAATGTAAAACATAAAATACATGTATTCTCATCCCGAAATATTTAGAGTTTAAAAGTGGGACTATATACTCACTCTTGTCTTGATGATATATATATTTTGACTCGGTCTTCCGGTTGATATCACGAACCTATCCATATATAATATATCAATATGTTTTCATTTTAAAACAAACGTTATATATATATATACTTGTTATACTTTTAATATTTTGAATATTTCCTTAGTCCGTAGTTAGCATTTCGATGTTAGTAATTCAATTTTAATGGTTCATTTTTAGATGTTTAATATACCCGCAATAAACAAAACCCCCAACGAAATAAATAAAACCCCATCGTATATGTATTGGTCGAGATTAATCTTGACCCACGGTACCGGTGTTGACAAATGACGTATTGCGTACATAAAGTACCGGTGTTGTCAAATGACGTATTGCGTACAAACATGGGATCTTATGATTAATCTTCTCGTGTTGCTTACGGGTGATCCTGAACCATATGAAATTGAATTATGAGTACATATATATAAAATATCATGTTATCTTAGAAGTATGTGATTTTATGTAAATTTTTCCAATGAATCCCGAAGTTGAAAATGTCTAGGATAGCCAATTTTGTTTCGGTCATAGTTTCTTCGTTACAAGTCCGTTTTCGTTGATTCAAATTGCCATCTTCTTGGATCGAGTTCTTCTTTAAGACTATGAACTGGAAATACCTTGGTTTGTGTTCAAAATCATACGGCATAGGTGAAACATTAGTGAAACATATGAAGTTAAACATTTTGTTACAAAAAATCATTTAATGACCATTTTTCTAAAAATACTTATACTTTGAAAAACCAAGTTTTACCTTGTTAAATTAGCATATATTTAAGTTATATTACAGGTCTTGAAGTATTTTAAAAGTTAAGTTAGAAGGATCTATTTAGTTTGCAAACAAGTTTGAAAACATTCAAACTATGTTCTTGTTGTTAAACTTTTGTACCACAAAATATGATAGCTATATATATATGAATCGAATAAGGTTATGAACATAGATTCTACCTCAAGTTCCTTGGACAAGTTTGCTGTAAGAGAGGAGTAAGAAGCTAGAATCAAAAGGGTGATAGAAGTGGATGAAAGATTGGAAGTAAGTTGGTGTTCTTGGAGGGTTTTCTTGAAGTGTTTTTGTATGGTTTTCTTATGGTGTTTTAGTATGGTTTTTGAAGCTAGATCTTCAAGGTTTCTTGCTGGATGTTTATGGAGTTTAAAGAGTAAGAAAGAGTGTGTGTTTTTGATAAGAAAATGGTAGTAAAAATGGATCAAAATGAGCATGTATATATACACCAAAAAAAACGTGTAACATGGTGTATATGGACAAAATTTCAAGTGATAATTTTATGTATCTAGTCCTAATTGCTTCCAAGTTCAATTACCTAGCCCTCATGGCATGAATAATGGCTGGTTAGGTGGTGATTTTGATGTGTATTTACTATTAGTAAATACGTATAGGAGCTTGGTATGATACGAGTACAAATACTCTAGGTATACGTATAGAAATTTTGTGAAAAATGGAATGAGGATTCAAATATAGCTATCTTTTGTGAATACACTTATATGGTTTTATGTATTTAAGTCTTTAAAAGTGATTAAATACATTACTTATACAATATATGTATAAACATTATATGTCTTAAGTATTTATGTCAAATAACGTTACGTATAGTTATCGTTTTGAAAACTTAAGTTAGTAGTTTCAAAATACACATATAACTTGTTGTTATTAATACAAAATGAGATATTAAAACATTTATTAATCATGTTAAATATGTATATATACATTTATATACACAAACGTATAATTATCATATATTGTATAGTTCGTGATATCATCGGTCAAACTAGACGGTCAAACGTTGTGTAAAACTCTTTTCGGAAATATAAGTCTCGACAATTTGGATTGCTTATCATGTTGGCAAGGTTTAATTTATGTAAATATTAATCTTATAAGTATAGTATGATCGAAAAAGTGCGGGTCGTTACATTACCTCCCCGTTAAATAAATTTCGTCCCGAAATTTTAAAATTGTACCTATTTTGCGTCATCGAGAAACAAGTGTGGATACTTTTGCTTCATCTGATCCTCTCGTTCCCAAGTAAACTCGGGACCTCTTCTAGCATTCCAACGAACCTTAACAATCGGTATATTGCTCTGTTTGAGCTTTTTAACTTCACGGTCCATGATTTCGATTGGTTCTTCGACGAATTGTAGTTTCTCGTCGACATGGATTTCTTCAAGAGGAATGGTAAGGTCTTCCTTTGCAAGACACTTCTTAAGGTTCGAGATGTGAAAGGTATTATGTACTCCGGCGAGTTGTTGCGGTAACTCGAGTCGATAAGCTACCGGTCCAATGCGTTCGATGATCTTGAACGGGCCTACGTACCTTGGGTTCAGTTTACCCCTTTTGCCGAAACGTATTACACCTTTCCAAGGTGACACCTTTAGCATAACCATGTCCCCGACCTGAAACTCTAATGGTTTCCTTCGAACATCGGCGTAGCTCTTTTGGCGACTACGGGCTGTTTTCAATCTCTCCTTGATTTGTACTATCTTCTCGGTCGTTTCGTGTATGATTTCGGGACCAGTTAAATGTCGATCTCCTACTTCATTCCAACAGATAGGAGATCTACACTTCCTTCCGTACAATGCTTCGAATGGCGCAGCTCCAATGCTCGCATGATAACTATTATTATACGAGAATTCTGCTAACGGTAGATATTTATCCCATCCGTTTCCAAAATCGATCACACATGCCCTGAGCATGTCTTCAAGAGTCTGAATTGTTCTTTCACTCTGCCCGTCGGTCTGCGGATGATATGCGGTACTCATATCCAAACGAGTTCCTAATGCCTCCTGTAGTGATTGCCAGAATTTTGAGGTAAATCTACTATCACGATCGGATATAATGGAAATAGGTATTCCATGCCTTGAAACAACTTCCTTTATATACAATCGTAATAGTTTCTCCATTCTATCCGTTTCCTTTATAGGTAAAAAATGTGCAGACTTGGTGAGACGATCAACAATCACCCAAATGGTGTCGTATCCCCAGGCAGTTTTTGGTAACTTCGTGATGAAATCCATAGTAATACCATCCCATTTCCATTCTGGAATTTCTGGTTGTTGAAGTAACCCTGACGGCTTTTGGTGTTCTGCTTTGACTTTGGAACAAGTCAAACATTCCCCAACATATGTTGCAACGTCGGTCTTTAAATTAGGCCACCAATAACGTGTCTTAAGATCTTGATACATCTTTCCAACTCCAGGATGTATCGAGTATCTTGTCTTATGTGCCTCATTCAATATCAACTTCCTTAATCCACCCAACTTCGGTACCCAAATACGATTTGCAAAATACCGAATTCCATCTTCCCGTACAACAAGTTGTTTCTCGTACTTTTTCATTATTTCATTCGTTATGTTTTCTTCATTGAGTGCTTCTCGTTGAACTTCTTTGATTTGTGAGTTGAGATTCATACGAATTTTTATGTTCATTGCTCGAACTCGAATTAGTTCTCGTTCTTTTCTGCTTAAAGCATCAGCCACCACATTCGCCTTCCCGGGATGATAACGAATTTCACAATCATAGTCGTTTATTAACTCGACCCACCTACGTTGCCTCATGTTCAATTGTTTCTAATCAAAAATATGTTGAAGGCTTTTATGATCAGTAAACACAGTGAATTTAACCCCATACAAGTAGTGTCTCCACATCTTCAATGCAAACACGACTGCTCCCAATTCTAGATCATGCGTCGTATAATTCCGCTCGTGAATCTTCAATTGTCGGGATGCAAATGCAATTACTTTCTTTCGTTGCATAAGAACACAACCAAAACCTTGTCGCGAAGCGTCACAATATATTTCAAAATCATCGTTCCCTTCTGGTAACGATAAAATAGGCGCCGTAGTTAACTTCTTTTTCAGTATTTGAAATGCGTTCTCCTGCTCCGAGGTCCATTCATATTTCTTCCCTTTTTGCGTTAACGCTGTCAACGGCTTAGCTATTCGGGAAAAATCTTGAATAAACCTTCTATAATAACCGGCCAAACCCAAAAATTGGCGTATCTGTGTTGGTGTCTTAGGAGTCTCCCATTTTTCAATAGCTTCAGTTTTTGCTGGATCAACCTGAATTCCTTCGCTATTAACAACGTGACCAAGAAATTGCACTTCTTTCAACCAGAAAGCACACTTAGAAAATTTAGCATAAAGTTGTTCTTTTCTCAACAACTCCAGTATCAACCTTAAATGCTCTTCATGCTCTTGCTCACTCTTGGAATAGATAAGAATATCATCAATGAAAACGATAACAAACTTATCTAAATACGGACTACAAACTCGATTCATGAGGTCCATGAATACAGCTGGCGCATTTGTCAATCCAAACGGCATGACCAAAAATTCGTAATGACCATAACGTGTCCGAAAAGCAGTTTTCGGAATATCTTCTTCTTTGACACGTAATTGATGATAACCCGATCTTAAGTCGATTTTCGAATACACACATGATCCTTGCAACTGATCAAATAAGTCATCAATTCTCGGTAGTGGATACCGATTCTTGATAGTTAACTTATTTAATTCACGATAGTCTATACACATCCTAAAAGATCCATCTTTCTTCTTAACAAACAAAATTGGAGCTCCCCACGGTGAAGTACTCGGTCGTATGAATCCACGGTCCAGTAATTCTTTTAACTGACTTTGAAGTTCTTTTAACTCGGACGGTGCAAGTCTATATGGAGCACGAGCCACTGGTGCAGCTCCTGGTACTAAATCTATTTGAAATTCTACCGATCTAAATGGAGGTAATCCCGGCAATTCTTCCGGAAAAACTTCAGGAAAATCTCTTGCCACAGGCACGTCGTTGATGCACTTTTCTTTCTTTTCGACTTTATTAACATGTGCTAAAATAGCGTAACATCCCTTTTCTAAACACTTCTTGGCTTTCAAACAGCTAATGAGTTTTAGCTTTGAATTACCCTTCTCTCCATAAATCATCACTGGCATTTTATCCTTACCAGGAATACGAATTGCCTTCTTGGCACAAACAACTTCCGCTCCTATTTTGGACATCCAGTCCATGCCGACTATTACATCAAAACCTCCTAATTCTACGGGTATTAAGTCGATTTTAAACGTTTCTCCGGCTAGATTTATTTCACAATCACGACAAATTTTATCGGCTTTAATTAGTTTACCATTAGCTAACTCAATCAAGTACTTAGCATCTAGAGGTAATGATGAACAATTCAATTTAGTGTAAAAATTTATACACACGTAACTTCTATCGGCGCCAGTATCAAATAAAATAGATGCTGATAAGTTATTGATGGTAAACGTACCCGTAACAAGCTCCGGGTCTTCACGTGCCTCTCTAGCATTAATAACAAACGCTCTTCCACGTGCAGGTCCGCCATTCTTTTCTAGATTCGGGCACTGACTCTTATAATGACCTTGTTTTCCACACCCAAAACAAGTAACGTTAGCCAAAGCAGTTCTATTTGCGTTGGTAGCAGGAGTCTTGTTACCATTTGTAACGAGAGCCTTACAATCTTCAGCAAGATGACCCTGTCGATTGCATTTGGTGCACAACACACTACAGTAACCAAAGTGATGTTTGTGACAACGGTTGCATAAAGGACTTTGTCCTTTGTAACCAAAGCCTGAACCACTACCCGCACCTTTCGGGGTTTCTGGTTTCTTAAAAGATTGTTGTTGGTAATCTCGATCATAATTTCCGTTCCACTTTCTTTTGTTACTTGATACCTTCACCTCAGTATTGAATGCTTTCTTATCCAAAATGACCTGATCCATTAGCTCGTTCGCCATGGTTATCGCTTCATGAATTGTCTTAGGTTTCGATGCCGTAACGTTTGCCTTGACCTTGCTGGGCAAACCACCTTTGTACATTTCAATCTTCCGTGCTTCGGTTGGAACCAATTCAGGACATAGCAAAACCAATTCCATGAATCGCTGATTGTAGTTGGTGATTTCAGTACCAACCACCTTCAAACTTCGTAACTCATCTTCTAACTTAATAACCTCATTCCTTGGACAATACTCGGTGATTATCATCGCTTTGAATTCTTCCCATGGAGTATCATAAGCTACATCTCCTCCTACCGCCTTCACATAATTCTTCCACCATGTGAGTGCACTATCTTGTAAAGTGCACGATGCAAACTTGGTCATGTCTTTTTCATCACAACCACTGATTTTGAACACCGTCTCCATCTTTTCTATCCATCGGGTTAAACCGATCGGTCCTTCCGTTCCACTGAATGATGATGGCTTGCAAGCTTGAAACGTCTTGTAGGAGCATCCTACACGAGGATTTGGGTTAACTGCAGCAGCTCTTGCAGCTTCGACCCATAAGATTCTATCGTTCACTCGTTGATTGATGAGTTCCTCGAGTTCTTGTTCCGTCATTCGATTCAATCGCGCCATTTCCTAATGAAAAAAATAATCATTCACATGGATTATTATAGATGTAGTGTGTATTTATAGTACATTATAGCTTGTTAATAATATGAACCAGGTATTATTATAAAAGCCTTTTCTTCTTATTAGCGTTTTATAATTATATCTAGGGTAGTACCTACCCGTTAATGTTCATATTTAATAGCTTAGTACAGAACCAATTACTACAATCTAAATAATACTTAACCATGGAAAATTATTGCATTTCATACTTCGCTATTTTACATATGCTTATCTTACATTGAACATTAAATAAACCACACTAATAATATTATACAAAACATTATTTGATTCCATGGTTTAATTCGGCAGCGCATCGTTTGGTCTATTTCCCAAAACATTTATGTCCAGGGAATCCCCCAACGCGAATCCTAGCTGTCTCCCTACGTTTTGGCTGAGGAGCCGAAGAACTAGATGCGGGGATAGCACTAATAGGAATAGCGGGAATAGGGGTGGTAGTGTTGAGTGGAATTGGTGCCACATCATTCTCACTAAGTTCGGGATTTGAATTTTCTAATTCATTCGCTTTTCGTTTCTTTCCTTGATCGAATTTTTCTTTCGTAATTTCTAGTATTTCTTCCTCGGGTTCACTTTCTTCTTCGGGTTCACTTTCCGATATTTCTATAGTTGGTTCATCCGGAATTTGTGAGTCTTCCCCAAAAATACCACTTTCGTCATCGGATATGTTAATGACTGGAACACCATATGAAGGTTCTGATTCGGAGTCGCTGAATGTGATAATAAGTTTCGAGCCCGACATCTAACACATAACAACTAACCCATTAGTACTTACATAATATTTACATATAAATTTTTAACCAACAGTGATAAGCAATGGTTTTTAAAATCAGACCCGGTCAAAGTCCAGACTTTACTAATGTATCCTAACGACTTCTCGGTTAGACACACTAATGCAAACCTGGTTCGCTAAGACCAACGCTCTGATACCACATGTCATAACCCGTCCTTAACCATAAGAACGCGTTAGATAACGTATGATTTCATTGCGAGGTATTGACCTCTATATGAGACATTTTTGAAAGAAAACTGCATATATTATACATTGTAAACCATAACCATTATTTTTGTTACAAGCTTAAGACAATAAAAAGAAGATTAACGTTTAGCGATAATCTTCGACTTACAAACTTTACAAATGACGACAACAACACGGTTTCTAGCATATTTTACAGTACAACATCTCGGATATGCAGTTTTATTTTTGACACAAACATGCGTACGCAAGATCCTGGTTAGATCCAACATGATGCAGCGGAAGCTTTAGAAATCACCTGAGAATAGACATGTTTTAAAAGGTCAACATAAAGTTGGTGAGATATAGGTTTAGTGCCGGCAGCAATATATATATAGACCACAAGATTTCGTATATAAACAGTTTAATAAAAGTATTCTAAGTGGTTGAGCACTTGGTAACCATACTTAACATTTTCACGTCGCATATTCCCTTTAATATGAAATCTTACTACACCGTACCAAGTGTAGTCACAAAACGAAGTACTGTGCAACCGTTGAATACTGGTCGTCCAGTCCGGTTGGGGTTGTCAGGCCCGATAGATCTATCAACAGGATTCGCGTTTACAATACCGCTGTAAATATTAGTTACCAAGCTACAGGGAAGTATGCCAGTGGTACAACTCAACGTAGAATATATTTTTCAGTTACTTGTGTCCATAATGTAAAACATAAAATACATGTATTCTCATCCCGAAATATTTAGAGTTTAAAAGTGGGACTATATACTCACTCTTGTCTTGATGATATATATATTTTGACTCGGTCTTCCGGTTGATATCACGAACCTATCCATATATAATATATCAATATGTTTTCATTTTAAAACAAACGTTATATATATATATACTTGTTATACTTTTAATATTTTGAATATTTCCTTAGTCCGTAGTTAGCATTTCGATGTTAGTAATTCAATTTTAATGGTTCATTTTTAGATGTTTAATATACCCGCAATAAACAAAACCCCCAACGAAATAAATAAAACCCCATCGTATATGTATTGGTCGAGATTAATCTTGACCCACGGTACCGGTGTTGACAAATGACGTATTGCGTACATAAAGTACCGGTGTTGTCAAATGACGTATTGCGTACAAACATGGGATCTTATGATTAATCTTCTCGTGTTGCTTACGGGTGATCCTGAACCATATGAAATTGAATTATGAGTACATATATATAAAATATCATGTTATCTTAGAAGTATGTGATTTTATGTAAATTTTTCCAATGAATCCCGAAGTTGAAAATGTCTAGGATAGCCAATTTTGTTTCGGTCATAGTTTCTTCGTTACAAGTCCGTTTTCGTTGATTCAAATTGCCATCTTCTTGGATCGAGTTCTTCTTTAAGACTATGAACTGGAAATACCTTGGTTTGTGTTCAAAATCATACGGCATAGGTGAAACATTAGTGAAACATATGAAGTTAAACATTTTGTTACAAAAAATCATTTAATGACCATTTTTCTAAAAATACTTATACTTTGAAAAACCAAGTTTTACCTTGTTAAATTAGCATATATTTAAGTTATATTACAGGTCTTGAAGTATTTTAAAAGTTAAGTTAGAAGGATCTATTTAGTTTGCAAACAAGTTTGAAAACATTCAAACTATGTTCTTGTTGTTAAACTTTTGTACCACAAAATATGATAGCTATATATATATGAATCGAATAAGGTTATGAACATAGATTCTACCTCAAGTTCCTTGGACAAGTTTGCTGTAAGAGAGGAGTAAGAAGCTAGAATCAAAAGGGTGATAGAAGTGGATGAAAGATTGGAAGTAAGTTGGTGTTCTTGGAGGGTTTTCTTGAAGTGTTTTTGTATGGTTTTCTTATGGTGTTTTAGTATGGTTTTTGAAGCTAGATCTTCAAGGTTTCTTGCTGGATGTTTATGGAGTTTAGAGAGTAAGAAAGAGTGTGTGTTTTTGATAAGAAAATGGTAGTAAAAATGGATCAAAATGAGCATGTATATATACACCAAAAAAAACGTGTAACATGGTGTATATGGACAAAATTTCAAGTGATAATTTTATGTATCTAGTCCTAATTGCTTCCAAGTTCAATTACCTAGCCCTCATGGCATGAATAATGGCTGGTTAGGTGGTGATTTTGATGTGTATTTACTATTAGTAAATACGTATAGGAGCTTGGTATGATACGAGTACAAATACTCTAGGTATACGTATAGAAATTTTGTGAAAAATGGAATGAGGATTCAAATATAGCTATCTTTTGTGAATACACTTATATGGTTTTATGTATTTAAGTCTTTAAAAGTGATTAAATACATTACTTATACAATATATGTATAAACATTATATGTCTTAAGTATTTATGTCAAATAACGTTACGTATAGTTATCGTTTTGAAAACTTAAGTTAGTAGTTTCAAAATACACATATAACTTGTTGTTATTAATACAAAATGAGATATTAAAACATTTATTAATCATGTTAAATATGTATATATACATTTATATACACAAACGTATAATTATCATATATTGTATAGTTCGTGATATCATCGGTCAAACTAGACGGTCAAACGTTGTGTAAAACTCTTTTCGGAAATATAAGTCTCGACAATTTGGATTGCTTATCATGTTGGCAAGGTTTAATTTATGTAAATATTAATCTTATAAGTATAGTATGATCGAAAAAGTGCGGGTCGTTACATTTTAGCTATTGGGATTTAGATATTAGGGTTTAGATATTAGGGTTTATGGGGTTTAGATATTAGGGTTTATGGGGTTTAGATATTAGGGTTTAGAAATTTAGGGTTTAGGGTTTAGATTTAGGGTTTAGATTTAGGAATTAGATTGAGTTTTTAACACGAACGGTTTAGGGTTTGGTGTTTTGGGTTTATTTCCATAAACCCAAAACACCAAACCCTAAACCCTAAACCCTAAACCCTAAACCCTAAACTCTAAATCGGGCTAAATTTTACTTCACAAAACATGAAAAAAAAAACGTTCATATTCTTCACGAACAATATTATCTTGAATGTTATTTTTGTCGATCGTTTTTCCGCCTAAATAATAACATTCATCACGAAGTGTCTCTTCTAAATGTTCATATTTTCGTGTGATCTTGATGCCGGAAAAAAAAATTTCAAAAAAATCGAAAAAAAAAAAAATTTTGCTTCCCCCCGCTTCTTCCCGATTGGTTACTTCCCCATTGATCCTGCCTATATATATATATATATATATATATATATATATATATATATATATATATATATATATATATATATATATATATTTTAATAAATATTTATAATTTGTATTATATATATGCTCTTTGATGAACTTGCCCAAATATATTGAGTTTGAATATTATGTAACGAGCTCGAGCTTTGCTTTATGAGTATGAGTAGTGTTTAACGAGTCGAGTTATATGTTATTTGTAACCGAGCTTTTGACTAGCCGAACTCGACCTTTTGACATGTATCACGAGCCGAGCTCAAGCTAAAAAATTTAGGCTCGATGCGAGCCGAGTTCGAGCTCGAGCTTTCTGAAAATCGAACGAGCCGAGCTCAAACACTATCAAGCTCGGGCTCGGCTCGGCTCGTTTACACCCTTAGGCACGTCCTCCATCTCGGACATGGGGCACGTTCTCCATATCAGGGGCATATTCTCCATCTCGGACAAGGGGCATGTCCTCTATCTCGAACATGTGGCATATCCTCCATCTCGGATTAGGGGCATGTCCTCCATAACTATTACAAAGTTTATTTTTAAAATATATACTACGTATTAGCTAATTATTATTCTTGGTTTTAATGTATATAGAGTAGATAGAGTAGATAGAAGGAGATAGAAGGAGATAGAAGGAGATGGTTGGAAAAACCACCTTCGTTATTTTTTTGTTTTTTTGTTCGAGATTGAACAGATCATCTTTTTAGCTTTAACGCTGTGTCATACAGAAATATACACACAGTATTATCTGTATCCATCCATCTAATTCAAAATGGCCAGTCTATGGCGAGCAGTGATGGGCGAAACACCACCAAACGCCGATGATTATGACGGCGTAGAGTACTGGTCAAACCCCGAACGGACCGGTTGGCTAACAAAACAAGGCGAATACATCAAAACATGGCGCCGCCGTTGGTTCGTATTAAAACAAGGCAAACTCTTCTGGTTCAAAGAATCAATTGTTACTCGTGGATCACGTCCACGTGGCGTCATACCTGTGGCCACGTGTCTCACAGTTAAAGGAGCTGAAGACGTCATCAATAAACAGTTTGCGTTTGAGCTTTCAACTAGATCGGAGACGATGTATTTTATTGCTGATTCCGAAAAGGAGAAAGAAGACTGGATCAACTCGATTGGAAGATCAATTGTTCAGCATTCGAGATCTGTTACTGATAACGAGATCGTTGATTATGATAGCAATAGATGATTTTGTTTAATTAATGTTTTTTTTCTTTTTATTCTGATATTTATGTGTAATAATAGGTTTTAATATTAATACTGTTTTGTGTTTGAATATCATAGTATGATACCAATATGGCAATATATTGTTTCACTGGTTTGATGAACGATGATTATGACTTGCAATGATTCAAGTATTATTTTTACTTGATTTAGATCTCTAATCTTCTGATTGAATGGGAATTAAATTCAGTTTTTTATAATTTGCTAATTGCTGATTGATTTAGATCTCTAATTTTTACTTGAAATATGTTTGATGCTTATGATAATAATTTTGATCATTTAAAGTTATTCTGCATATTTAGGAGTTTAAATTTGCTGTTAGGAGTAGGGAATTAGGTAATTTAATATAATTATTTTCCAAACTTTAGGTGCAAAAATATTAGGTTTGATGTTTTGAAGGTTTTTCCTGGAAATTTAGGTGGAATTTAGGTTTGATGTTGTATTGGGTTTGATTCTATCTTATTTTGTATAAATAAAAAAAATGTTGAATACATTAAAGGTTTGATGCTCTTTCCCCGTGTTCTAGTAGGAACAGAAAATATTGTAATCCATTTCGATTATTATAAATTTAATACATCGAAACCTTGAATTTTGATGCGTTCTTCTCATTTGGTGTTGGTACTGATATAGTTAATCCTTGCTTCAAGATGATCCGATAAGGCGGTAATTGCTGTTTATGCATGATATAAACTGCAATTGCTCTTAAATTAAATACTATTATCTGTTCTTTGAGTTGAGATCTTTGCAGTATCTTTCTTAATTAGCAACTTGTGAAATTCTAAAACAGTAATCGTATTGCCTGATAAGTTGTTTTCTGTTACTCTCCTTTTGGTCGCATACTGCGACTTTGACTATTATTTTGCCAAATCAAAGTTTTTGTTCGACCCAAGTGTGTTCATCTTATCGTGATCAAAGTTTAACCCAAGTCCTACTGTTTCTAGTCGTATGATTGTTTTTCAGTTAGGTTAGCACCCTATAAGTACTTCAAGAACCTTACTTAAGGAGTTCACCCGCTTTACTTTTTTCTTTCTTTTTAGAGTTTGTAAAGTGAAATGAATTCTTTCTTTAAAGTTGTGCTTTTCCAATTATTCCATCATATTAGATTGTTCCAAAAGTGATTGTCTTTTGCATCTTATCCTGTTAGAATCACACTTTGTGGTTGTTATGCTTCTAACTTAAAACCAGTCATCACTCTTAACAAATGCGCTTCCATCTTTCCTCAAGTGGGACCTACAACAAGAAGTCAAGAACTACACTTTCTTATATAATCATCCCTTGTTTCTCCTTTTGGTCAATGCAACATGCTGTATGCCTTGTATATTCATCTCTTCATGTTCTATTTCGAAAAAAGTGGAATGCTACAAACTTTTGTATTCTCGATTACTTGGCGCAAGATGTGTACAAATCGAATTGCATTTTTCTATTTCTTACTTTTGTCACTTCATATTATTGATACACATTGTTTTTTTGGGTAAGCGAGAAACCCTCCTATGAACGAGCACATTGGCTCCCCCATAGAAGGTAAAATCTCGGGTAATCAAGCCCCCCGAGCTCGAGACCTAGTACCAGGTGAGTTACGCATTATGCGCACCCTCTAGTCACACTTTTTTTTGAACAATTTGGCATAGCCAGAAATTGAACTCGGGTGGTGTGTTTCATTGGGCAACTCGGTAGCCACTCGGGCAAACCTGCGTAGTTTTGATGCACATTGTGTGTACACTAGTTGGTAAAAATTAGTGACCATAGTATTTTTGCTCAAAAATTATGGTCTTTTGCAACCTGTTAACTCGAAATAGTTTGAGAACTAAAACGCCAGTTAACTCCCGAGTTTAGTTTGTGGAAAGTTGTATTTTGCTCATTTCACATATGCAATCGATCATTGTTTGGATTTGATATCCTTCAGAATTGTAATCTAACCATCTATTTCACTTACCATACATATTTACAATTTGTCTTCAATCTCACAACCTCTTGATTGACAAGTGCTTTCACATGTCGTGATGAGTTCCTCTCATGTCACTAAGTTGATGTCTAGTTTTGAGTATATTTATTTTATACTTCTATGCATATATCAGACATCATTTTTAGTCAAATATCTTTTTATCCGGCCCATTAGACATTTACCAAATTGCCAAATTGATCCATTCATAAGCCAAATTGACACCTCTAAATCTAATAGTTCAGTTCATAACTAACGGGATATACATCACATTACTTTATTTCACCTAGATTTAACAATATATCAACTGCGTATAACACACGCTCAAATCTGCATAATACAGATACACTCGTTACAAAGTTTCATGTATAATGTCACCAAATACATGTATTGCAACATTTTAACACTAACAAAGCAGTAGGCTACCAAAAATATCGTCCAATCTTTTTTGGTTAGTATATAGAGGGGAACTAAAGGAAGATGACATATATTTTCCTCTTTATAAAGCAACAAATTATATTATATTAGAAATGATGATAAAACATGCAGCGAATACAAGTGAAATTACAGAGCTCCGACAAAGAGCCCAAGTACTCGTCACTTACATCACTAGAGTCGGTCCTCTAAGGTAGATGATGAATACACCTCAAATTATACCAACTGATTTGATTTAATTTCATGTTTTATTTGGAACTTTTTTTTTTTTTTTTTTTTTTCTTTCTGAAAGGCGTTATATTTGGATATACATAATGCAGGAGCCCCACACGTCTGTTATTGTTTTTGAGAAAAAATAGTCACAAAAGAGTGGAGCACTATATATAGTAAAGGATATAACTTACCTTTAATTTTATACCATCAAGATAACTGCATTTGTAACATGCCATAACAAGTTCTCAAAAGCCATTAAAACTAATCCCACCTGATTCTGACCTACTGTCTTTTAACATATTATATCCTAACAATAACTGATGTTAAGAGTCATTTGCAAAAAGCAGACTCGGCCAGATCAATAGCACGAGCCAGTCCAGCTACTTTGTTTTCACACTCCTGTTGCTCATCGTCTGGAACACTATCGGCGACAATACCAGCACCTGCTTGAAGGTAACCCACCCATTGCTTTCGCTTATTGTCATCCTTGTATAAGTACATTGTGTCAAAACGGGCTCCAGTTGGGAACACCATGGTCCTAAGGGACAGGGCGATGTCCATCTCACTGGTAAAAGAAATCCACCCAAACCCTCCACTGTAGGGCCCACGTCTTGTGACTTCCATTTTATCAATTAGTTCCATGGCCTTCACCTGTCATAAAATCAGATGTTAATTTTGATGTAATGTTGTTTTTTGTGAATGGTGTGAAAAGGTAATAGACCTAACCTTTGGAGCACCGCTAACTGTTCCAACAGGAAGTGCAGCACGAAGGGCATCCCAGCAAGTGAGATGATCGAGCAACTCCCCAGTCACCTTTAATCATCAAAAGGAAAAAATTAGTGATTTAAGATTATTGATTATATATGTTGTGGTACTAGTAACGATAGCCCCTTTGACCCGTTTGGGTTATGTTGTCTGGGTCAGAAAGAAATATAAAAAACTTGCCACATCTAGATGCAGTAAAGTCTTACTGTGGAACTGATATGCATCACATGGGAGTATCGTTCAATGGTCATAAGCTTTTCAACATTAACCGAACCAGATTTTGAGACCTACATTCACGGCTTAAGTCAGCAATGGGTATCATTAAGAGTGTCAACATTCTGTTTAATATAAAATAAATAAATAAAAAAGAAAAATTAACCTTTCCCACGTCATTCCTTCCCAAGTCAACCAACATGATGTGTTCTGCACATTGCTTTTCGTCATTTAGTAGTATTTCCTCTAACTGTTCGTCCTCTTCACGAGTTTTTCCTCTTCTTATAGTACCAGCTAGAGGTCGATTGAAAACCGTATTCTGTCAAGAGATATATAATGTCATTATATTTTGCTGTATTTAACGAAAAATTAAATACCTATAGATAGTTCAAAGTGAAATAAGAAATTACAGATTTCACACGAGTAAGAATTTCTGGGCTTGAACCAACTAAGATACACCCTCGAGCCTGTGAAACGTTACAAGGAGTTAAGTGAAATAATGCTTATGAGAAAACTAACTGGATGAACTCAGAAAGAACATTCATTTATAAATAATGACCTGCAAATAAGTCATGTAAGGACTTGGATTCACAACTCTTAATGCTCTGTAGATCTCAAATGGATCTGCAAATGTACGGCGTTCAAACCGTTGACTTAAAACGATCTGAAAAATATCACCCGCGAGAATGTGTTCTTTTGCCTGCAGTACCATTGCCTTGTATTCTTCACTGGTCATGTTAGAGTTGTTGAGAGGAGTCCCGAATTGTTGGGTGCTTAATTCCACTGAACCCGGAAGTAACTTTGGGCTAATGATTAAAAATTAAGTAACGAAATTAATGGGAATAAAATTTATTGCATATCTCAAGGTGGAAATTTCCACCTTTTGGGTAAATTTTTATCACAAACGGCTCGAATGCAAAATTTTCCAAATATGGAACATTTCAAACAGACCGAACAGGTTGAAGCTGGTCTGGATTGTATTTTAAGGACATACAACCTCCAATCATTTTAGCAGAGTTTTAAATTTTCATATTAATAATATTACCTTTGTATCTATATACTTGATGTATTGATTCTTATTTTTAATAAAAATCAAAAGAATGGACACAGTGAATATACGTCATCTTGACTGGTTTCAACCCTTGCTACAAATTTATCGGTTTTGACCCGAAACACATTTTGGACCATTATTGACCCCACTCATCCTCCCCATCAAAGAACCAACAGGATGCTAGAAGTGAAGTTAGTCACTTACGAATCAACATTATGTACTTTAGACAGCAATGTATCCAAGCGTTTGATTCCATCATTATAAGCTTCTTCAGTTGATGAATACTCATCAAGTCTCACCCAGTGAATTATATATGCTTTCTGAGTTTTGCCAAAAAGAACCAATTAGTTGGATGAAAGTATCATGGAGAAAGTTATATAATGTAATTCGAATACCTTTTGCACGTGATCAAACACAATTACATCTTCATACAATCCAAGATGAATATCAGCTAGGTTTCTGTCATCTTTTGGTGCATCTATGAACAAGAGCTTCTTCTTCTCTACGTAGCGAACTGTGTCATATGAAAAGTAACCAACCCAGCCACCTGTTACAAATATTTATAAATTGTAAGTGAATACCTACTCATAATAAAGTTATAAAGTTACTACTATAAAGATTCTTGAAATATCACTTTCGCTTTTATGAGATACGCTAAGAAAGGACTATTCCAGTTAAGAAACATATCCATTATATATTCAACTACCACACCACATTAGTATTAATACATACCCTCCGTTAAACACGCGAAGAGCAACAACATTTAAAAGCTACAGTAACTATATATAACACAATTCTCTAGTTTTCCTGATGCCAATCCTACAAATAGTTGTTGATGGTATAATTCATAAAAATACTCCTCATAAACACAAAGGATAAGACAATAAAAGTTTTAGCAAACAAATACTTATTTCCATAAATACCAGATTCATTGTTCATACCAACACAAAGGATAAGTCAAAAATGTTTAAGCAAACAAACATTAATTTTCCATTAATACCAGATTCATTATTCATACCACAAAATGTATCAGGAAGGCCTTCAAGAAGCTGAGGTTTCCAACCATCAGAGAGACTTTTTGGAATTTCTAAAGGATCATCAACGACTTTTTGAGTCAAACTCCCTTTCTCATGATCCACAATGGTGACATTCTTTTCTTTCGCAATAACTTCAATTGTTGGATCTGACCCAACCACGCTGTATCGACCCTAACAAATTTGCAATCATTCAATATCTCATATAATCTACTCGTATTAATCAAACATTCAAATGCTTCTAGTTCTTCCCCAAATCTTAAAAATATCATGACAATAAGAACAATTATTTCATCATTTTAACTCTTCGCTCAAATATAGAAAATGATAGTTATGAAAATAAAATGAGATGCACTGATCTTACAACTTGTGAAGTTCGAAAACCAGGCTCCACTGACTCGAATAGAAAACTAGGAGCTTCTTGATCGTCTTCTTTAACTAGACAGCGATAAGCGAGCACCGGTGTCAAGTGATCAGCAAATATGCATCGGTGAAGAGGTACCAGATTCCCTTTCTTTGATGCCTCAACAAACTCGGCTTCTTCACCAACTATTCAAATATCATCATTTCAAAATCAAATTAACAAAACAACATCTTACAATCTAGGTTCAATCAACTTCAAGTTACATACATATCAATGTATCAGTTAGATTCCTATCCAATCAACCAGTAACGCAATAATATTCCTCAATCACATAATCACATAAATAAACGACACATTTTCAAAATAAATCAGTTAAATAACGAGACTGAAATCACTGATTCGACTGCTACTACTGTTAGAACAAAATCTCATTGTAATTGAACAAAATCGAGATTACCTAGAGGTGGAGACTGAAGAACACAGCGAATAGAACTCCGGTTGCGAAACGAAATTGAAGTATTGATTCGACCGGAAATTGCGGAGTGTTGGAGGTGCAACGGCGGAGAACGGCGGTTAAACGACGGTGATGATCGGAGAGAACTAGATAGGGACTGCATTATTCACCGATTCTGGAATGCACGTGAAAATGAAGTGAAAATGAATAATGAATAAAAGATAGCTAGATACATAATGTTGTATATATAGGCAGTGTTGTAAATGCAGGTTGTAGAGAGGGAGATAACGGTTTATTATGATATCACTATTATTATTTTCTTTTTTGTCTAAAATTTCAATTCAATGACAAAAATATCATTGTTCACATTGCTTGTCCATCTTTAACTTCACATATTAGAGTTCCAAGCTTACCAAAATTAAAATACTCCGTATATTATGTCATAATATTATATTATTATATTATATATATTAAAATATTATAACGTTATAACATTTATATCTATCTATCTATCTATACATTATATAAATCGTGTGACGATAATCCTACGTGCCAACCGTGCGTTGCACGGTATTTGTATAAATTATTAGTAGTCGATAACGTTAATATTTATACTTATCAAATGTATAATACAATTACAATAAAACAATCCTTTATTACTGATAACATTTGTATTGAAAACATTATTATTAAATTATTAAATAGTAACGCATAGATTATGAGACTGTCCGTTAAAACCATTTTAACTTCAATTAACAAATAATCGATAAAACAACAAACATGAGCCCCTAAGAAGTTGTTTTAAAACTGATCTTTAAGAATAATATTTTATTAATAAAGAGGTAAAGTTGGTTGCAATTTTATGAGCTCGTCTGTTGAACGAAAGTCTTAAGAATTTCACAAATATTGAATATATTACAAAATCAAATGAATTTCGTTGTACTTTAAGATTTTAAAATTATTATAGTGCCCTTAAATATTAAAATTAGCTACTTCAAAATTCATTACTTTACAATCTACACATCGAGTTAAAATAAAAGTCGTACAATTAACATGATTGGATAATTAACGATTACTACAATTTGTATCTTGGTAAAAGAATTAATTTTCTAAATATAAAATTCATTTATTATGATGATTATAATTTTTATATATCTATATATAAGATAACTTTTTAAATAAATATATATAGAATAAAATATATATTTAAATTAATTTTATAATCATGGTAACTGTGTATCTTTCTAAAATATTGATTTTAGTGAGAAGTTGACATGTTGCATAATTTAACCGGAAGGTGACACGTATAATTATTATTACGCGCTTTATATAATGTATAGATAGATAGATAGATAGATAGATAGATAGATATCACTATTATATATTAAATATTACATTTAATATATTACATACTTGGAGATAGATGATTCTCATACACCAAGAATTGATCCATACACATAAACATACTATTATACCCTTAGTTTATAATTATGAAGGTTCAATTCCCTAGATAAATTTAGGGATATAAATGTAAATTTGGTGCAAAAAAAAAGTGTGTATGAATCAATTCTTATATGATATTGTATATTATATTATATTATATTATATAGCTTACATTTAAAATAATCTAAATTGACATAAAAAGACAAATAAATGCATAATATATATTTATAAGATCTGTTTATGTAATATTTATTTGATAAATTTTTTAATTATTTAATAATTAATTCAATTCAATTTACTTTTTAAAGGTTATTTTTTTTTAACAAACTGATTAAATGTTAGAAGCCGTGTCTTAAGAATATATGGTTTAAAAACATAGAGTAATATTTTTCTTTAAATTAAATAATATTGATATACGGAGTCTATGAATATAAATGGTATGTAACGGAATATTAATTATCAGATAAACATCAAATGTCTATGGAAGTATCAGTATCGCCTTTAATGTGGATAACATATATATATATATATATATATATATATATATATATATATATATATATATATATATATATATATATATATATATATATACGTGCGTTGCACGGGTGTGTAAAAAACCGTGAAAAAATGTAATTTGCAGTTTATATTGGTATGTAAATAGCGATTTTAAAAAAATAGGAAAAGTATAAGTATTATTTAAGACCCAGTGGTGTTGACACATTTTAAAAAATTCTTTTGAGTGGCATTGACAAATTTTAAAACTTTAACTTTCTTTTGCATTTAAGAGCCCGTGGTGTTGACGAATTTTAAAAGTTCTTTAGAGTTTAAGAGCACGTGGTGTTGATAAATTTTTTAAGTGGTTTTTAGTGGTGTTGGTAACTTAATGTCTGCAAAAATTTAAAAAAAAAAATTCTTTTTAGTTTAAGAGCCCGTAGTGTAGACAAATTTTAAAAATTCATTTTGAGTTTAAGAGCCCATGGTATTGACGAATTTAAAGTGGTATTGAGTAGTGTTAATAAATTAACGTCTACATTTTTTAAAAATGATCTATTAACATATGTTTTGTATTGGAGAAATGAATATATTACTCCGTAGATCATAACCCTTTTAAATGCGAAAAGATCGAAACCTCTCTGATGCGAAATAAACAATTTGTTCATCAAACGACGCTTAACATCGAGCAACGTAATCAACGTCAAAATATTGCCTTTTGTTTGTATGTCAACGTAATAAAGGTTGAAACGTATCTTTTTTTCAGGTTAATCTATGTTCTAATTGTTATTTATGTATCAACTTTTGTTTCTTTATATATTAAATTTTGTAGAATTCTTTATAAAAAACATTGTGATACATTATGTAATATGTATAGTATCTCAGTTTATGTGAATGTGATGTTTCAAGTCAAAATATGTATCCATAATTATGTGACTCGGGTAGCTTTTAGTTAGATTTTATATTTATTTTATATAAAAATAATATATATATATATATATATATATATATATATATATATATATATATATATATATATATATATATATATATATATATATATGGGCAGGATTAATGGGGAAGTAACCAATCGGGGGGAAGCGGGGGGAAGCAAAAAAAAATTATTTTTTGAAAAAACTTTGTTCACGAACATTATAGATTAGATGAAAATATGAACATTTAGAAAAGACACTTCGTGATGAATGTTATTATTTTGACTGGAAAACGATCGACAAAAATAACATTCAAGATAATATTGTTCGTGAAGAATGTTAACGTTTTTTATTCATGTTTTGTGAAGTAAAATTTAGCCCGATTTAGAGTTTAGGATTTAGGGTTTGGTGTTTTGGGTTTATTCCATAAACTCAAAACACCAAACCCTAAACACTAAACTCTAAACCGTTCGTGTTAAAAATTCAATCCAAAACCTAAACCTAAACCCTAAATCTAAACCCTAAACCCTAAATTTCTAAACTCTAATATCTAAACCCTATAAACACTAATATCTAAACCCTAATATCTAAACCCTAATGTCTAAAACCTCAACATACGCTCGAAAAATACGATAATTGTTATATATTACTTCTTCGAGCGTTTTTCCGCCAAAATAAAAACATTTATCACAAAGTGTCTTTTTTAAAATGTTCATATTTTCATCCAATCTATAATGTTCGTGAACAAAGTTTTTTCAAAAAACGAAGAAAAAAAAAATATTTGCTTCTCCCCGTTTCCCCCCGATTGGTTACTTCTCTCTTGATCATACCACTATATATATATATATATATATATATATATATATATATATATATATATATATATATATATATATATATATATATATATATAAAGCGACCCGTCCTAATCCATAAGGACGAATACAATAACATATGGTTACATTGCGAAGTATTTGACCTCTATATGATACATTTTACAAACATTGCATTCATTTTTAAAGACAAACTTTCATTACATCGAAAGTTGACAGGCATGCATACCATTTCATAATATCCAACCTATAAATGATCTAATCTGTCATTTACTTAATAATAATCTCTATTGAACTCAACGACTTGAATGCAACGTCTTTTGAAATATGTCATGAATGACTTCAAGTAATATCTTTAAAATGAGCAAATGCACAGCGGAAGATTTCTTTCAAACCTGAGAATAAACATGCTTAAAAGTGTTAACCAAAAGGTTGGTGAGTTCATTAGTTTATCATCAATATTCATTTCCATCATTTTTATAGACCACAAGATTTTTATTTCCATTTCTTATAAATATACATCCCATACATAGAGATAAAAATCATTCATATGGATTGAACACCTGGTAACCGACATTAACAAGATGCATATAGAATATCTCCATCATTCCGGGACCTCCTTCGGACATGATAATTTCGAAGTACTAAAGCATCCGGTACTTTGGATGGGGCTTGTTGGGTGTGATGACCCGAAAATTTCTGACCAAATTTAAACTTAATCTTTCTATGATTAACATTTCCGACACGATAAGCAAAGTCTGTAAAACTGAATCTCAAAATTTTTGAACTACTTTTATATATTTAAATACCCTTCGGTTGTTTTCAACGATTCGCGAACAATTATATGTAAATATATACATATATACTATAACTTGAAAAGGTAACAATGTATTAATTGTTTGATACAGTACATTAAACTTATTGGTTTAAATATATATTTGAATATATATGATAAGTTGAAATATCTATTATTAAATTTTATGTGTATTTAAAAACTGATTTATGTATATTAAAAAGATATATACATATATAATTTCAAGTTATTTAGTAAACGATAGTAATATTCGTTTATTGATTCGATTGATATTTAGATAAGTTAACTAAAGCGTTTAAGATGAACCAGTAAAACACTAATTTGCTACAGTATTTTTAAATTGCTACAGTACCCAAAATGCTACAGTGTTTTCGAAAATCACTATTTGCTACAGTGAAATTGACTTTGCTACAGTGAATTGCTACAGTAAAAACACTATTTCAAAATGAAAATGTATGTATTATATATATATATATATATATATATATATATATATATATATATATATATATATATATTAACAAATAGCGAGATGATGATTTATAGAAGTAAATGACCAAAACACTCAAATGTATAAGTTATACCTCGAGTGGTATGGTTTAGGGATAATTTAAGACTATATTTTAACAAAGGTACGAGTCACGAAACGTAAAAAGAGAGTTTTCTAAGTGTACGAAAATGCGTTCGAGAAACCGGAACCGGGACATAAGTCGAGTAAAAACGTACTACTTATCGGAACAAAAATTACAAGTCAACTATGCATGTGAATTTAATACAATATATAATTAATTATATAAATTAAATATATTATATATATTATATAATATTATGTCGACAAGCTAAATGTTAAAAGATCGTGAGCTGGAAATCTTGCCCATGCGATCGCATGGGAGAAAGGCTTGGAAGCCATGCGATCGCATGGCACCATATTGCTGGCCAAGTCTATATAAAAGCTTGACTTCGGTTCTGTTTTCTCACACACATATACGATACATCTTATATTTATATTATTATTATTATTATTATTATTATTATTATTATTAAGATTAATGTTATTATTAATCTAATTATTATTAGTAATATTGTTAGTATTATACATAAAATACTACGACGAGGTCATGAGCGTGTCACTTTCAAAATAGTTTTATGAGCGGGATAAAGCTAAGGAAATTATGGGTTATTGCCAAGGAGGTTATGGGTAATGTTCGGGGGTATAATTATGAATCAAATCTAGTGTTTATCATCTCTGTTGCGTCTACGTACTTTTCTGAAATATGGAATCACAATATTGATATGTTGAGATCTACAGTTATTTGGTAATCCGAGTTTCGGTCACATTTTGGTGAACGACTATATATGCTGCTAAGGTGAGTTTCATTGCTCCCCTTTTAAATAATTTTGCAATATATATTTTTGGGCTGAGAATACATGAAATTTATTTTAAAAACAATGGACACAAGTACATACTAAATTCTATACTGAGTTTGAACCGAAAATCCCTTAGCTTTGGTAACTAGTAACTGCCGGTTATAAGAACTGGTGGGCGCGAGTAGTAGTATATGGATCCATAGGGCTTGACATCCCCGTCCGAGCTAGAACACTAGCCTTTTAACGGACGTATGCTATTTGAGAAGCGTACACGTTGGTTTGCGTGTATTTTTAAGATGATTATACAAAGGGTACAAATTATATATACGTTAAGTTTAGTTACCAGGGTGCTCAATTTCGTAGAATATTTTGATAAACGTTTCTGGATGAAACAACTGAAATCTTGTGATCCACCTTTATATACAGATTATACGAAACATTAAAACTATGAACTCACCAACCTTTGTGTTGACACTTGTTAGCATGTTTATTCTCAGGTTTCCTAGAAGTCTTCCGCTGTTTTCTTTGATGTTAGACAAGCTATGTGCATGGAGTCTTACATGACATATTTTTCAAGGAAACGTTGCATTCACCAAATCATCACCATGTATCTTATTTTGACTGCATTGTCAACGGAAGTACTGTTGTAAACTATTATTTATGGTGATTGTCTATATGTAGAAATCATCAGATGTCGAAAACCTTTGATTTAAATATTCATTTATGGTGTGCCTTTTCAAAAGAATGCAATGTTTACAAAACGTATCATATAGAGGTCAAATACCTCGCAATGAAATCAATGAATGACGTGTTCGTCCATATGGATTTGGAGCGATCGTCACATTAGGCCCAATAGATCTATCTTTAGGATTCGCGTCAATTAGGGTGTATGTTCCCTAATTCTTAGGCTACCAAGCTAAAATGGGCATATTCGGCTTCGATCATTCAACCATAGAATGTAGTTTCAATTACTTGTGTCTATTTCGTCAAATATTTATAAAAGCGCATGTATTCTCAGTCCCAAAAATATATATTGCAAAAGCATTTAAAAAGGGAGCAAATGAAACTCACTATACAATATTTTGTAGTAAAAATATTCATACGACGATACTGAACAATGCAGGGTTGGCCTCGGATTCACGAACCTATATCATTTATATATATATTGACATACATAATATTAATCAAATAAGTTTATAGATTTTATAATGTATTATGATTAATATCCTTATATATAATTATATTTTATATAAAGAATATTTGTTGAAAAATAATAATAATACCAGTAGGAATATTAGTAATACCATTAATGATAATAATAATAATAATGTTAAAAATAATAATTTTAATGTTAAAAATAATAATGATGATGATAATAAAAATAATAATAAAGATAATATACATAAAAATAATAATAATAGTAATTTTCATAAAAAATAATAATAATGATGACAAAATGATGATAATAATAAAAATAATAATAATGATAATATTCATAAAAATAATAATAATAGTAATTTTCATAAAAAATAATAATAATGATAAAAATAGTTATTAATAATGATAGTTTTTAATAATAATAATAATAATAATAATAATAATAATAATAATAATAATAATAATAATAATAATAATACTTACATTAATAAATATAATGATAATAATCATAATAATAATAATAATAATAATACTTATAATAATAATAATAATAATAATAATAATAATAATAATAATAATAATAATAATAATAATAATAATAATAATAATAATAATAATAATAATAATAATAATAATAATAATAATAATAATAATAGAAAACTACCTCAAAAAATAAGTTCCAACAAAAATAAGTGCCCTTGCCCGGGCTCGAACCCGCGACCTCCCATTCACCCAACATCTCCCCTAACCACTCCTCCATCCTTTTTTATCTAATTATATCGTAACCCATAATTATATCTAATTATCCCGTTTTATTTGTCTTAGCCCAACCTTAGCCAGCTGAGTCTCGGCCCAATATTACAACAGCATACGGCCCAATAACCATTTCACAAGCCCAAGTATATATTACGGAGTAAAACCCACTTCATATGTTTTAGTTTGTTGTACAGAAAAAAAATAAAAAATAAAAAGAAACGGCTGTAGCAAAAGCAACAATCGAACACCCATCGATCTCATCATCATTCCATTACCACTCTCGTTAAAATAGCAGTAAACACAGAAATTCAGAAGTGTATCATCGTTTTCATCAATCATAACATAAAATCACATAAAATCATAAACACTATTCATCATCTTCATCATTATTTTGTCGGTTGGGTGAGGGTTCTATCCAAAACAGAAACAGATATAAAGAAGTAGCATAAGCTATCAAATTAGGTTGCGTTTGAGGTCTGATCGAAGACTTAACAGGAAAAGATAAGAGAGAAAAAATAGCAAATGGGTTTGTTTTGGGGTGGTGTTCTTGATTCATCGGAATAGGTAACAGATTGGTAGCAGCAGTTTTAGGGGTTGTTTTGGTCAGAAAAACAGAAGTAAAGGAGCGGCAGTAACATCGAATAATAGTAGTAGTGATTTAGTTAATATGGGTTCAATGGGTGTTTTCGATTGTAACAGAAATTAGATGTAGTAGCATGTGGGTTTGAAAACAGAAAGAATAAATGAACTTATGATGGTTGTTGAATAGTGATGGAGGTGATGGTGTTTGTCATATGGGTGTGGTTGTGATGCTTCAACAAAACGAAATAAAATAACAATAAAAGTGGTGGTCATGGGTGTACCGCAACAACAATAGTCACGGTGGTTGTGGCTCACGAGTGATGGTTTCCGGGGTGATAGAGAGGAGAAGGGTGGTTTACTATGGTAGCCGTGGTGGTTTATGGTGGAAAAAGGGTGACGATCAAGTGTGGTGGTGATAAAAGGTGACGGTTTAAATGGTGTTGGTTTCTCATGGTGATCGATGAGGGTGGTATTTGGTTTAATCAACGTGAAACGAAAACAGAAATTGCAGCAATCTTGCTGTCTTGATCGAGCAAGAAATAGTCAAAGATGGTGGTTTATGGTATTGTTGGGTGGAGGTATAGTGGTGGTGAGTGGTGGTGTTGCTCACAGTGGAGTGGTGGCCGACGGTGGGACTAGGGTGGTGTGGGTGGCTGAAGTGATGATGAAGAAGAAGGCGTGTCGGGTGTGATCTATATGCATATGTAATGTTATGTATATATATATATATATATATATATATATATATATATATATATATATATATATATATATATATATATATATATATATATGCATATGTAATGTTATGTATATATATAAGAGATAGATGTTAGATATTATGAATCACAAGAAAAACAGTAACATAATTAATTAAAAATGTATGAAGTCTGCCGACAGTTTTCCACGGACGGGATTTCGTACTACGTTGGTAATTAGTGGCGGATAAAAGTCCACGGAAAAATTCCAAATTTTTAAATTAAATTCCTTTATTTATTTCAGTGATTATGGTATAAAATTTGATCATTAATTTATTTAATAAAAATTACATCAACTGTCCCGCTCGATTCTGGGTAAAATATAAAAAGTGTTAAAATTTAATAACTAGATCCTAAATACATTTTTAGTAAGCCTAAAATTTATAGAACTCATTTTCGGATCACCGTTTATTTTAAAATAATATAAGTTTGAATTTAACTTACTTAATATCAATCGGAACATCAACGAGTATTACAATCATATAATATATATTTTTAATATATTTTATATATATATATATAGATATATAATAATTATTATAATATCCTATTTTTATTTTATTAATTTTAATAACAACATATAATACTTCAAATTATATTTCAATTTATATATATATATATATATATATATATATATATATATATATATACACACACACATATCTATTTACAATTAATTGTTCGTGAATCGTCGGAGATAGTCAAAGGTCAATTGAATATATGAACTAGTTCCAATTTTTTGAAACTCAACCTAACAGACTTTGCTTATCGTGTCGAAATAATATAAAGATTAAGTTTAAATTTGGTCGAAAATTTCCGTGTCGTCACAGTACCTACCCGTTAAAGAAATTTCGTCCCGAAATTTGATTGGGATGGTCATGGCTGACAATAAGTATGTTTTCATGACGCATACGAGCTGCAAATTAGAGTTTATCATCAGTGAGTAACATGGATAAAACAATTTGATTTTGTGAAGAGTACGTGTGAAGTTATCACAAAAGAATGAGTTGAAGAAATAAAGTTTCGTCTTAACTTTTGACGTAGTCACGTTTGAATTTAGAAAATAAGGCGCGTCTTAGCTTTTGACGTTGTCTTGGTTGAATTCCGGAATTCAAGGGATTAAAGAAAATCTTCGAAATCTATAAGATCGGATTCTTCAGGATTTAAGAAAATTAGGATCTCTTTAATTAAATGCGGTCATCTGTCTCGATTGTTACGTCTGATTTTTCCTTTATAAGTTAAACTCTTCCGTTCCATTATTCTCACCATCCCTATACTTTCTTTCTTAGTTCATACATCCAAAAGATTATGAAAATGCTTAATCCCGTTCTAATCCTTGATATTTTCCTAATTATCATTTCTGTCATCCTTCTTTTCAATCTTCCACCAGAAAAATTTGTTTACTTCTACTATTACCTTGGGGTGATACTATTCTTAATTCTACCGTGTCTTTATATTGCTATTCGTATTAATATCCACAGTTTGTAACTTCCGTGTTGTTATTAGGATTTATATTCTCTCTTATATCTTGGAGCTATTTGCCTTTTTATTCTCTTCTCGACCTCTAGTAAAGCAAGTAATGGTCCAGAATTCGTAGATATGAATTTCGAAATGAACATAGTTAATGTTCTAAGAGAGATTGTAACAGCACGATCTTGATTGGTTAAATTACCAGAATTCAAGAGAAAAGAAAGAACTATCAAGAAAATATATTCTTGATATGTTTATAGATTAGATAGAATGTAAGAGTTGTGTTGAAATGTCCCGTTCTTATTGATTAAAAACGTTCCATATTAATTGATTTCGTTGCGAGGTTTTGACCTCTATATGAGACGTTTTTCAAAGACTGCATTCATTTTAAAACAAACCATAACCTTTATTTCATCAATAAAGGTTTAAAAAGCTTTACGTAGATTATCAAATAATGATAATCTAAAATATCTTGTTTACACGCGACCATTACATAATGGTTTACAATACAAATATGTTACAACGAAATAAGTTTCTTGAATGCAGTTTTTACACAATATCATACAAACATGGACTCCAAATCTTATCCTTATTTTATTATGCAACAGCAGAAGCTCTTAGTATTCACCTGAGAATAAACATGCTTTAAACGTCAACAAAAATGTTGGTGAGTTATAGGTTTAACCTCTATATATCAAATCGTAACAATCCACAAGATTTCATATTTCAATACACATCCCATACATAGAGATAAAAATCATTCATATGGTGAACACCTGGTAACCGACATTAACAAGATGCATATATAAGAATATCCCCATCATTCTGGGACACCCTTCGGATATGATATAAATTTCGAAGTACTAAAGCATCTGGTACTTTGAATGGGGTTTGTTAGGCCCAATAGATCTATCTTTAGGATTCGCGTCAATTAGGGTGTCTGTTCCCTAATTCTTAGATTACCAGACTTAATAAAAAGGGGCATATTCGATTTCGATAATTCAACCATAGAATGTAGTTTCACGTACTTGTGTCTATTTTGTAAATCATTTATAAAACCTGCATGTATTCTCATCCCAAAAATATTAGATTTTAAAAGTGGGACTATAACTCACTTTCACAGATTTTTACTTCGTCAGGAAGTAAGACTTGGCCACTGGTTGATTCACGAACCTATAACAATATATACATATATATCAAAGTATGTTCAAAATATATTTACAACACTTTTAATATATTTTGATGTTTTAAGTTTATTAAGTCAGCTGTCCTCGTTAGTAACCTACAACTAGTTGTCCACAGTTAGATGTACAGAAATAAATCGATAAATATTATCTTGAATCAATCCACGACCCAGTGTATACGTATCTCAGTATTGATCACAACTCAAACTATATATATTTTGGAATCAACCTCAACCCTGTATAGCTAACTCCAACATTCACATATAGAGTGTCTATGGTTATTCCGAATTATATATATATGTGTCAACATGATAGGTCGAAACATTGTATACGTGTCTATGGTATCTCAAGATTATATAATATACAATACAAGTTGATTAAGTTATGGTTGGAATAGATTTGTTACCAATTTTCACGTAGCTAAAATGAGAAAAATTATCCAATCTTGTTTTACCCATAACTTCTTCATTTTAAATCCGTTTTGAGTGAATCAAATTGCTATGGTTTCATATTGAACTCTATTTTATGAATCTAAACAGAAAAATTATAGGTTTATAGTTGGAAAAATAAGTTACAAGTCGTTTTTGTAAAGGTAGTCATTTCAGTCAAAAGAACGACGTCTAGATGACCATTTTAGAAAACATACTTTCACTTTGAGTTTAACCATAATTTTTGGATATAGTTTCATGTTCATAATAAAAATCATTTTCTCAGAATAACAACTTTTAAATCCAAGTTTATCATAGTTTTTAATTAACTAACCCAAAACAGCCAGCGGTGTTACTACGACGGCGTAAATCCGGTTTTACGGTGTTTTTTGTGTTTTCAGGTTTTAAATCATTAAGTTAGCATATCATATAGATATAGAACATGTGTTTAGTTGATTTTAAAAGTCAAGTTAGAAGGATTAACTTTTATTTGCGAACAAGTTTAGAATTAACTAAACTATGTTCTAGTGATTACAAGTTTAAACCTTCGAATAAGATAGCTTTATATGTATGAATTGAATGATGTTATGAACATCATTACTACCTAAAGTTCCTTGGATAAACCTACTGGAAATGAAAAAAATAGATCTAGCTTCAAAGGATCCTTGGATGGCTTAAAAGTTCTTGAAGCAGAATCATGACACGAAAACAATTTCAAGTAAGATTTTCACTCGAAATAAGATTGTTATAGTTATAGAAATTGAATTAAAGTTTGAATATGATTATTACCTTGTATTAGAAAGATAACCTACTGTAAGTAACAAAGGTTTCTTAATCTTGGATGATTACTTGGAATGGATTTAGAAAACTTGGAAGTAAACTTGCAATCTTGGAAGTATTCTTGATTTTATGAAAATAGAACTTTTGGAATTTATGAAGAACACTTAGAACTTGAAGATAGAACTTGAGAGAGATCAATTAGATAAAGAAAATTGAAGAATTAAAGTGTTTGTAGGTGTTTTTGGTCGTTGGTGTATGGATTAGATATAAAGGATATGTAATTTTGTTTTCATGTAAATAAGTCATGAATGATTACTCATATTTTTGTAATTTTATGAGATATTTCATGCTAGTTGCCAAATGATGGTTCCTACATGTGTTAGGTGACTCACATGGGCTGCTAAGAGCTAATCATTGGAGTGTATATACCAATAGTACATACATCTAAAAGCTGTGTATTGTACGAGTACGAATACGGGTGCATACGAGTAGAATTGTCGATGAAACTGAATGAGGATGTAATTGTAAGAATTTTTGTTAAGTAGAAGTATTTTGATAAGTGTCTTGAAGTCTTTCAAAAGTGTATGAATACATATTAAAACACTACATGTATATACATTTTAACTGAGTCGTTAAGTCATCGTTAGTCGTTACATGTAAATGTTGTTTTGAAACCTTTAGGTTAATGATCTAGTTGAATGTTGTTAACCCATTGTTTATTATAACAAATGAGATGTTAAATTGTTATATTATCATGATATTATGATATATAATATATCTTAGTATGATGTATATACAGTTAAATGTCATTACAACGATAATCGTTACATATATGTCTCGTTTCGAAATCATTAAGTTAGTAGTCTTATTTTTACATATGTATTTCATTGTTAATACACTTAATAATATATTTACTTATCATTTAACATAATTAACCAAGTGTATCAATATCTTAATATGATTCATATGTACCTAGTAAGACGTTGTTATAACGATAATCGTTATATATATCGTTTTCGAGTTTCTTAAATTAATAGTCTCATTTTTATGTATATAACTCATTGTTAAAATACCTAATGAGATACATACTTATAATAAAATCATGTTAACTATATATATAACCATATATATGTCATCGTATAGTTTTTACAAGTTTTAACGTTCGTGAATCACCGGTCAACTTGGGTGGTCAATTGTCTATATGAAACCTATTTCAATTAATCAAGTCTTAACAAGTTTGATTGCTTAACATGTTGGAAACACTTAATCATGTAAATAACAATTTCATTTAATATATATATAAACATGGAAAAGTTCGGGTCACTACAGTACCTACCCGTTAAATAAATTTCGTCCCGAAATTTTATGCAGTTGGAGGTGTTGACGTATCTTCTGGAAATAAATGCGGGTATTTCTTCTTCATCTGATCTTCTCATTCCCAGGTGAACTTGGGTCCTCTACGAGCATTCCATCGAACCTTAACAATTGGTATCTTATTTTGCTTAAGTCTTTTAACCTCACGATCAATTATTTCGACGGGTTCTTCGATAAATTGAAGTTTTTCGTTGATTTGGATTTCATCTAACGGAATAGTGAGATCTTCTTTAGCAAAACATTTCTTCAAATTTGAGACGTGGAAAGTGTTATGTACAGCCGCGAGTTGTTGAGGTAACTCAAGTCGGTAAGCTACTGGTCCGACACGATCAATAATCTTGAATGGTCCAATATACCTTGGATTTAATTTCCCTCGTTTACCAAATCGAACAACGCCTTTCCAAGGTGCAACTTTAAGCATGACCATCTCTCCAATTTCAAATTCTATATCTTTTCTTTTAATGTCAGCGTAGCTCTTTTATCGACTTTGGGCGGTTTTCAACCGTTGTTGAATTTGGATGATCTTCTCGGTAGTTTCTAGTATTATCTCCGGACCCGTAATCTGTCTATCCCCCAATTCACTCCAACAAATCGGAGACCTGCACTTTCTACCATAAAGTGCTTCAAACGGCGTCATCCCAACTGTTGTTGTAGGAAAATTCTGCTAACGGTAGATGTCGATCCCAACTGTTTCCAAAATCAATAACACATGCTCGTAGCATGTCTTCAAGCGTTTGTATCGTCCTTTCGCTTTGCCCATCAGTTTGTGGATGATAGGTAGTACTCATGTCTAGACGAGTTCCTAATGCTTGCTGTAATGTCTGCCGGAATCTTGAAATAAATCTGCCATCCCTATCAGAGATAATAGAGATTGGTATTCCATGTCTGGAGACGACTTCCTTCAAATATAGTCGTGCTAACTTCTCCATCTTGTCATCTTCTCTTATTGGCAGGAAGTGTGCTGATTTGGTGAGACGATCAACTATTACCCAAATAGTATCAAAACCACTTGCAGTCCTTGGCAATTTAGTGATGAAATCCATGGTAATGTTTTCCCATTTCCATTCCGGGATTTCGGGTTGTTGAAGTAGACCTGATGGTTTCTGATGCTCAGCTTTGACCTTAGAACACGTCAAACATTCTCCTACGTATTTAGCAACATCGGCTTTCATACCCGGCCACCAAAAATGTTTCTTGAGATCCTTGTACATCTTCCCCGTTCCAGGATGTATTGAGTATCTGGTTTTATGAGCTTCTCTAAGTACCATTTCTCTCATATCTCCAAATTTTGGTACCCAAATCCTTTCAGCCCTATACCGGGTTCCGTCTTCCCGAATATTAAGATGCTTCTCCGATCCTTTGGGTATTTCATCCTTTAAATTTCTCTCTTTTAAAACTCCTTGTTGCGCCTCCTTTATTTGAGTAGTAAGGTTATTGTGAATCATTATATTCATAGATTTTACTCGAATGGGTTCTCTGTCCTTCCTGCTCAAGGCGTCGGCTACCACATTTGCCTTCCCCGGGTGGTAACGAATCTCAAAGTCGTAATCATTCAACAATTCAATCCACCTACGCTGCCTCATATTCAGTTGTTTCTGATTAAATATGTGTTGAAGACTTTTGTGGTCGGTATATATAATACTTTTGACCCCATATAAGTAGTGCCTCCAAGTCTTTAATGAAAAAACAACCGCGCCTAATTCCAAATCATGTGTTGTATAATTTTGTTCGTGAATTTTCAATTGTCTAGACGCATAAGCAATCACCTTCGTTCGTTGCATTAATACACAACCGAGACCTTGCTTTGATGTGTCACAATAAATCACAAAATCATCATTCCCTTTAGGCAATGACAATATAGGTGCCGTAGTTAGCTTTTTCTTCAATAACTGAAACGCTTTCTCTTGTTCATCCTTCCATTCAAATTTTTTCCCTTTATGCGTTAATGCAGTCAAGGGTTTTGCTATTCTGGAAAAGTCTTGGATGAACCTTCTGTAGTAACCAGCTAGTCCTAAAAACTGGCGTATGTGTTTCGGAGTTTTCGGGATTTCCCACTTTTCAACAGTTTCTATCTTTGCCGGATCCACCTTAATACCTTCTTTGTTCACTATGTAACCGAGGAATTGAACTTCTTCCAACCAAAATACACACTTTGAAAACTTAGCGTACAATTCTTCCTTCCTCAATACTTCTAACACCTTTCTCAAATGTTCACCGTGTTCTTAGTCATTCTTTGAGTAAATAAGTATGTCATCAATGAAAACAATGACAAACTTGTCAAGGTATGGTCCACACACTCGGTTCATAAGGTCCATGAACACAGCTGGTGCATTAGTTAAACCAAATGGCATGACCATAAACTCGTAATGACCGTAACGTGTTCTGAAAGCAGTCTTTGGAATATCATCTTCTTTCACCCGCATTTGATGATACTCGGAACGTAAGTCAATCTTTGAATAAACAGACGAGCCTTGTAGTTGATCAAATAAGTCGTCAATTCTCGGCAGTGGGTAGCGGTTCTTGATGGTAAGTTTGTTCAACTCTCGGTAGTCGATACACAACCTGAATGTACCATCTTTCTTCTTGACAAACAAAACAGGAGCTCCCCACGGTGATGTGCTTGGTCGAATGAAACCACGCTCTAAAAGTTCTTGTAATTGGCTTTGCAGTTCTTTCATCTCGCTGGGTGCGAGTCTGTAAGGAGCACGAGCTATTGGTGCAGCTCCTGGTACAAGATCTATTTGAAATTCAACGGATCGATGTGGGGGTAATCCCGGTAATTCTTTCGAAAATACATCGGGAAATTCTTTTGCGATGGGAACATCATTGATGCTCTTTTCTTCAGTTTGTACTTTCTCGACGTGTGCTAGAATAGCATAGCAACCTTTTCTTATTAGTTTTTGTGCCTTCAAATTACTAATAAGATGTAGCTTCGTGTTGCCCTTTTCTCCGTACACCATTAAGGGTTTTCCTTTTTCTCGTATAATGCGAATTGCATTTTTGTAACAAACGATCTCTACTTTCACTTCTTTCAACCAGTCCATACCGATTATCACATCAAAACTCCCTAACTCTACTGGTATCAAGTCAATCTTAAATGTTTCGCTAACCAGTTTAATTTCTCGATTCCGACATATATTATCTGCTGAAATTAATTTACCATTTGCTAATTCGAGTAAAAATTTACTATCCAACGGTGTCAATGGACAACTTAATTTAGCACAAAAATCTCTACTCATATAGCTTCTATCCGCACCCGAATCAAATAAAACGTAAGCAGATTTATTGTCAATAAGAAACGTACCCGTAACAAGCTCCGGGTCTTCCTGTGCCTCTGCCGCATTAATATTGAAAACTCTTCCGCGGCCTTGTCCATTCATGTTCTCCTGGTTCGGGCAATTTCTAATAATGTGGCCCGGTTTTTCACATTTATAACAAACTACATTGGCATAACTTGCTCCGACACTACTTGCTCCGCCATTACTCGTTCCGACACCATTTGTTCCTTTCGTTCTGTTAACCCCTGGCCCGTAGACCTCACACTTCGCCGCGCTATGACCATTTCTTTTACACTTGTTGCAAAATTTGGTGCAGAACCCCGAGTGATACTTTTCACACCTTTGGCATAGCTGCTTCTGATTGTTGTTGTTGTTGCGGTTATTATTATTGTTGGGATGATTATTGTAGTTGCTGCTGATGCTGTTGTTATTGTTGTTGTTGTTGGGCCGTTTGTTGTAGTTGCGATTGATGTTGCGATTGTTGGGATAGTTGTTGCGATTATTGTTGTAATTACCGTTGTTGTTGTATTGGTGATTCTTATCACCGTTTTCCTCCCACTTTCTTTTGACTTGCTTCACATTGGCCTCTTCAGCAGTCTGTTCTTTAATTCTTTCTTCAATCTGCTCCACTAGTTTGTGAGCCATTCTACATGCCTGTTGTATGGAGGCGGGCTCGTGTGAACTTATATCTTCTTGGATTCTTTCCGGTAATCCTTTCACAAGCGCGTTGATCTTCTCTTCCTCATCTTCGAACGCTCCTGGACATAATAGGCACAATTCTGTGAATCGTCTTTCGTATGTGGTAATATCAAATCCTTGGGTTCGTAACCCTCTAAGTTCTGTCTTGAGCTTATTGACCTCGGTTCTGGGACGGTACTTCTCGTTCATCAAGTGCTTGAATGCTGACCACGGTAGTGCGTAAGCATCATCTTGTCCCACTTGCTCTAGATAAGTATTCCACCATGTTAACGCAGAACCTGTGAAGGTATGCGTAGCGTACTTTACTTTGTCCTCTTCAGTACACTTACTTATGAAAAACACCGATTCGACCTTCTCGGTCCACCGTTTCAATCCGATTGGTCCTTCGGTTCCATCAAATTCCAAAGGTTTGCAGGCAGTGAATTCTTTGTAGGTGCATCCTACACGATTTCATGTACTGCTAGATCCAAGGTTATTGTTGGTATGTAGCGCAGCCTGTACTGCGGCTATGTTTGAAGCTAGAAAAGTACGGAATTCCTCTTCATTCATATTCACGGTGTGTCGAGTAGTCGGTGCCATTTCCTTCAAAATAGTCAAATGGAACAAGTTAATCATACAGAATATTAAGAGTAGTTAATAGTATTTCGTAGCATAATATGAACTCATTTATAAAAGCTTTTTCTTCATATTAGCGTTTTATAAGTTTAAATTCGGGTAGTACCTACCCGTTAAGTTCATACTTAGTAGCTAATATACAATTCAACTACTACAATTCTATATGAAAAACTGATTATAATAATATTTCGCGTTCAAACTTTTATATAATATTTTACAAACTTACAATACCGCTTATTTTACATAAAGCATGAAATATAGCACACAATAACTTTGATACAAGATAGTTGTGAAGATAATTCTAGCTAGTACACAAGTCGTTCAGCAAAGGCAATAAAGACACGTAATTCATACGTCCAGAAACAAGTCATGCATTCTGGTTTTACTAGGACTACTTCCCATCCTTGGTCTTGTGGAACATAATCGTTATGGCCGTTGATAAGACAGCGTGTTGTAACGTCGTCAAAGGGACGAGGGTTACGTAATGTCCAACAGTCCCGTAACAATCTAAAAACCTTGTTTCTCACCCCAACTACTGAGTCCGTTACTTGTGGAAATGTTTTGTTTAATAGTTGTAGCCCGATGTTCTTGTTCTCACTTTGGTTCGAAGCGAACATTACTAACCCGTAAGCATAACATGCTTCTTTATGTTGCATGTTAGCCGCTTTTTCTAAATCACGAAGTCCTATATTCGGATATATTGAGTCAAAATAATTTCTTAACCCGTTGCGTAAAATAGCATTTGGGTTTCCCGCAATATATGCGTCAAAGTAAACACATCGTAACTTATAGATTTCCCAATGTGATATCCCCTATCTTTCGAACGAAAGCCTTTTATAAACCAAGGCATTCTTGGAACGTTCTTCGAATGTCTTACAAACTGATCTCGCCTTAAATAGTTGTGCCGAGGAATTCTGACCGACTCTAGACAAGATTTCATCAATCATGTCTCCGGGTAGGTCTCTTAAAATATTAGGGTGTCTATCCATTTTATGTTTTTATACTGTAAAATAGACAAGAGTTAGATTCATAAAAAAAATACTTATTAATACAAGCAATTTTTACATATATCATAAAGCATAAGCACACTATATTACATATATTACACCACATGAATACAACTATCTTATTCCGACTCGCTCGTTTTTTCTTCTTCGGTTTTGATTCTTTTTGCCAAGTTTCTTGGGATATATGATGTTCTCCTAATACTAGCTGTCATTTTCCACAACGGTTTAGAAAAACCTGGTGGTTTAGAGGTTCCCGGGTCATTGTTACAACTTAAGGACTTCGGGGGTTGACGATACATATAAAGTTCATCGGGGTTGGAATTAGATTTCTCTATTTTTATGCCCTTTCCCTTATTATTTTCTTTTGCCTTTTTAAATTCAGTTGGGGTAATTTCTATAACATCATCAGAATTCTCGTCGGAATCCGATTCATCGGAGAATTGGTAATCCTCCCAATATTTTGCTTCCTTGGCGGAAACACCATTGACCATAATTAACCTTGGTCGGTTGGTTGAGGATTTTCTTTTACTTAACCGTTTTATTATTTCCCCCACTGGTTCTATTTCTTCTTCCAGTTCCGATTCTTCTTCCGGTTCCGATTCTTCTTCCGGTTCCGACTCTTCTTCCGGTTCCTCTTCGGGAACTTGTGAATCAGTCCACGAATCATTCTAATTTACATTTGACTCTTCATTATTATTAGTTGAGTCAACGGGACTTGTTCTAGAGGTAGACATCTATCACATAATATCAAACACGTTAAGAGATTAATATATCACATAATATTCACATGTTAAAAATATATAGTTTCCAACAAAATTTGTTAAGCAATCATTTTTCATGTAAACACGGTCGAAGTCCAGACTCACTAATGCATCCTAACAAACTCGATAAGACACACTAATGCAAAATTCTGGTTCTCTAAGACCAACGCTCGGATACCAACTGAAATGTCCCGTTCTTATTGATTAAAAACGTTCCATATTAATTGATTTCGTTGCGAGGTTTTGACCTCTATATGAGACGTTTTTCAAAGACTGCATTCATTTTAAAACAAACCATAACCTTTATTTCATCAATAAAGGTTTAAAAAGCTTTACGTAGATTATCAAATAATGATAATCTAAAATATCCTGTTTACACGCGACCATTACATAATGGTTTACAATACAAATATGTTACAACGAAATAAGTTTCTTGAATGCAGTTTTTACACAATATCATACAAACATGGACTCCAAATCTTGTCCTTATTTTAGTATGCAACAGCGGAAGCTCTTAGTATTCACCTGAGAATAAACATGCTTTAAACGTCAACAAAAAATGTTGGTGAGTTATAGGTTTAACCTATATATATCAAATCGTAACAATAGACCACAAGATTTCATATTTCAATACACATCCCATACATAGAGATAAAATCATTCATATGGTGAATACCTGGTAACCGACATTAACAAGATGCATATATAAGAATATCCCCATCATTCCGGGACACCCTTCGGATATGATATAAATTTCGAAGTACTAAAGCATCTGGTACTTTGGATGGGGTTTGTTAGGCCCAATAGATCTATCTTTAGGATTCGCGTCAATTAGGGTGTCTGTTCCCTAATTCTTAGATTACCAGACTTAATAAAAAGGGGCATATTCGATTTTGATAATTCAACTATAGAATGTAGTTTCACGTACTTGTGTCTATTTTGTAAATCATTTATAAAACCTGCATGTATTCTCATCCCAAAAATATTAGATTTTAAAAGTGGGACTATAACTCACTTTCACAGATTTTTACTTCGTCGGAAAGTAAGACTTGGCCACTGGTTGATTCACGAACCTATAACAATATATACATATATATCAAAGTATGTTCAAAATATATTTACAACACTTTTAATATATTTTGATGTTTTAAGTTTATTAAGTCAGCTGTCCTCGTTAGTAACCTACAACTAGTTGTCCACAGTTAGATGTACAGAAATAAATCGATAAATATTATCTTGAATCAATCCACGACCCAGTGTATACGTATCTCAGTATTGATCACAACTCAAACTATATATATTTTGGAATCAACCTCAACCCTGTATAGCTAACTCCAACATTCACATATAGAGTGTATATGGTTGTTCCGAAATATATATAGATGTGTCGACATGATAGGTCGAAACATTGTATACGTGTCTATGGTATCTCAAGATTACATAATATACAATACAAGTTGATTAAGTTATGGTTGGAATAGATTTGTTACCAATTTTCACGTAGCTAAAATGAGAAAAATTATCCAATCTTGTTTTACCCATAACTTCTTCATTTTAAATCCGTTTTGAGTGAATCAAATTGCTATGGTTTCATATTGAACTCTATTTTATGAATCTAAACAGAAAAATTATAGGTTTATAGTTGGAAAAATAAGTTACGAGTCGTTTTTGTAAAGGTAGTCATTTCGGTCGAAAGAACGACGTCTAGATGACCATTTTAGAAAACATACTTCCACTTTGAGTTTAACCATAATTTTTGGATATAGTTTCATGTTCATAATAAAAATCATTTTCTCAGAATAACAACTTTTAAATCAAATTTTATCATAGTTTTTAATTAACTAACCCAAAACAGCCCGCGGTGTTACTACGACGGCGTAAATCCGGTTTTACGGTGTTTTTCGTGTTTCCAGGTTTTAAATCATTAAGTTAGCATATCATATAGATATAGAACATGTGTTTAGTTGATTTTAAAAGTCAAGTTAGAAGTATTAACTTTTATTTGCGAACAAGTTTAGAATTAACTAAACTATGTTCTAGTGATTACAAGTTTAAACCTTCGAATAAGATAGCTTTATATGTATGAATCGAATGATGTTATGAACATAATTACTACCTCAAGTTCCTTGGATAAACCTACTGGAAATGAGAAAAATAGATCTAGCTTCAAAGGATCCTTGGATGGCTTGAAAGTTCTTGAAGCAGAATCATGACACGAAAACAATTTCAAGTAAGATTTTCACTCGAAATAAGATTGTTATAGTTATAGAAATTGAATTAAATTTTGAATATGATTATTACCTTGTATTAGAAAGATAACCTACTGTAAGTAACAAAGGTTTCTTGATCTTGGATGATTACTTGGAATGGATTTAGAAAACTTGGAAGTAAACTTGCAATCTTGGAAGTATTCTTGATTTTATGAAACTAGAACTTTTGGAATTTATGAAGAACACTTAGAACTTGAAGATAGAACTTGAGAGAGATCAATTAGATGAAAAAAATTGAAGAATGAAAGTGTTTGTAGGTGTTTTTGGTCGTTGGTGTATGGATTAGATATAAAGGATATGTAATTTTGTTTTCATGTAAATAAGTCATGAATGATTACTCATATTTTTGTAATTTTATGAGATATTTCATGCTAGTTGCCAAATGATGGTTCCCACATGTGTTAGGTGACTCACATGGGCTGCTAAGAGCTGATCATTGGAGTGTATATACCAATAGTACATACATCTAAAAGCTGTGTATTGTACGAGTACGAATACGGGTGCATACGAGTAGAATTGTTGATGAAACTGAACGAGGATGTAATTGTAAGCATTTTTGTTAAGTAGAAGTATTTTTATAAGTGTCTTGAAGTCTTTCAAAAGTGTATGAATACATATTAAAACACTACATGTATATACATTTTAACTGAGTCGTTAATTCATCGTTAGTCGTTACATGTAAATGTTGTTTTGAAACCTTTAGGTTAACGATCTTGTTGTATGTTATTAACCCATTGTTTATTATAACAAATGAGATGTTAAATTGTTATATTATCATGATATTATGATATATAATATATCTTAGTATGATGTATATACAGTTAAATGTCGTTACAAAGATAATCGTTACATATATGTCTCGTTTCGAAATCATTAAGTTAGTAGTCTTATTTTTACATATGTATTTCATTGTTAATACACTTAATAATATATTTACTTATCATTTAACATAATTAACCAAGTGTATCAATATCTTAATATGATTCATATGTACCTAGTAAAACGTTGTTATAACGATAATCGTTATATATATCGTTTTCGAATTTCTTAAATTAATAGTCTCATTTTTATGTATATAACTCATTGTTAAAATACCTAATGAGATACATACTTACAATAAAATCATGTTAACTATATATATAACCATATATATGTCATCGTATAGTTTTTACAAGTTTTAACGTTCGTGAATCACCGGTCAACTTGGGTGGTCAATTGTCTATATGAAACCTATTTCAATTAATCAAGTCTTAACAAGTTTGATTGCTTAACATATTGGAAACACTTAATCATGTAAATAACAATTTCATTTAATATATATATAAACATGGAAAAGTTCGGGTCACTACATGTGTAACATGGCATACGATGACGGTAGGGTCTATGAATCATCACGTTCCATTAGAAACTCAGCATGACTTACTGTAATATAATCACGTTGATCAAGTGTCATTATATTATACTAACTCATGCTTCAGTTTCCAACACTACTTCAAAAACATTCATATTTTATATTCGAATTTTTTTTAGAATTTAGGAACTAAAATAGTTTCCTTTTTGATGTAACATTGATAGCACGAAGAGATAAATGATTTCAGATAAGCATAGTTATGAAAATATCTTCAGCAATATCGATGATATTTATAATGAAAGATACGATGATATCTTAGAATTTTAGAATTAAAGTGTGATGAAGAAATTTATTCACAATGATTTAGAGCGATTAAGGAGTAAGGTATTCGCTAAAGATTTCATCAGAAACAGTATCATCATGATTCTTTAAATACAGGGTTTGGTCCTTGTATTTATCCTTGGTCTCCTTCATGGTTTGCTTAACCCGTTTTCCAGTTTCAACTTTTCTAAGTTTTGCCAACATACTATTCTTTATCACCAAACTTTCGACGGTTAGGTCATTTACAGTTTTTGCTGCTTCATCAGCATTTTCAAAATTTAGAGTATTGATTAGTAGACTGGGTGCTTTTCAAAATTTCAGAATGAAAGATCATAATTCTAAGAGATAACTGTTATATGTATACATATAACTGTTGATGTAAACATGCTGCGAGATTTCAAAATACTGATTGCTGATTCTCGGTAATTGGTATGACAATTCTCGTTACAAGCTACGGATGAGTATATGATAGGGTTTCAATAAATATAATGGTTTTTCGAAGAGACTTAAACCAATGAGTAATGAAGTTGCTGGTAAGTTTACTGCTAATGTGGTGGGATATAAACGGTTCCCCGGTAACGATGACGAAAGGCATATATCAAGGTTATAATAGAGTTTATTCGAATGAAAAGTCGAAATTGATTTGCTGAAGCTGTGACAAATTTGGCTACTTTGGAAAGGGATTGCAAAGTTATTGCAAAGTTATTTTCGGTAATAACAACGCCAAAGGAGCTAGCACAGATACGTGTTAAACGTTTACTCAGGTTCCGAGTGTTTTTCAGGTGCATAACTATATGCATAAATCTTTCCTTCCGTAGATGAAGTGCGGTTGGTTCATCCTCTCGATTGAGGTGTTTCCAAGAATCATGAAAGGTTTGAACACAGATTGTAATCGTCAAGATACAAATGAGGTTTAAGATGAAATCAAGTGGCAAACTTAGTAGTCTACAGTTAGTAATTCAATAATTCATATATAGTTTTATATGTTATAATCAATATTTAATTCATTTTAATTGTCTAATGTTAGTAGTCCAAAGTTAGTAGTCCACAGTTAGTAATTCAATAATTCATATATAGTTTAATATATAATATTCGAATTAATTAATACGTATCGTGACCCGTTGTATACATGTCTCAGACTCGATCACAACTCAAAGTATATATATTATTTTAGAATCAACCTCGACCCTTTATATGCTAACTCGAGCATTACCGCGATATAGAGTGACTTATGGTTATTCTAAATAATATATATAGATGCGTCGATATGATATGTCAAAATATTGTATACGTGTCCCGATATTTAAAATGCGTAAATAACAGTATTTAAATGACGATAAATAAAGTGCGTAAAATAAATAACATAAATTAAATGACGATACATAAAATTGCGAGAATTAAAATTTGTGATATATAAATTACGATAATTAAAATGTAATAAGGAATTAACAATTAGCTAGGAACAGTTAGCTAGGATTTTGTTAGCGTGGATTCTTAACAAAATTTCTCACAGTTAATTTTTTTGTTTCTAACAAATTTTATTTTGTCAAATATTTTCTTCATTATGCCACTTGTTGGATTCTGATAAGTCAAAATCCAAATATGAAATTGAATAAAAATGGTTATTCTGTGGTGAACGGATTCGTATATCTGTGGATGTAAGTAGGACAGTAAATGACTGTTGAATCAGATTCGAAGAATATACAGTGTAACTTATTAATGTGAAATCTAAATATTCCTCGGGTATTACCTACCCATTAAAATATTTTCACCATTAACAGTTTGTACAAAAGAATTTTTAATTACAATATTTATGAAAACATATATACATATATATTTTCTTCAGATGTAATCATAGATTTAATGAGTTAATATGATATTAATCTCATTTGATTTATCGTTAGAACTAGAATACATAATCTCTAAAACATTAGAAATTATATAATCGTCATGTAGAACGAAGATAAATGATGTAGAACGATTCGTAGAACGATGATTATGCTCGAGGTACATAATGAGATGTTGAAGCGTGTGATGTTGAAACTTAGATTGTTGGTGGTACTGGTATTGATGTTGGTGGTACTGTTGGTGTCGGTGATGTTTCTGAAGCTGGTAAGTTTTGCACTATATTCTCCAAAATCATAACTCAGGTGCGAAGCTCGTTGAATTTTTAGATTACTCCGGGATGATTGGCGGTTGGAACAAGCGGGTGAATAAGGTTTTGAATTGTGGATAGAATATAATCGTGTCGAGCTACCCTGGAAATGAGGCCGAAAATGGTGTTTCGGATAGGTTCGCCAGTAAGTGCTTCAGGTTCATCGCCAAGAGGTGAATTCAGTTGGTGGAAGGGATCGCCTTCTTCGCATCTCCATTGATTAAGTCGACTACGAACCCATCCCCAATTCATCCAGAATTGGTGATGACTGATTTGTTAATCCATTCCGGTTATAATGCTTTCGGAGCTCGAGTGAAACTCCATATCGGAATCCGAGGGACTTGAACTAGTGGCGAGTTCCATTTAGTACGATTGAATAAAGGATTTTTCGATATGAAATGATTTTCGGATACCAAATGATATTCTAATTACATAGAATACCTATAGTACAGAAGATCCCGTAGATTACGGAGGGAATTAAGGAGACGTGTCAGACAAGGTCTATTGTGATGGGATATGAATTTGTCTGTACACCATCTATGCAATAATTGCAATAAGACGTGTCGAGACTGAAAATGATAGGTAGATATTTTTCGACAAAGAACGGTAAGCAGAACTTTTGACATGCAGACTAGGTTCAAGTCCAGACTTATTAATGTATCCTAACAACTACTAGGCTGAAGTCCAGACTCATTAATGCATCCTAACAACTACTAGTTAGACACACTAATGCAAGACCTGGTTCGCTACGATCACCGCTCTGATACCACATGAAGCGACTCGTCCTAATCCATAAGGACGAATACAATAACATATGGTTACATTGCGAGGTATTTGACCTCTATATGATACATTTTACAAATATTACATTCGTTTTTAAAGACAAACTTTCATTACATCGAAAGTTGACAGGCATGCATACCATTTCATAATATCCAACCTATAAATGACCTAATCTGTCATTTACTTAATAATAATCTCTATTGAACTCAACGACTTGAATGCAACGTCTTTTGAAATATGCCATGAAGGACTCCAAGTAATATCTTTAAAATGAGGAAATGCACAGCGGAAGATTTCTTTCAAACCTGAGAATAAACATGCTTAAAAGTGTCAACCAAAAGGTTGGTGAATTCATTAGTTTATCATCAATATTCATTTCCATCATTTTTATAGACCACAATATTTTCATTTTCATTTCTTATAAATATACATCCCATACAAAGAGATAAAAATCATTCATATGGATTGAACACCTGGTAAGCGACATTAACAAGATGCATATAGAATATCCCCATCATTCCGGGACTCCCTTCGGACATGATAATTTCGAAGTACTAAAGCATCTGGTACTTTAAATGGGCTTGTTGGGTCCAATAGATCTATCTTTAGAATTCGCGTCAATTAGGGTGTCTGTTCCCTAATTCTTAGGCTACCAAGCTAAAAGGGGCATATTCGGCTTCGATCATTCAACCATAGAATGTAGTTTCAATTACCTTGTGTCTATTTCGTTAAACATTTATAAAAGCGAATGTATTCTCAGTCCCAAAAATATATATTGCAAAAGCATTTAAAAAGGGAGCAAATGAAACTCACTATACAATATTTTGTAGTAAAAATATTTATACGACGATACTGAACAATGCAGGGTTGACCTCGGATTCACGAACCTATATCATTTATATATATATTAACACACATAATATTAATCAAATAAATTTATAGATTTTATAATGTATTATGATTAATATCCTTATATACAATTATATTTTATATAAAGAATATTTGTTGAAAAATAATAATAATACCAGTAGTAATATTAGTAATACCATTAATGATAATAATAATAATAATGTTAAAAATAATAATTTTAATGTTAATAATAATAATGATGATAATACTAAAAATAATAATAATAATGATAATATTCATAAAAATAATAATAAAAGTAATTTTCATAAAAAATAATAATGATGATGACAATTTTAATAATAATAATGATAAAAATAGTTATTAATAATGATAACATTAAAAATGATAGTTTATAATAATAATAATAATAATAATAATAATAATAATAATAATAATAATAGTAATAATAATAATAATAATAATACTTACATTAATAAATAAAATGATAATAATAATAATAATAATAATAATAATAATACTTATAATAATAATAATAATAATAATAATAATAATAATAATAATAATAATAATAATAATAATAATAATAATAATAATAATAATAATAATAATAATAATAATAATAATAATAATAATAATAATAATAGAAAACTACCTCAAAAAATAAGTTCCAACAATAATAATACTAACAGACTTTGTGAAATGTCCCGTTCTTATTGATTAAAAACGTTCCATATTAATTGATTTCGTTGCGAGGTTTTGACCTCTATATGAGACGTTTTTCAAAGACTGCATTCATTTTAAAACAAACCATAACCTTTATTTCATCAATAAAGGTTTAAAAAGCTTTACGTAGATTATCAAATAATGATAATCTAAAATATTCTGTTTACACACGACCATTACATAATGGTTTACAATACAAATATGTTACAACAAAATAAGTTTCTTGAATGCAGTTTTTACACAATATCATACAAGCATGGACTCCAAATCTCGTCCTTAATTAAGTATGCGACAGCGGAAGCTCTTAATAATCACCTGAGAATAAACATGCTTAAAACGTCAACAAAAATGTTGGTGAGTTATAGGTTTAACCTATATATATCAAATCATAATAATAGACCACAAGATTTCATATTTCAATACACATCCCATACATAGAGATAAAAATCATTCATATGGTGAACACCTGGTAACCGACATTAACAAGATGCATATATAAGAATATCCCCATCATTCCGGGACACCCTTCGGATATGATATAAATTTCGAAGTACTAAAGCATCCGGTACTTTGGATGGGGTTTGTTAGACCCAATAGATCTATCTTTAGGATTCGCGTCAATTAGGGTGTCTGTTCCCTAATTCTTAGATTACCAGACTTAATAAAAAGGGGCATATTCGATTTCGATAATTCAACCATAGAATGTAGTTTCACGTACTTGTGTCTATTTTGTAAATCATTTATAAAACCTGCATGTATTCTCATCCCAAAAATATTAGATTTTAAAAGTGGGAATATAACTCACTTTCACAGATTTTTACTTCGTCGGGAAGTAAGACTTGGCCACTGGTTGATTCACGAACCTATAACAATATATACATATATATCAAAGTATGTTCAAAATATATTTACAACACTTTTAATATATTTTGATGTTTTAAGTTTATTAAGTCAGCTGTCCTCGTTAGTAACCTACAACTAGTTGTCCTCAGTTAGATGTACAGAAATAAATCGATAAATATTATCTTGAATCAATCCACGACTCAGTGTATACGTATCTTAGTATTGATCACAACTCAAACTATATATATTTTGGAATCAACCTCAACCCTGTATAGCTAACTCCAACATTCACATATAGAGTGTCTATGGTTGTTCCGAAATATATATAGATGTGTCGACATGATAGGTCGAAACATTGTATACGTGTCTATGGCATCTCAAGATTACATAATATACAATACAAGTTGATTAAGTTATGGTTGGAATAGATTTGTTACCAATTTTCACGTAGCTAAAATGAGAAAAATTATCCAATCTTGTTTTACCCATAACTTCTTCATTTTAAATCCGTTTTGAGTGAATCAAATTGCTATGGTTTCATATTGAACTCTATTTTATGAATCTAAACAGAAAAAGTATAGGTTTATAGTCGGAAAAATAAGTTACAAGTCGTTTTTGTAAAGGTAGTCATTTCAGTCGAAAGAACGACGTCTAGATGACCATTTTAGAAAACATACTTCCACTTTGAGTTTAACCATAATTTTTGGATATAGTTTCATGTTCATAATAAAAATTATTTTCTCAGAATAACAACTTTTAAATCAAAGTTTATCATAGTTTTTAATTAACTAACCCAAAACAGCCCGCGGTGTTACTACGACGGCGTAAATCCAGTTTTACGGTGTTTTTCGTGTTTCCAGGTTTTAAATCATTAAGTTAGCATATCATATAGATATAGAACATGTGTTTAGTTGATTTTAAAAGTCAAGTTAGAAGGATTAACTTTTGTTTGCGAACAAGTTTAGAATTAACTAAACTATGTTCTAGTGATTACAAGTTTAAACCTTCGAATAAGATAGCTTTATATGTATGAATCGAATGATGTTATGAACATCATTACTACCTTAAGTTCCTTGGATAAACCTACTGAAAAAGATAAAAATGGATCTAGCTTCAACGGATCCTTGGATGGCTCGAAGTTCTTGAAGCAGAATCATGACACGAAAACAAGTTCAAGTAAGATCATCACTTGAAATAAGATTGTTATAGTTATAGAAATTGAACCAAAGTTTGAATATGATTATTACCTTGTATTAGAATGATAACCTACTGTAAGAAACAAAGATTTCTTGAGGTTGGATGATCACCTTACAAGATTGGAAGTGAGCTAGCAAACTTGAAAGTATTCTTGATTTTATGTAACTAGAACTTGTAGAATTTATGAAGAACACTTAGAACTTGAAGATAGAACTTGAGAGAGATCAATTAGATGAAGAAAATTGAAGAATGAAAGTGTTTTTAGGTGTTTTTGGTCGTTGGTGTATGGATTAGATATAAAGGATATGTAATTTTGTTTTCATGTAAATAAGTCATGAATGATTACTCATATTTTTGTAATTTTATGAGATATTTCATGCTAGTTTCCAAATGATGGTTCCCGCATGTGTTAGGTGACTCACATGGGCTGCTAAGAGCTGATCATTGGAGTGTATATACTAATAGTACATACATCTAAAAGCTATGTATTGTACGAGTACGAATACGGGTGCATACGAGTAGAATTGTTGATGAAACTGAACGAGGATGTAATTGTAAGCATTTTTGTTAAGTAGAAGTATTTTGATAAGTGTATTGAAGTCTTTCAAAAGTGTATAAATACATATTAAAAAACTACATGTATATACATTTTAACTGAGTCGTTAAGTCATCGTTAGTCATTACATGTAAGTGTTGTTTTGAAACCTTTAGGTTAACGATCTTGTTAAATGTTGTTAACCCAATGTTTATAATATCAAATGAGATTTTAAATTATTATATTATCATGATATTATCATGTATGAATATCTCTTAATATGATATATATACATTAAATGTCTTTACAACGATAATCGTTACATATATGTCTCGTTTAAAAATCATTAAGTTAGTAGTCTTGTTTTTACATATGTAGTTCATTGTTAATATACTTAATGATATGTTTACTTATCATAGTATCATGTTAACTATATATATATCCATATATATGTCATCATATAGTTTTTACAAGTTTTAACGTTCGTGAATCACCGGTCAACTTGGGTGGTCAATTGTCTATATGAAACATATTTCAATTAATCAAGTCTTAACAAGTTTGATTGCTTAACATGTTGGAAATACTTAATCATGTAAATATCAATCTCAATTAATATATATAAACATGGAAAAGTTCGGGTCACTACAGTACCTACCCGTTAAATAAATTTCGTCCCGAAATTTTAAGCTGTTGAAGGTGTTGACGAATCTTATGGAAATAGATGCGGGTATTTCTTCTTCATCTGATCTTCACACTCCCAGGTGAACTCGGGTCCTCTACGAGCATTCCATCGAACCTTAACAATTGGTATCTTGTTTTGCTTAAGTCTTTTAACCTCACGATCCATTATTTCGACAGGTTCTTCGATGAATTGAAGTTTTTCGTTGATTTGGATTTCATCTAACGGAATAGTGAGATCTTCTTTAGCAAAACATTTCTTCAAATTCGAGACGTGGAAAGTGTTATGTACAGCCGCGAATTGTTGAGGTAACTCAAGTCGGTAAGCTACTGGTCCGACACGATCAATAATCTTGAATGGTCCAATATACCTTGGATTTAATTTCCCTCGTTTACCAAATCGAACAACGCCTTTCCAAGGTGCAACTTTAAGCATGACCATCTCTCCAATTTCAAATTCTATATCTTTTCTTTTAATGTCAGCGTAGCTCTTTTGTCGACTTTGGGCGGTTTTCAACCGTTGTTGAATTTGGATGATCTTCTCGGTAGTTTCTTGTATAATCTCCGGACCCGTAATCTGTCTATCCCCCACTTCACTCCAACAAATCGGAGACCTGCACTTTCTACCATAAAGTGCTTCAAATGGCACCATCTCAATGCTTGAATGGTAGCTGTTGTTGTAGGAAAATTCTGCTAACGGTAGATGTCGATCCCAACTGTTTCCGAAATCAATAACACATGCTCGTAGCATGTCTTCAAGCATTTGTATCGTCCTTTTGCTCTGCCCATCAGTTTGTGGATGATAGGCAGTACTCATGTCTAGACGAGTTCCTAATGCTTGCTGTAATGTCTACCAGAATCTTGAAATAAATCTACCATCCCTATCAGAGATAATAGAGATTGGTATTCCATGTCTGGAGACGACTTCCTTCAAATACAGTCGTGCTAACTTCTCCATCTTGTCATCTTCTCTTATTGGCAGGAAGTGTGCTGATTTGGTGAGACGGTCAACTATTACCCAAATAGTATCAAAACCACTTGCAGTCCTTGGCAATTTAGTGATAAAATCCATGGTAATGTTTTCCCATTTCCATTCCGGGATTTCGGGTTGTTGAAGTAGACCTGATGGTTTCTGATGCTCAGCTTTGACCTTAGAACACGTCAAACATTCTCCTACATATTTAGCAACATCGGCTTTCATACCCGGCCACCAAAAATGTTTCTTGAGATCCTTGTACATCTTCCCCGTTCCAGGATGTATTGAGTATCTGATTTTATGAGCTTCTCTAAGTACCATTTCTCTCATATCTCCAAATTTTGGTACCCAAATCCTTTCAGCCCTATACCGGGTTCCGTCTTCCCGAATATTAAGATGCTTCTCCGATCCTTTGGGTATTTCATCCTTTAAATTTCCCTCTTTTAAAACTCCTTGTTGCGCCACCTTTATTTGAGTAGTAAGGTTATTATGAATCATTATATTCATAGATTTTACTCGAATGGGTTCTCTGTCCTTCCTGCTCAAGGCATCGGCTACCACATTTGCCTTCCCCGGGTGGTAACGAATCTCAAAGTCGTAATCATTCAATAATTCAATCCACCTACGCTGCCTCATATTCAGTTGTTTCTGATTAAATATGTGTTGAAGACTTTTGTGGTCGGTATATACAATACTTTTGACCCCATATAAGTAGTGCCTCCAAGTCTTTAATGCAAAAACAACCGCGCCTAATTCCAAATCATGCGTCGTATAATTTTGTTCGTGAATCTTCAATTGTCTAGGCGCATAAGTAATCACCTTTGTTCGTTGCATTAATACACAATCGAGACCTTGCTTTGATGCGTCACAATAAATCACAAGATCATCATTCCCTTCAGGCAATGACAATATAGGTGCCGTAGTTAGCTTTTTCTTCAATAACTGAAACGCTTTCTCTTGTTCATCATTCCATTCAAATTTCTTCCCTTTATGCGTTAATGCAGTCAAGGGTTTTGCTATTCTGGAAAAGTCTTGGATGAACCTTCTGTAGTAACCAGCTAGTCCTAAAAACTGGCGTATGTGTTTCGGAGTTTTCGGGGTTTCCCACTTTTCAACAGTTTCTATCTTTGCCGGATCCACCTTAATACCTTCTTTGTTCACTATGTGACCGAGGAATTGAACTTCTTCCAACCAAAATGCACACTTTGAAAACTTAGCGTACAATTCTTCCTTCCTCAATACTTCTAACACCTTTCTCAAATGTTCACCGTGTTCTTGGTCATTCTTTGAGTAAATAAGTATGTCATCAATGAAAACAATGACAAACTTGTCAAGGTATGGTCCACACACTCGGTTCATAAGGTCCATGAACACAGCTGGTGCATTAGTTAAACCAAACGGCATGACCATAAACTCGTAATGATCGTAACATGTTCTGAAAGCAGTCTTTGGAATATCATCTTCTTTCACCCGCATTTGATGATACCCGGAACGTAAGTCAATCTTTGAATAAACAGACGAGCCTTGTAGTTGATCAAATAAGTCGTCGATTCTCGGTAGTGGGTAGCGGTTCTTGATGGTAAGTTTGTTCAACTCTCGGTAGTCGATACACAACCTGAATGTACCATCTTTCTTCTTGACAAACAAAACAGGAGCTCCCCACGGTGATGTGCTTGGTCGAATGAAACCACGCTCTAAAAGTTCTTGTAATTGGCTTTGCAGTTCTTTCATCTCGCTGGGTGCGAGTCTGTAAGGAGCACGAGCTATTGGTGCAGCTCCTGGTACAAGATCTATTTGAAATTCAACGGATCGATGTGGGGGTAATCCCGGAAATACATCGGGAAATTCTTTTGCAATGGGAACATCATTGATGCTCTTTTCTTCAGTTTGTACTTTCTCGACGTGTGCTAGAACAGCATAGCAACCTTTTCTTATTAGTTTTTGTGCCTTCAAATTACTAATAAGATGTAGCTTCGTGTTGCCCTTTTCTCCGTACACCATTAAGGGTTTTCCTTTTTCTCGTATAATGCGAATTGCATTTTTGTAACAAACGATCTCTGCTTTCACTTCTTTCAACCAGTCCATACCGATTATCACATCAAAACTCCCTAACTCTACTGGTATCAAATCAATCTTAAATGTTTCGCTAACCAGTTTAATTTCTCGATTCCGACATATATTATCTGCTGAAATTAATTTACCATTTGCTAATTCGAGTAAAAATTTACTATCCAAAGGCGTCAATGGACAACTTAATTTAGCACAAAAATCTCTACTCATATAGCTTCTATCCGCACCCGAATTAAATAAAACGTAAGCAGATTTATTGTCAATAAGAAACGTACCCGTAACAAGCTCCGGGTCTTCCTGTGCCTCTGCCGCATTAATATTGAAAACTCTTCCGCGGCCTTGTCCATTCGTGTTCTCCTGGTTCGGGCAATTTCTAATAATGTGGCCCGGTTTTCCACATTTATAACAAACTACATTGGCATAACTTGCTCCGACACTACTTGCTCCGCCATTACTCGTTCCGACACCATTTGTTCCTTTCATTCTATTAACCCCTGGTCCGTAGACCTCACACTTCGCCGTGCTATGACCATTTCTTTTACACTTATTGCAAAATTTGGTGCAGAACCCCGAGTGATACTTTTCACACCTTTGGCATAGCTGCTTCTGATTGTTGTTGTTGTTGCGGTTATTATTGTTGTTGGGATGATTGTTGTAGTTGCTGTTGTTGTTGTTGTTGTTGTTGTTGTTGTTGGGCCGTTTGTTGTAGTTGCGATTGATATTGCGATTGTTGGGATAATTGTTGCGATTATTGTTGTAATTGATGTTGTTGTTGTATTGGTGATTCTTATTACCGTTTTCCTCCCACTTTCTTTTGACTTGCTTCACATTGGCCTCTTCAGCAGTCTGTTCTTTAATTCTTTCTTCAATCTGGTTCACTAGTTTGTGAGCCATTCTACATGCCTGTTGTATGGAGGCGGGCTCGTGTGAACTTATATCTTCTTGGATTCTTTCCGGTAATCCTTTCACAAACGCGTCGATCTTGTCTTCCTCATCTTCGAACGCTCCCGGATACAATAGGCACAATTCTGTGAATCGTCTTTCATACGTGGTAATATCAAATCCTTGGGTTCGTAACCCTCTAAGTTCTGTCTTGAGCTTATTGACCTTGGTTCTGGGACGGTACTTCTCGTTCATCAAGTGCTTGAATGCTGACCACGGTAGTGCGTACGCATCGTCTTGTCCCACTTGCTCTAGATAGGTATTCCACCATGTTAACGCAGAACCTGTGAAGGTATGCGTAGCGTACTTTACTTTGTCCTCTTCAGTACACTTACTTATGGCAAACACCGATTCGACCTTCTCGGTCCACCGTTTCAATCCGATCGGTCCTTCGGTTCCATCAAATTCCAAAGGTTTGCAGGCAGTGAATTCTTTGTAGGTGCATCCTACACGATTTCCTGTACTGCTAGATCCAAGGTTATTGTTGGTATGTAGCGCAGCTTGTACTGCGGCTATGTTTGAAGCTAGAAAAGTACGGAATTCCTCTTCATTCATATTCACGGTGTGTCGAGTAGTCGGTGCCATTTCCTTCAAAATTATCAAATGGAACAAGTTAATCATACAGAATATTAAGAGTAGTTAATAGTATTTCGTAGCATAATATGAACTCATTTATAAAAGCTTTTTCTTCATATTAGCATTTTATAAGTTTAAATTCGGGTAGTACCTACCCGTTAAGTTCATACTTAGTAGCTAATATACAATTCAACTACTACAATTCTATATGAAAAACTGATTATAATAATATTTCGCGTTCAAACTTTTATACAATATTTTACAAACTTACAATACCGCTTATTTTACATAAAGCATGAAATATAGCACACAATAACTTTGATACAAGATAGTTGTGAAGATAATTCTAGCTAGTACACAAGTCGTTCAGCAAAGGCAATAAAGACACGTAATTCATACGTCCAGAAACAAGTCATGCATTCTGGTTTTACTAGGACTACTTCCCATCCTTGGTCTTGTGGAACATAACCGTTATGGCCGTTGATAAGACAGCGTATTGTAACGTCGTCAAAGGGACGAGGATTACGTAATGTCCAACAGTCCCGTAACAATCTAAAAACCTCATTTCTTACCCCAATTACCGACTCCGTCACTTGTAGGAACGTTTTGTTTAATAGTTATAGGCCGATGTTCTTGTTATCACTTTGGTGAGAAGCGAACATTACTAATCCGTAAGCATAACATGCTTCTTTATGTTGCATGTTAGCCGCTTTTTCTAAATTACGAAGTCCAATATTTGGATATATTGAGTCAAAATAATTTCTTAACCCATTGCGTAAAATAGCATTTGGGTTCCCCGCAATATATGCGTCAAAGTAAACACATCGTAACTTATGGATTTCCCAATGTGATATCCCCCATCTTTTGAACGAAAGCCTTTTATAAACCAAGGCATTCTTGGAACGTTCTTCGAATGTCTTACAAACTGATCTCGCCTTAAATAGTTGTGCCGAAGAATTCTGACCGACTCTAGACAAGATTTCATCAATCATGTCTCCGGGTAGGTCTCTTAAAATATTGGGTTGTCTATCCATTTTGTGTTTTTATACTGTAAAATAGACAAGAGTTAGCTTCATAAAAAAATACTTATTTAATACAAGCAATTTTTACATATATCATAAAGCATAAGCACACTATATTACATATATTACACCATACGAATACAACTATCTTATTCCGACTCGCTTGTTTCTTCTTCTTCGGTTTTGGTTCGTTTTGCCAAGTTTCTAGGGATATATGATGTTCCCCTAATACGAGCCGTAATTTTCAACATTGGTTTAGAAAAACCTGGTGGTTTAGAGGTTCCCGGGTCATTGTTACAACTTAAGGACTTCGGGGGTTGATGATACATATAAAGTTCATCGGGGTTGGAATTAGATTTCTCTATTTTTATGCCCATTCCCTTATTATTTTCTTTTGCCTTTTTAAATTTAGTTGGGGTAATTTCTATAACATCATCGGAATTCTCATCAGAATCCGATTCATCGGAGAATTGGTAATCCTCCCAATATTTTGCTTCCTTGGCGGAAACACCATTGACCATAATTAACCTTGGTCGGTTGGTTGAGGATTTTCTTTTACTTAACCGTTTTATTATTTCCCCCGCCGGTTCTATTTCTTCATCTGGTTCCGATTCTTCTTCCGGTTCCGATTCTTCTTCCGGTTCCGACTCTTCTTCCGGTTCCTCTTCGGGAACTTGTGAATCAGTCCACGAATCATTCCAATTTACATTTGACTCTTCATTATTATTAGGTGAGTCAATGGGACTTGTTCTAGAGGTAGACATCTATCACATAATATCAAACGCGTTAAGAGATTAATATATCACATAATATTCACATGTTAAAAATATATAGTTTCCAACAAAATTTGTTAAGCAATCATTTTTCAAGTAGACACGGTCGAAGTCCAGACTCACTAATGCATCCTAACAAACTCGATAAGACACACTAATGCAAAATTCTGGTTCTCTAAGACCAACGCTCTGATACCAACTGAAATGTCCCGTTCTTATTGATTAAAAACGTTCCATATTAATTGATTTCGTTGCGAAGTTTTGACCTCTATATGAGACGTTTTTCAAAGACTGCATTCATTTTAAAACAAACCATAACCTTTATTTCATCAATAAAGGTTTAAAAAGCTTTACGTAGATTATCAAATAATGATAATCTAAAATATCCTGTTTACACACGACCATTACATAATGGTTTACAATACAAATATGTTACAACAAAATAAGTTTCTTGAATGCAGTTTTTACACAATATCATACAAGCATGGACTCCAAATCTCGTCCTTAATTAAGTATGCGACAGCGGAAGCTCTTAATAATCACCTGAGAATAAACATGCTTAAAACGTCAACAAAAATGTTGGTGAGTTATAGGTTTAACCTATATATATCAAATCATAATAATAGACCACAAGATTTCATATTTCAATACACATCCCATACATAGAGATAAAAATCATTCATATGGTGAACACCTGGTAACCGACATTAACAAGATGCATATATAAGAATATCCCCATCATTCCGGGACACCCTTCGGATATGATATAAATTTTGAAGTACTAAAGCATCCGGTACTTTGGATGGGGTTTGTTAGACCCAATAGATCTATCTTTAGGATTCGCGTCAATTAGGGTGTCTGTTCCCTAATTCTTAGATTACCAGACTTAATAAAAAGGGGCATATTCGATTTCGATAATTCAACCATAGAATGTAGTTTCACGTACTTGTGTCTATTTTGTAAATCATTTATAAAACCTGCATGTATTCTCATCTCAAAAATATTAGATTTTAAAAGTGGGACTATAACTCACTTTCACAGATTTTTACTTCGTCGGGAAGTAAGACTTGGCCACTGGTTGATTCACGAACCTATAACAATATATACATATATATCAAAGTATGTTCAAAATATATTTACAACACTTTTAATATATTTTGATGTTTTAAGTTTATTAAGTCAGCTGTCCTCGTTAGTAACCTACAACTAGTTGTCCACAGTTAGATGTACAGAAATAAATCGATAAATATTATCTTGAATCAATCCACGACCCAGTGTATACGTATCTCAGTATTGATCACAACTCAAACTATATATATTTTGGAATCAACCTCAACCCTGTATAGCTAACTCCAACATTCACATATAGAGTGTCTATGGTTGTTCCGAAATATATATAGATGTGTCGACATGATAGGTCGAAACATTGTATACGTGTCTATGGTATCTCAAGATTACATAATATACAATACAAGTTGATTAAGTTATGGTTGGAATAGATTTGTTACCAATTTTCACGTAGCTAAAATGAGAAAAATTATCCAATCTTGTTTTACCCATAACTTCTTCATTTTAAATCCGTTTTGAGTGAATCAAATTGCTATGGTTTCATATTGAACTCTATTTTATGAATCTAAACAGAAAAAGTATAGGTTTATAGTCGGAAAAATAAGTTACAAGTCGTTTTTGTAAAGGTAGTCATTTCAGTCGAAAGAACGACGTCTAGATGACCATTTTAGAAAACATACTTCCACTTTGAGTTTAACCATAATTTTTGGATATAGTTTCATGTTCATAATAAAAATCATTTTCTCAGAATAACAACTTTTAAATCAAAGTTTATCATAGTTTTTAATTAACTAACCCAAAACAGCCCGCGGTGTTACTACGACGGCGTAAATCCGGTTTTACGGTGTTTTTCGTGTTTCCAGGTTTTAAATCATTAAGTTAGCATATCATATAGATATAGAACATGTGTTTAGTTGATTTTAAAAGTCAAGTTAGAAGGATTAACTTTTGTTTGCGAACAAGTTTAGAATTAACTAAATTATGTTCTAGTGATTACAAGTTTAAACCTTCGAATAAGATAGCTTTATATGTATGAATCGAATGATGTTATGAACATCATTACTACCTTAAGTTCCTTGGATAAACCTACTGGAAAAGAGAAAAATGGATCTAGCTTCAACGGATCCTTGGATGGCTCGAAGTTCTTGAAGCAGAATCATGACACGAAAACAAGTTCAAGTAAGATCATCACTTGAAATAAGATTGTTATAGTTATAGAAATTGAACCAAAGTTTGAATATGATTATTACCTTGTATTAGAATGATAACCTACTGTAAGAAACAAAGATTTTTTGAGGTTGGATGATCACCTTACAAGATTGGAAGTGAGCTAGCAAACTTGAAAGTATTCTTGATTTTATGTAACTAGAACTTGTAGAATTTATGAAGAACACTTAGAAATTGAAGATAGAACTTGAGAGAGATCAATTAGATGAAGAAAATTGAAGAATGAAAGTGTTTGTAGGTGTTTTTGGTCGTTGGTGTATGGATTAGATATAAAGGATATGTAATTTTGTTTTCATGTAAATAAGTCATGAATGATTACTCATATTTTTGTAATTTTATGAGATATTTCATGCTAGTTGCCAAATGATGGTTCCCACATGTGTTAGGTGACTCACATGGGCTGCTAAGAGCTGATCATTGGAGTGTATATGCCAATAGTACATACATCTAAAAGCTGTGTATTGTACGAGTACGAATACGGGTGCATACGAGTAGAATTGTTGATGAAACTGAACGAGGATGTAATTGTAAGCATTTTTGTTAAGTAGAAGTATTTTGATAAGTGTATTGAAGTCTTTCAAAAGTGTATAAATACATATTAAAACACTACATGTATATACATTTTAACTGAGTCGTTAAGTCATCGTTAGTCGTTACATGTAAGTGTTGTTTTGAAACCTTTAGGTTAACGATCTTGTTAAATGTTGTTAACCCAATGTTTATAATATCAAATGAGATTTTAAATTATTATATTATCATGATATTATCATGTATGAATATCTCTTAATATGATATATATACATTAAATGTCTTTACAACGATAATCGTTACATATATGTCTCGTTTAAAAATCATTAAGTTAGTAGTCTTGTTTTTACATATGTAGTTCATTGTTAATATACTTAATGATATGTTTACTTATCATAGTATCATGTTAACTATATATATATCCATATATATGTCATCATATAGTTTTTACAAGTTTTAACGTTCGTGAATCACCGGTCAACTTGGGTGGTCAATTGTCTATATGAAACATATTTCAATTAATCAAGTCTTAACAAGTTTGATTGCTTAACATGTTGGAAACACTTAATCATGTAAATATCAATCTCAATTAATATATATAAACATGGAAAAGTTCGGGTCACTACACTTTGCTTATCGTGTCGAAATAATATAAAGATTAAGTTTAAATTTGGTCAAAAATTTCCGGGTCATCACATTATATATATATATATATATATATATATATATATATATATATATATATATATATATATGTATAGTCATAATCAAGAGGGAAGCGTTTTTTTAGGGAAGGAGAAGTAAAATTTGTTTTTTTGTTTTTTTCGGAATTTTTTTTTCAACATTAAGAGCACACAAAAATATGAACATTCAAAAAAAGACACTTTGTGATAAATGTTATTATTTTGTCGGGAAAACGCTCGAAGAAAAAACTAATAACATGCAGCATGTGATGTTATTCCTTAATGTTATTCTTCGAGCGTTCTTTTTCCATCATATGTGAAGTTTTTTTAAGATTGAAAGAACCCGTTCATATACATTATAAACGATTCACAATAGTTGATTTCATCGCTAGGTATTTGACCTCTATATGATACATTTTACAAACATTACATTCGTTTCTAAAAGGCAAACTTTCTTTACAACGAAAGTTGATGGCATGCATACCATTTTATAATACATCTAACTATAATTGCCTTAATAATAATCTTGATGAATTTCAACGACTCGAATGCAACGTCTTTCAAAATATGCCATGAACGACTCCAAGTAATATCTCTAAAATGAGCAAATGCACAGCGGAAGATTTCTTTAACACCTGAGAATAAACATGCTTTAAAGTGTCAACCAAAAGGTTGGTGAGTTCATTAGTTTATCATAATCATTCATTTCCATTATTTTAATAGACCACAAGAATTTCATTTCCAATTCTCATAAATATATGTCCCATGCATAGAGACAAAAATCAATCATATGGTGAACACCTGGTAACCGACATTAACAAGATGCGAATGATTAAATGATGGGGTTTCGGTAAATATAATGATTCTTCGAAAGGTCAAAGATCAGTGAAGTTGTGAATAAGTTTATTGCTAATGTGGTGGAACATGAAAGGTTCTCTGGTAACAAAAGGGTAATCATATATATCAAGATTATGATAAGACTACTCCGAATGAAAAATCAAAGTTGTCTTGCTGGAGCTGTGATAGAATTTGCTACTTTGAAAAGGAATTGCAAAGTTATTTTTGCTAATAAATGCCAAAGAATCTGACACAGATATGTGTTGAATTATGACTTTGGTTTTGAGAGCTTTTTAAGTACATAACTGTGGGTAATATGTGGTTGGATCATCATCTCGATTGATCATTATTTGAAATGTCTTCAGAATTTTTTCGAAGGACTTGAACACATATTGTAATCGTTAATATACATTTGATGTTCTAACACAGTTTTGAAGTCAAAGTATAGCTCTGAAAGATGTAGGAATCTAAAAGTGATGGTACCGGTTATATCTCGAATTGAATTCTGAGGTTTCAAAATCAGAATATGTAATTGAGTTTGAATGAGTATGGTTGTTTTGATTTCTATGAAAGAATGTATATTATTGTGAAAGTAGGAAGTATAGTTGATAATTTGCTTAATCAGATTCGAAGAATGTAACATATTAATTATGAATTTATATATCTATCGGGTATTACCTACCCGTTAAAAAAAATTCACAATTAATATTTTGTACAAAAGAATTTTGTTTACAGTCTTTATGAAAATATATATGTATATATTCTCTTCAGATGTAACATAGATTTTAATGGGTTAATACTAAATTAAACTCATTCGATATACAGTTGGAACTAGAATTGAATAATCCCTTAAAGGCTTTAGAGATTACATAAGTATTTCTTCAATAATATTGAAATTATGAATCAATACTTCGTTATTTGTTGAGGCGTGATGTTGGTTTTCGTTAAATTCTTGTGAACTTCGCAAAGTACGAATGATGTTATCTGAAAAGTTTCGGGTACATCGATGATGAAAGTGTAAAATCAAATATATACTTGATTTATTATGAATTGAAATTTGTTGAATTGAGACAGATATTGTAGTTAACGATGGTTAAGTTGCGGCGAAGGACGTACATTATTGCATATTTGTAATATGAATTAACCGAGTAGTTAAGATTCACACACAATAGCTTAGCAAGGAAAGATTTATTTTTATTTCAATATATATACCGAGTAGTTAAGATTCACACACAATAGCTTAGCAAGGAAAGATTTATTTTTATTTCAATATATATATATATATATATATATATATATATATATATATATATATATATAATATACATATAATTTCTTCAGAGGGAATGAGTTAATTCTTCATAACTCGTTGATAAAATATACGCGTTATTGATTCGTAATGATGTCCACAGTGATTCTTGAACTGACGGAGTTTGTGATGTTATAGGTGTTGCTGATTCTGATGCTGACTGCACTGACGATGCTGGTGACGCTGATGGTACTGTTGATGTTGTTGGTAAAACAAGTTTAGCTTGTTAACCACACACCATTTTTGTCAGGGTTTCTACTCTTCCTTCTATCATTTTGGTTTGCTTAACTGATTTATGATTAGGGCTAGATTAGATAATCTCTAAGACTTTATAGATTACATAATCGCCGCGGAATGTTTCTCCAATGAAGTTATGAATTAATACTTCGTCAGTTATTGTTGTTGGTACTCCTTGGTATCTATGGTGCGTATGACGTTGATGCTCGTGGGACAGATTGTGAAGTTGAGGTTTACGACGCGGTTGTGGTTGGAGGTGGTAATGGTACTGTTAGTGTTGATGATGGTGGTACTGGTTATGCTGCTGGTGCTGCTGCTGGTGTTTGTAATCTTTGCACCATATTCTCCAAAGCCACTACCCGAGCGCGAAGCTCGTTGACTTCTTCTATTACACCGGGGTGATTGTCGGTTCGGACGAGCGGATAAATAAAATCTAGAATTTGATGTAGTATATAATCGTGACGAGATACTCTGGAAATGAGAGAGAAAATGGTGTTTCGGATTGGTTCGCCGATAAGTGCTTCAGGTTCTTCGTCAAGAAGGCAATGGGGTGGATGTAAGGAATCACCTTCTTCTTGTCTTCAATGATTGAGGAGGCTACGAACCCATCCCCAATTCATCCAGAATAGATGATGGCTGATTGGTTGATCCATTCCGGTCACACTGCTTTCAGAGCTAGAGTGGGATTCCATTTCGAAATCCGAGGAACTTGAATTAATGATGAATTCCATTTCGTACGATTGAATAAGGATTTTTCGATATGAAATGATTTTCGATTATTGGATGGTATTCTAATTACATAGAATATCCATAGATATAGAACAAAAGATTTCGTAGATTACGGAGGAATTTGCGGGATATGTCAGCTAAAGTTTAAAGTAACAGATACGATAAGATCTGATTTAGCAGATACGCTAAGATATGAATTTTGTCTATACACTACTCATGCAATTAATGTAGCAAGACGTGTCTAGACTAGAAATGATAAGCAGGTAATTTTCTAAGAATGATAAGCAGATGATTTTCGACTAAAAATGATAAGCAAAACTTTTGACATGCAGACACGGTCGAAGTCCAGACTCACTAATGCATCCTAACGACTTATCAGTTAGACACACTAATGCAGACCTGGTTCGCTAAGACCACCGCTCTGATACCAACTGAAAGAACCCGTTCATATACATTATAAATGATTCACAATAGTTGATTTCATCGCGAGGTATTTGACCTCTATATGATACATTTTACAAACATTGCATTCGTTTCTAAAAGACAAACTTTCTTTACAACGAAAGTTGACGGCATGCATACCATTTCATAATACATCCAACTATAATTGACTTAATAATAATCTTGATGAATTTCAACGACTCGAATGCAACGTCTTTCAAAATATGCCATGAACGACTCCAAGTAATATCTCTAAAATGAGCAAAGGCACAGCGGAAGATTTCTTTAATACCTGAGAATAAACATACTTTAAAGTGTCACCCAAAAGGTTGGTGAGTTCATTAGTTTATCATAATCATTCATTTCCATTATTTTAATAGACCACAAGAAATTCATTTCCAGTTCTCATAAATATACGTCCCATGCATAGAGACAAAAATCATTCATATGGTGAACACCTGGTAACCGACATTAACAAGATGCATATAAGAATATCCCCTATCATTCCGGGAAATCCTTCGGACATGATAAAAACAACATCGAAGTACTAAAGCATCTGGTACTTTGGATGGGGTTCGTTAGGCCCAATAGATCTATCTTTAGGATTCGCGTTAATTAGTAGATCGGTTTACTAATTCTTAGGCTACCAAGCAAAAAGGGGCATATTCGGCTTCGATCATTCAACCATATAATGTAGTTTCAATTACTTGTGTCTATATCGTAAAACAGTTATAAAAATAGCGCATGTATTCTCAGTCCCAAAAATATATATTGTAAAAGCATTTAAAAAGGGAGCAAATGAAACTCACCATAATGTATTTCGTAGTAAAAATACATATAACGTCACTGAACAAGTGCAAGGTTGGCCTCAGATTCACGAACCTAAATTAATTATTTATATCTATGTGTTGGTCAATATTTGTCTAACAAATTAGGTTAAGTCATAGTGTATCACAATCCTAAGGCTCGAGAATTGTAACATCCCGCCTTTTTCCATTTACTTTTCCGTTATACTAATTTAAACTCCGTTATATGTTTATAACATCTCCCGTTAATACGCGTTTTAAATTATCTCGTTTAGGTAATTCACGCACCCGATTCAAATTAGAGGGGCTAAACTTGCCAAGAGGCCAAAGATTTGACTAGGTCAACTAGTCAAACCTTCAACCTCCTCCTCTCATTTCAACATCTCCATCTTTCTTCTACTCCCTTTTTCTCTCAAGAACACCAACAAGAATTCATCATCTAAATTCGGATTAGGAAGCTAGCAACAAAACAAATTACAAATTCGTGATCCTTGCATCTTCCTCTTCGATTCCATACCGATTTCATTACATTTGGGTAACTTTCTAAAATCACTAGATTTTGTGTTCTTGATGTTTTTAACTTATAAAAGTGTTAATTAGTGTCTATGGCTCAAGTCTAACATGAATATATGATTTATATGCTCGATCTCGTTGTTTTAGGGTAACTAGCATGAACTTGAATTTTGGTGTGTTGTTCTTGAATTTTGGATGATCATATGTAGTTAGATGTTAAAAGTTCATGTTCTAATTGTGTTCCTAGTATCACTAGCTTCAAATTGATGTGTAGGTTGCTTTAGAAAAGTTCATGAACTTGATTTATGATTTTGGTGAATTTGGGTTAGGGTTTGATGAACTTGAAATGGACTTTTGATGCATTGAATGCCATGGATTATTGTTGGTAAGTGTTTAGTTGGATTGTATGCTTGATTGCCTTCGAAACGGCATATCATTCATGTAAATTGGTTGCCCGAATCATTGAATTGCATTTATGAATTTGTATGCGATTAATGCCGAGCATTAGATGCGGTTTTGGTTGTTATAATAGGTAGATTGATTGATGAAATGTGTTTAGTTGTCTCCCTCGTCAAATTACCTTCCCAACGGTATAAAATACTTGACTTGATTGTTTGCGGATCATAAATTGTGTTTATTTGGTTTTTGGTTCGTGCACTTAGAAGGTTTCTGCATCTGACTTGAATACCAATCTGGACGCCGTCCAGACACTTGGACGCCGTCCCAGATTTCAAGGCTGGACGACATCCAGATACTTGGACGCCGTCCAGATACTTGAACGCCATCCCAGTCTTCAAAGCTGGACGCCGTCCAGACAATCGCCGTCCAGATACACTGGCAGGCTCTGTCTTCGCTGGTCATTTTACGGAAAATGTTTGCTATGCTATGGACCTCCGATTCACATGTAACTTGTTCTAACATGCTCATACATGATTAAAAACCTCAGAAAAATAGTTCAGGACCCGACCCGAACGTGTTGACTTTTTCGTTGACTTTGACCGACCTAAGTTAACTTTTAATCAAACTTAACCAAATGTTTGTGCAATCATTCTAACATGCTTTTATACTTGTACCTTGCATGAAACATGACAATTTGATTCACATGCTATTATGATCGAGTCTTAACGAGCCATAGGACTAATTGAACATCTTTTACCTATCGTGTTTACCATTATTGATACAACCTATTGTTTAGGTCAAGACTAGCATTGTTCTTTGCACACGTTTACTTGTTGAAGTACTTTACTACTCGTGCACTCAAGGTGAGATCATAGTCCCACTTTTACTCTTTTGCACTTACATTTGGGATGAGAAAACATAAACGTTTCTTTTTACTAAGTGAACATAAGTACAGGAAAACAAACATTCTACATACGAGTTTGAACAAAAATCCTCAATTCGATTATCATTAGTTACACTTGCCGGGTGTAAGCGAGAACTTATGTTATATGGCCATATGGGTTTGACAAACCCTCATTCAAACGGTTCGCTACCGTTTACGAATGAAATGTATTTTCGAAAAACAGTGTATGTTCTAACACTATTGTGATGGGGTTCTATGGAAGGAATGTTAAGCATTGATAATTGGGTGCTCGTGAAACAAACTTTTGGAATGTATTACTATTATCTCATTGTTGCAAATCTTGTGGTTCACTCGTACTTACTTACTCAAACCTATGATTTCACCAACGTTTTCATTGACAGATTTCTATGTTTTTCTCAGGTCCTTGAACGATACATGATACATGCTTCCGCTCATTATTTTGATACTTGCATTGGATGTCGAGTATATATGCATACATGGAGCGTCTTTTGGTTACTTTTAAATTGTGTCGCATAAGTTTCATTTGTACTTATAACTTTGTAACGTAACTTGTGGTGGAACTATTCTTGTAAACTTTGAACAATCTTTACATTTGAAATGAATGCGACATATCTTTTGGTTAAACGTTGTTTTAAAGACTTATGACCACGTAACGGGACCTAAGTAGACGGCGCCGTCAATGACGATTTTGTCGGGTCGCTACAGATGGTATCAGAGCATTGGTTGTAGGGATTTAGAGTTCATTGGTGTCAACCTCGAGTCATAGGGTACATTGGTGAGTCTAGACTACAACCGGCATATAGACTTGAAGTAGGAATTACTTGACTACTTGTGCATTTATACTCGAACGCTTCTACTCATATCTACTCTTAGTTCATCTTAATCTCACGTTGTTTAATTTGATTGACACGCCACCTTGACTTTATAGAATAATGTCGAATGCACATATGAATCAGGGTAATATAATTGCCGGGATTATATTACGGTGACTCATATGAACGTTCCGACATTATGACATAAAGAATTTAAGGCGAGTCGAGGAAAAACTTCTCTTTATCTTTATTCTATATCACGGTTAGTATTATTGAGAATACTAATCAATGATATTCTTGTGTCTTGAAGGAACAATGGCTCCTCGTCGTGTACGCAGCAATGAAACTCCCGAACAAGCTCTCGAACGGATGATAGCTACCGCCGTAGATGCGGCCATGGCCGGTCACTCATCCAACAACAACAACAATAATAACAACAACCACAACAACAACAACAACAATGGAGCCGGTAACTCAAACGAAGGGTGCTCCTACAAATCCTTCATGGGGTGCAAACCTCACACTTTTGATGGAACCGGGGGACCGGTCGTGCTCACCCGATGGTTTGAGCAAACAGAAGCCGTCTTTAGCATAAGCGGTTGTCGGGACCAAGACAAGGTCAAATACTCCACTCACACCTTCGCCGGTGTCGCTCTTACATGGTGGAATACGTATGTACAATCGGTGGGTACCGATGAAGCTCACACCCTCTCTTGGGCCGACTTGAGGGAAAAGATGATTGTCGAATATTTCCCTCGTGAAGAAACCCGAAGGCTCGAACAAGAGCTAAGAACTTTAAAGGCGATCGGAAATGATCTCAAGGCCTATAATCAACGATTTTCTGAACTAGCCTTGATGTGCCCAAACCTTGTGAACCCCGAGTCTTTAAGGGTTGAACTTTACATGGATGGTCTTCCAAAGAGCATCAAACACGGAGTAATGTCATCCAAACCCTCTAATCATCAAGAAGCTTTGAACATGGCCCGCAAATTGATAGAGACGGTGGACGAAATCGTAGTACCGGCACCTAAAGCCGAGGACAAGTTGGGTAACAACAAAAGAAAATGGGAAGCTCCCCAATCAAACAACAACAACTTTGCCAAGAAATATTTCACCTCCGACGGCAAGAAGGGTTATGCCAGAAATCTACCTCTTTGCAACAAATGCAACAAACATCACTTTGGCGAATGTAGTAAGCTAATTTGCCATCAGTTCCAAGGAATTGGTCATAAGGCCAACGATTGTAAAAGTGCCATTCCCGTCGCTCGAAAGTGGCCCAATGCACCAAAGACGGGCACTTGTTATGAATGTGGCCAAACGGGCCATTATAGAAATGCATGCCCGAAGAGGAAAGATAACCCCAATACGCGCGGCCGAGCTTTCAACATCAACACCGAGGAAGCCCGAGATGATAATGAATTAGTCACGGGTACGTTTCTACTCAACAACACTTATGTTACTTGTTTATTCGATTCTGGTGCCGATAAGAGTTTTGTATCCAAGACTTTGACCCATTCTTTTAATACTCCACCACATCCATTAGATACCACTTATACCATTAAAGTGGCTAACGGGAAACTATTAAGTGCCGACACATATTACCGGGGGTGTACGTTAAACATTTTGGGTAAGGAATTTGAAATTGACTTGATACCCATGGAACTAGGAAGCTTTGATGTAATAATCGGTATGAATTGGTTAGTCAAAATGAAATCTCACATCCTTTGTGATCTTAACACGATTCGAATTCCTATCGAGAATGGTGAACCTTTGATTGTTTATGGCGATAAGAGTTGCACCAGACTCAACCTCGTTTCGTGCCTTAAAGTTAGAAAACTACTCCGTAAGGGTTGTTTTGCGATCCTTGCCCACGTTAAGAAAGTCGAGTCCGATGAGAAGCATATCGATGATGTGCCAATTGTTAGTGACTTTTCCGATGTATTTCCCGACGAATTGCCGGGTCTTCCACCTCATCGACCGGTTGAATTCCAAATCGATCTTATTCCGGGAGCCGCACCCGTAGCACGTGCACCGTATAGACTTGCTCCATCCGAAATGCAAGAATTGCAAAGTCAAATCCAAGAACTACTTGACCGTGGTTTTATCCAACCTAGCCATTCACCATGGGGCGCTCCGATTTTGTTTGTTAAAAAGAAAGACGGATCCCTACGAATGTGCATTGATTATCGTGAACTAAATAAATTGACGGTTAAGAACCGATATCCTCTTCCTCGCATCGATGACCTCTTTGATCAACTACAAGGGTCTTGTGTATATTCGAAAATCGATCTCCGCTCGGGTTATCATCAATTAAGGGTTAAGGGGGAAGATGTCTCCAAAACCGCTTTCCGGACTCGTTATGGTAGTTATGAATTCCTTGTCATGCCATTTGGTCTCACTAACGCACCGGCAGTGTTCATGGATCTTATGAACCGCGTGTGCAAACCATATCTCAATAAATTCGTTATTGTGTTCATCGATGACATATTGATCTATTCTAAAAATGAAGAAGAGCACGAACAACATCTCCGACTTGTGCTTGAACTCTTGAGACAAGAACGACTTTATGCCAAATTCTCCAAGTGTGAATTTTGGTTAAAGGAAGTTCAATTTCTTGGTCATGTTGTAAGTGATCAAGGTATTAAAGTCGATCCCACGAAAATCGAAGTCATTAGTAAATGGGAGACTCCTACTACTCCTACTCACATTCGTCAATTCTTGGGTCTCGCCGGGTACTATCGTAGATTCATCGAAAACTTCTCTTTGGTTGCACGTCCTCTAACCGCATTAACTCACAAGGGAAAGAAATTCATTTGGGCGACCGAACAAGAATCCGCATTTCAAATCTTGAAAACAAAGCTAACCACCGCTCCTATCTTGTCACTTCCCGAAGGCAATGATGATTTTGTTGTATATTGCGATGCCTCGAAACATGGTTTTGGGTGTGTATTGATGCAACGGAAGAAAGTCATTGCTTATGCCTCTCGACAACTAAAAATTCATGAACGGAATTACACGACTCATGATCTCGAACTCGGAGCCGTTGTCTTCGCACTTAAAATGTGGAGACACTATCTTTATGGAACCAAGAGTACTATCTTCACCGATCACAAAAGTCTCCAACACATTTTCGATCAAAAGCAACTAAACATGAGACAATGAAGGTGGATTGAAACCTTAAACGATTACGATTGCGAGCTTCGTTACCATCCCGGGAAGGCAAATGTAGTAGCCGATGCCTTAAGTCAAAAAGAAAGAGCGGTGCCTCTTCGTGTCCGAGCCTTAAACATCACCATCCACACAAACCTTAATAGCCAAATTCGGGTAGCCCAAGATGAGGCTCTCAAGGATGAAAACCTTTCACACGAGCTCTTGAACATTCTCGTCTCTCGATTCGAAATTAGGGAGACCGGACTCCGATATTATGCCGGAAGGATTTGGGTGCCTAGTTATGGGGACCTACGAAGCCTTATTTTAGATGAAGCCCATAAGTCACGATACTCGATTCACCCCGGTGCCAATAAGATGTACCACGACCTTAAACAACTATATTGGTGGCCGAACATCAAAAGGGACGTAGCTACTTATGTTTCCAAGTGTTTGACATGTTCCAAAGTCAAAGCCGAACACCAAAGACCGTCCGGACTACTTCAACAACCCAAGATCCCGCAATGGAAGTGGGAAAGGATAACGATGGATTTTATCACCAAGCTACCAAAAACGACGGGCGGTTATGATACCATTTGGGTTATTGTTGACCGTCTCACCAAATCCGCACACTTCCTTGCCATGAAAGAAACGGACAAAATGGAGAAACTTGCACAACTTTACATTAAGGAGATCGTGGCCCGACACGGTGTACCTTTATCGATTATCTCCAACCGAGATGGTCGTTTCGTTTCTAGATTTTGGCGTACATTGCAAGAAGCGTTGGGAACGCGTTTAGACATGAGTACCGCATATCATCCTCAAACCGATGGACAAAGCGAACGTATAATTCAAACCTTAGAGGACATGTTACGAGCTTGCGTGGTTGATTTCAGAAAAGCTTGGGACAAGCATTTACCTCTCGCCGAGTTCTCTTACAACAATAGTTATCACGCGAGTATTAAAGTCGCACCTTTTGAAGCGCTATATGGCCGAAAATGTCGTTCACCTCTTTGTTGGGCCGAAGTAGGCGACGTACAAATCACCGGACCCGAACTCATTCACGAAACCACCGAGAAGATCGTTCAAATCCGAGATAGGCTTCGGACGACCCGGAGTCGTCAAAAGTGCTATACCGACAAAAGACGCAACGACCTTGAATTTCAAGTCGGTGACCGCGTCATGTTAAAAGTCGCACCTTGGAAGGGTGTAATCCGTTTTGGGAAACGCGGGAAGCTAAATCCGCGGTATATTGGTCCTTTCGAAATCTTGGAGCGTATTAGAACCGTTGCTTATCGTTTAGATCTTCCGCCTCAATTGAACTCCGTTCATCCTACCTTCCACGTATCTAACTTGAAAAAGTGTCTTGCCGAACCCGATATCGTCATCCCTCTCGAGGAACTTACTATTGATGACAAACTTCATTTTGTGGAGGAACCGGTTGAAATTGTGGACACCTCCGTCAAGACATTGAAACAAAGCCGAATCCCGATTGTTAAAGTCCGTTGGAACGCCAAAAGGGGACCCGAGTTTACTTGGGAAAGACAAGATCAAATGCAAAGGAAGTATCCTCATCTATTCGTGAATTCGGAAACGCAAGATCTCGAGGAAGAAACGACTACTACTACGCCTACTTAAATTTCGGGACGAAATTTCTTTTAAGGAGTAGGTAATGTAACATCCCGCCTTTTTCCATTTACTTTTCCGTTATACTAATTTAAACTCCGTTATATGTTTATAACATCTCCCGTTAATACGCGTTTTAAATTATCTCGTTTAGGTAATTCACGCACCCGATTCAAATTAGAGGGACTAAACTTGCCAAGAGGCCAAAGATTTGACTAGGTCAACTAGTCAAACCTTCAACCTCCTCCTCTCATTTCAACATCTCCATCTTTCTTCTACTCCCTTTTTCTCTTAAGAACACCAACAAGAATTCATCATCTAAATTCGGATTAGGAAGCTAGCAACAAAACAAATTACAAATTCGTGATCCTTGCATCTTCCTCTTCGATTCCATACCGATTTCATTACATTTGGGTAACTTTCTAAAATCACTAGATTTTGTGTTCTTGATGTTTTTAACTTATAAAAGTGTTAATTAGTGTCTATGGCTCATGTCTAACATGAATATATGATTTATATGCTCGATCTCGTTGTTTTAGGGTAACTAGCATGAACTTGAATTTTGGTGTGTTGTTCTTGAATTTTGGATGATCATATGTAGTTAGATGTTAAAAGTTCATGTTCTAATTGTGTTCCTAGTATCACTAGCTTCAAATGGATGTGTAGGTTGCTTTAGAAAAGTTCATGAACTTGATTTATGATTTTGGTGAATTTGGGTTAGGGTTTGATGAACTTGAAATGGACTTTTGATGCATTGAATGCCATGGATTATTGTTGGTAAGTGTTTAGTTGGATTGTATGCTTGATTGCCTTCGAAACGGCATATCATTCATGTAAATTGGTTGCCCGAATCATTGAATTGCATTTATGAACTTGTATGCGATTAATGTCGAGCATTAGATGCGGTTTTGGTTGTTATAATAGGTAGATTGATTGATGAAATGTGTTTAGTTATCTTCCTTGTCAAATTACCTTCCCAACGGTATAAAATACTTGACTTGATTGTTTGCGGATCATAAATTGTGTTTATTTGGTTTTTGGTTCGTGCACTTAGAAGGTTTCTGCATCTGACTTGAATACCAATCTGGACGCCGTCCAGACACTTGGACGCCGTCCCAGATTTCAAGGCTGGACGCCGTCCAGATACTTGGACGCCGTCCCAGTCTTCAAAGCTGGACGCCGTCCAGACAATCTGGACGCCGTCCAGATACACTGGCAGGCTCTGTCTTCGCTGGTCATTTTACGGAAAATGTTTGATATGCTATGGACCTCCGATTCACATGTAACTTGTTCTAACATGCTCATACATTATTAAAAACCTCAGAAAAATAGTTCGGGACCCGACCCGAACGTGTTGACTTTTTCGTTGACTTTGACCGACCTAAGTTGACTTTTAATCAAACTTAACCAAATGTTTGTGCAATCATTCTAACATGCTTTTATACTTGTACCTTGCATGAAACATGACAATTTGATTCACATGCTATTATGATCGAGTCTTAAAAAGCCATAGGACTAATTGAACATCTTTTACCTATCGTGTTTACCATTATTGATACAACCTATTGTTTAGGTCAAGACTAGCATTGTTCTTTGCACACGTTTACTTTTTGAAGTACTTTACTACTCGTGCACTCAAGGTGAGATCATAGTCCCACTTTTACTCTTTTGCACTTACATTTGGGATGAGAAAACATAAACGTTTCTTTTTACTAAGTGAACACAAGTACAGGAAAACAAACATTCTACATACGAGTTTGAACAAAAATCCTCAATTCGATTATCATTAGTTACACTTGCCGGGTGTAAGCGAGAACTTATGTTATATGGCCATATGGGTTTGACAAACCCTCATTCAAACGGTTCGCTACCGTTTACGAATGAAATGTATTTTCGAGAAACAGTGTATGTTCTAACACTATTGTGATGGGGTTCTATGGAAGGAATGTTAAGCATTGATAATTGGGTGCTCGTGAAACAAACTTTTGGAATGTATTACTATTATCTCATTGTTGCAAATCTTGTGGTTCACTCGTACTTACTTACTCAAACCTATGATTTCACCAACGTTTTCGTTGACAGATTTCTATATTTTTCTCAGGTCCTTGAACGATACATGATACATGCTTCCGCTCATTATTTTGATACTTGCATTGGATGTCGAGTATATATGCATACATGGAGCGTCTTTTGGCTACTTTTAAATTGTGTCGCATAAGTTTCATTTGTACTTATAACATTGTAACGTAACTTGTGGTGGAACTATTCTTGTAAACTTTGAACAATCTTTACATTTGAAATGAATGCGACATATCTTTTGGTCAAACGTTGTTTTAAAGACTTATAACCACGTAACGGGACCTAAGTAGACGGCGCCGTCAATGACGATTTTGTCGGGTCGCTACAAGAATAATATGTAAAAGTCAACAAAAGTCAATTTGACTCAAAATAATTTCCAAAATCTATACACGATTAATATATAGTTTAAATATCGTCGTTTTATATTTTAAAATATTTTTAAAAGATTTATTAGAGTAAATAATATAATTCATTTATTAATAAATAAAATTTTATATTAAAATTTACATAATAAAATATACTTCTATATATATTAAGTAATAAAATTTATAGAGTTCATTTAATATTATAAAGATAATATGATAGGTATTATTAAAGTAATTTTATTACAAGTAGTAAAATATGTTTTGTATCACATATTTATTTGATAAAATAATATCTATAATAATAGTAAGTAAAAGTTATATTATTTTGTAATAATAATAATTATTATTCTATTAATAAAAATATCAATATTTATAATTACTAAAAATGACATTATGATAAAATGATAATTCTAATTATGATAACTTTAATATTTACGATACTTTTTAATATTAACTTTAAAATAATAATTCTATTTAAAATGATAATAATAATGATATTTTATAATAACAATGACATTTCTATTAAAATGATAATTTTTATTAAAATGATAGTTTTTAATACTAACGATACTTTTAATAATAATAGTAATGATAAAAATAATAAGAACGATAATTTTATCTAAATCAATATCTTATAATATTTTAATTTCATCATGATACTCATACTCATTATTTCCTAATCGTTTCATTTAATATCTTTTAATCGTCTTTTATATCGTGTTCATAATAATGATAATAATAGTAATCAAAATAATTAGGTGTTACTAATATTAGTTTTAATTACAATAATACTAATAATGATAATTACTATGATATTATTAACGATAATACTAATAACTATTTTAATGATAATAATTAATAATAATAATAATAATAATAACAATAACAATAACCATTTTTAAATAATGATATATATATTAATAATGATAATGATAATAATAATAATAATAATAATAATAATAATAATAATAATAATAATAATAATAATAATAATAATAATTAGATAACAATAATAATAATAATAATTATAGCTTTAACGATAATAACGATAGTAATAATAATAAAAATAACAATTTTTAATGTTAATTCCTTTTATTGATAATGATAATAGTAATAATAATACAAAACTAGAACGACGATAATAACGACGATAATAAAATCATTTTTAATAATAATACAAAAAATCAATTGACTATAACTTCAAATTCGTTCATCGAAACCATTCGATATCTAAATGAAAAGTTCTTAATTTTTCGCTAGCTTTCCAATGACATGCATATCTTATACCTTATCTCAACCACATACGTAACTAATTCATGATTCAACATATCCTATCTAATGGCAATATCAAAAGTACAAGCATGCATAATCCTATATTCTCGAGCACTAGTCAGGGATACACTATTAATATATAAAAATTAAATTATGAGTACTCACGTATCAATATTGAGATTAACTATTGCAGGAAAAGTACGTAGACGCAACGGAGATGATAAACACTAGTTTGACTTACGAGCAATACTCCCGAACCATACCCATAACCTCCATAGCTATAACCCATAATTTCTTTAGCTCTATCCCGCTCGAAAAACAATTTTGAAATCACTCGGACAGTACTCCGTCGTAATATTTTATGTATACTAATAATATCTTGAAATAATACGGAGTAAATATATATATGTAAATCGATTGAAAGAGTTTAGAGAAAATATTTTCAAGTTTCTATGAAATAATGAAACCTATTGAATTCTATTTATAATAGATTTTTGAATTATTAAAGTGAATTATTAAAGTATAAATTATTAAAGTGAATTATTAAAGTATGAATTATTAAAGTATGAATTATTAAAATATGAATTATTAAAGTGAATTATTGAAGTATGAATTATTAAAGTGAATTATTAAAGTATGAATTATTAAAGTGAATTATTAAAGTTAAAGTAAAGTAAAAATAAAGTAAAGGTAAAGTTTAAGTATAGTAAAAGTATAAAACTATGTACGTATAATACGCGTATAAATATATATAATATTAATTTAAATCGTTATATAAACTTAATAAAATAAAATATAAATATCGTTATCTTTATCATACTGGTTAAGTAATTAGTTGTCAAAAGTGGTTCTAGATATTTATAAAAGTTTTATACGTTTTAATAATAAAGTTCTTTTTAAACTGGAAATATTTTTGTACGTTTGAACCTAAATCAAATAAATATGATAATTTTCCAAAACTAAATATATTTAAGAATTATTTTGTTTAAAGGTTAAAATAATGGAAATCGTTATATCATAAAACGTTTTAGAAAAGTAGAATCATATATATTCATAATAGGTTTCAAGTTTTTAAATTATAGTCTGTTGGTGAAGCATGGGATAAAGTCCAAAGGTTAAATAAACGTATGAAATCATCTTAATGAAAAATGTCGAGTTACTTAACTTGTCGATATCCAACATCTAAGTTATTTACACTCCACGTTTTTACTTATAAATCACTTTACCATTTTCCGAATGTTGTCAAAAAGAATAGATTTCTTAAATCACAGTGGACCTCATAACATAGACCCATAATCATATCACAATGTATCTGATAAATCAGTCATTTGATATTATCTTCTAATTCCCTTGATAACTATTAGAATATATTTTGAAACAAATACGTTTATATAAAGTATTATACGCCTAATACTTTGTTAATGTTTTCAAGTTATAATATATACACATATACATATATAATCATGTTCGTTCAATTTAATGGTTCGTGAATCGTTGGAACTTGGTCGAGGTTTAAATGAATGCATGGACACAGTTTAAAATTCTTGAGATTCAACTTAACAAACTTTGCTTATCGTGTAAGAATAATATAAAGATAAAGTTTAAATTTGGTTGGAAATTTCCGGGTTGTCACAAAGATCTAGCCCGATTTAGAGGTTAGGGTTCGGGGTTTAGGGCTTAGGGTTTAGTCCCTAAACTGTAAGCCCTAAACCCTAAACTCTAAACTCTAAACCGTTTGTGTTAGAAATTCAATCTAAACCCTAATTTATAAACCCTAAACCCTAATTTCTAAACTCAAAACTTCAATTTCTAAACCCTAATAGCTAAACCCTAATTTTTAACCCCTAATTTCTGTACCATAATTTTTAAACCCTAATTAAAAATAAACTCAGTAGCAAAACATTCATTGCAATGAATGTTATCACTTATTTCTTCGAGTTTTTTCGTCAAAATAATAACATTCATCACGAAGTGTCTTTTTTAAATCTTCATACTTTCATGTGATCTTGATGCCTGAAAAAAAATTCCAAAAAAATGAAAAAATTTACTTCCCATCACTTCTCCTAAAAAAGTGATTCTCTCTTGATTAAATCAATATATATATATATATATATATATATATATATATATATATATATATATAAAAGAGAATTCAGAGAGAACTAAGGGTAGGAGAGAACTCGGAGAACTCACGTATTAAAAAAAAATCCCCTACCATATTCACCTATTATTTGAAAAAGAAAATTCAAAAAGAAAAAATTTTAGAAAAAAAAAATTCTGGAAAAAAAACTTTTGTTTAAATTGTTTTTTAAAAAAATTTCACGTCAGCAGGTTGCCAGAAAGACTGACACATGGCAATGGCAGTCAGTATGCTGATGTGGAATTTAAAAAAAAAAGTATGAAAAATAATTTTTTTTTTTCAAACAAAATTTTTTGGAAAAATTTTTACGTCAACAAACTGACTGTCACATAAATTTACATGTGGCAGTCAGTATGCTGACATGGCAGTCTATCTGACCACATAAGATTGGTCACGGAAAAAGAAGAAGTTAGATTTAAATTATCACATGAAAAGTATGTCGGAAAATGAATAATATGTAATTTTGTTTGAAAAGGATCTTTTAATTTGGAGTAATAAGAATTGTGACATTCGTAGTAAAACAAATTTTTGAAATTAACAGTTAATTTAAAATTAATTTTTTATAATTTGGTTAGGACTAAAATTTTATGGTTTGTTAATCGAATCGAATTCAATTTTGATTTTTTGATTGGTTTGGGTTTAAAAATTGAATTCGACTTGGTTCAGTTTTTGATTTTGCATTCGAAATGTATGATTAAAGAGATTGACTTTAATTTGTGGATGGTATAATGAGATGTAACGTTTTAAACAATTAAAATCTTAAGGTATATTTGGCAAAACTAACTACTATTTAATAGCTGATAGCTAGTAACCGTTAACTTTTTACATGTATTTAGGTATTTGACATGGTAGATGTAACTCTTAAAATAAAAAATAAAATGATAAAAAAATAAAAAAGATAGGAGTTTTTTTATCAAACGTTAGTTCAATTAGTTTTTAACTTTTAGTTGTTTTCTTTCATAAAAAAAACCTGAAGCTCTTGTAACCAAACAGATCTTTTTACTTGATATGATCTTATTCATACAAACTAAAACTTCACACACACAAAAAAAAAAAAATAAATAAATAAAAAAAAAAGATGTCAAACATGCCCAATAATACAATTTCAAATGACCTCAGTGACTACTTTTTGTAAGGACTAAAAATGATAATAGAATTTAACCTTTGTATGGACTAAAAAGATAATAGAATAAAATGTTTACATTTTAACCACGTAGGCTTGCCTGGGTCACTGAGTGGACACCGAGTTGCCTAATGAAGCACACCACTCGGGTTCAATTCCTGGCTATGCCAAATTGTTCAAAAATGGAGTGTGACTAGAGGGTGCGCATAATGCGAATCCACCAGGTACCAGGTCTTGCGCTCGGGGGCTTGATTACCCGAGGTTTTACCTTCTATGGGGAAGCCAATGTGCCCATTCATATGAGGGTTTACTCGCTTATAAAAAAAATGTTTACATTGCAAAAAGATGAGTTTTTTTCTTTATGTAATTGTGGAATTAGTGGGGACTTTAGCTTTTAGTCAGTGGGATCACAAATTTTTTTTTATAGAAAATATTTTTTAAATTTTATAAGACACTACTAAATTTAACTACGTGATTCCATATTTTTTTTTTTGAATTTATAGCTTTTCCTTAAAATTATATTCCGTAAGACAACACTAAATTTAACTACTTGAACTATGTATATTTTTTAAAATAACATTAAGATATGCTTAGTACTGAAAAAAATTTCTAAATCCCATTGAATTTTGATACTCGAATCACGATTGCGTGGAATACATATATTTTTCAGGTGAAAAGCTTCAAGGACTAAAACGAGCATAGAATACAAATTTTTGTAACCGAACATGATCTCTAAACATCGCTTTTCAATAATGAGATAGTTCTGAAACACGAGTTGGAAAAAATAATATGCTAAGTATCACGTTTTGCATGTTGCACTAACGATTAAACAACTCTACGCCAGTTATTTACGAAAACAACTTTCATCTAAATCATCGTACACAAATGTTTGGATTTTACCTTGTCGTTGTTTTTGTTAAATATATGAAAAGAATATCGTGGTTGGTCCTTGTACAAAAAATTAAGATGATACCTAAAGTTTAAATCAATCAGTCTCAAATTTTCAACTTTGTACACTAATGGTCCCATAGTTAACTCCTCGTTAATTCAAGCCGCTAAGTGAATCGCTTGCTTTATACGTGATCGGCTTTATGGTCATTTCAAGATTGGAAGATATAAACCCTTATTTATGTGTTATTATATAACCGTCCAAAATAAAAAACTTAACCTACATATTCATCCCCAATTTAAGTACGGGTATCTTTAGAAACAACAACAACAACAACAACAACAACAACGAAACCCAATACCATATGAGTAGTGTATGAGCAGGGCCGGTCAAACTTTGGTCAAAAATTTTGCATGCCCCGGGCGAAATGATTATAAAATGCCCCCAACAGTTACGCAAACATATATCTTTATGAGATTTAAACTATGTGTATTAATCATTTTTTCGAAATGATGCCCCTAACCGCGTGATGCCCCGGGCCGTCGCCCGCTTCGCCCATAGCCTTAGCCGGCCCTGTGTATGAGGGAGGTGAGATGTAGACAATCTTTTCCCCTATCCGAGAATAAAGACAAGTCATTTCTCCACCCAGAGTGAAAAACACTCAAAGGTAGAGAAAGTCATCCCTCTCTATTCGACGGATAAAGAGATTGCTTCCGAGTGAACATCCGGTCAATAAGTAAATTAAAATTAAATTAAATTAAAAATAAAATTGAGACGCCATGAAAATGGTAAAATCAAATTTCCATGGGTTTTAAATCCTGCTTGAAATTTACTTTAGGCTCTAAGAGTTAGTCAAGTCGCCAATAAATCGACGTTTGCTATTGACTCGATAACTAGAGCCGTAGTATCTTTAGAAACCTTAATTTTAAAATTGAAGGTAAAACCCAATTCGACTGTATAAAACTTGTTATGAGGTACTAAATTCTGAGGATCTATATGTATATGTAATTTATGAATCATGTGCTATCTAAAATCCTCTGCCACTAACGTATGAGTTGAGCATCCAATTGCTCATAACAAGTACTTCCTCCGTCACATTATAAGTGACACTTAATTTTTGCACACAGTTTTAGTAAATCACAATAACTTAATTCTCCACCAACCAGAAATTTTCTCTCTCCAGAATAACTTCTTCTTATTTGTTGAAATACAAAGTGAACACTTGTAATGAGACATTTCAAAATGGATATGTGGCCACTTGCTAGTACTGCGTACATTTGAGGATGAGTATTATACACAAGTGTTCTGTTCTATTGTCTGGTAAAGGAGAATAAATGACATGAAAATGAAGGATTTTTAGATTGGACATAGAAATTTTGTTCGTGAAATATTTTCAGTACTTCTTCATTATAAATAGCATTTCACGGAGAATGAATGGCTTGAAAATATCTGTAATTTGCATGATTTTGGACTGCTAAAATTTTCTTTTCCACTCTATCATTTTATAACGATGAATTTGCGAGATCACTTTGTTTACTTATATGTAATGTCTGGTGAGGTAAAGACAATCAATTTGATAGAAATAGGTCAATAATACCCATCGTGTACAAAACATATGCCTGAAGTTAACTATGTGAACCTAACACTGTTCTTGTTTGGGATCATTCATGTATAAAGTTATAAACATTGGACCAACCATGATTAATTTAAACTTTAAGTCCCAATATGATTTTTGGAACAAAGTTTATGAACCAACCATGATATTTTCTCTAAATATATCAAAGAATTTCTTTTCCATCAGGCCTCGTCTTAAGTTTTCGAATTTTTCTAGACAAAAAAAAAAAAAAAAAATTATAATTTAGTGTGAAATTTAGTCCATGAAGACAAAGCATTACCTTTTCAACCTATGTATACACTGATGGTCCTCTAATGTTAATTAGTATTAACTAAGAAAAACACCAGCCCGCGCGATGCGGCGGAGCTTTTCGAGTTGCATATTCATATTTAACGTAACATTATGTTTACAGAATTTAAAACTCGTTGTTACGGTATGTTTGGAAGCACGTGGTTGATACCTAGTATGCCTAATGTACTGCGCATTTTTTACGCCAGAAAAATCGCGTAACAAAGGGAACAGAACCATCGATATGAGGTGGTTAGTTTGGGTTGTTTGTTATACGTTTATGTATATGTATAAAAAGTAGCCTGAAATATTTAACGTTTTTAAAAAAGTAGTCCGTTTCGCGCATAGCTAGTTGCGTTGTGTTCGTAAACTTATTTCGAGTTGAACTGTGAAGTCGAAAAATTTAACTCGAAGCGAGTGGAAAGATACGACCCGTTAAAAATTTGGTTGAAGTTTTTTTTTTTTTAGTTTTTTAATTAATTTTCGGGTTTACATTTTACCCCCTTTTGTTGGGGGTTGAAATTGTACATAGAGGGTAAGTTTGAAGGGTGGGTTTGAAAATGTTTTTGGGATGTCGTTTTGGGCTCGAGGAAACAACCAAAATCTTGCACTCAATTAGTATGTAGGTACAAGGTACAATAATATAATACGTTTCATACATTTTAAAAAATTAAGTGAAATATAGATTATTATTATTATTATTATTATTATTGATAATGGTTTTTTACATTGGTTTTATAAATCTAGTTTTTTTTTTTTTTTTTTTTTTTACATCGATTGGAATCACCCGAGGGCGACTAAACCACCCATTGCGATTATTTCCCGTTTCGAATATGTCGATGCAACGATAATAACACCGCCATCATCGCTGCCCAGGAGGAAACCTTGAAACCGTTCTAAGAGCAGGGTCAAGTAAAACTCCCATCCCCTTCAACAACCCTCCCCCCCCCCCCCTCCCCCAAAAAAAATTATAAACTTAGTGAAACCGACAATGGGAATACCGGTTTTGTCCATGTCACCGAAAACCGGCATTCTTAATGCCGGTGTGCCTATGTGACATTTTTTTTTTATCTTACAAGCTACTAGAATGGAATATTACAGACTTACGAACTTGCGAGTATTTATATATATATATATATATATATATATATATATATATATATATATATATATATATATATATATATATATATATATATATATATATATATATATATATATATATTATACTGTTATAAATCTCAAAAGTCAAGCAAGTGGATGACCAACTTATTTCACCAAATTCATTCACTATTTTCATGTTGAATTTTGAGGCTTTTGTATAGTAACATTAGTACTATAAATATGATGCAAATGTAAGTCTATTGTGTACCAATTTTCATAAAATATCATTCTTACTTCTTCTATACTTTCTCTCTATTATACTTAGCATACTATTATAATTTATATAATAGATTAGGCCACTATAGGTAACTATAAACTAACGATATTACAACACGTTATCAGCACGAAGTGCTCCGTATAATCAAAGTTTATCTAAGCAAGCACAAGTCACTAATCAAGGTAAGAAATTCTTTAACGATATCTTCTATTATTTATTAGTAAGGTAAATATTATTATCATCATAAATAAAATTATATTTATGTAATCTAACTTTTATTAACTTCACTAACATTTATATTTATATTATTTAAGTTATATATGGTTGGTTATACCACCTGAATTATATTTATGTAATCTAACTTTTATTAACTTCACTAACATTTATATTTATGTTATTTAAGTTATATATGGTCGGTTATACCGCCTGAATTATATTTATGTAATCTAACTTTTATTAACTTCACTAACATTTATATTTATGTTATTTAAGTTATATATGGTCGGTTATACCGCCTGAATTATATTTATGTAATCTAACTTTTATTAACTTCACTAACATTTATATTTATGTTATTTAAGTTATATATGGTCGGTTATACCGCCTGAATTATATTTATGTAATCTAACTCTTAACTTCACTAACATTTATATTTATGTTATCTAATATTTATGATTACTTATGCAATTAATCATTATTTATTTCATACATACTAATGTTTATTCTTAAAATTTATTATTTATGCATAATATGTTTATTCTCTTAATCTTCGTATTTATACTAAACGTATTTATACTAAATGTATTTATAGTAATTGTATTTGTACTAATAAAATTCTTTTATTAAAATTATTATTAATACAACGAGTACATAACAGTCGTTAACGTCAACTAACGACGTTACAACGGTCATATATACATAACGTTTGTTAACGTCAACTGACGACGTTACAACGACTATATTTTTCAAATATAAAATAAACATCTCCGTTTTCACATTTTCACAAATCAATCTTCATTTTCTCAGATTACCACTCTCAAAAAGTTTTTTGTAAAGATGATTCACACAAGGATGATTTTTCCTATTGTATTAGTCATACTAACTATCATCATTGTTGCTAATATACCACGGAGTGAACCTATATTCTATCCTGCTCTTGTGATTTTATCATTTGTAATCATGTCATTATTCTGTTGTTTGCTACTTATGAATTTAAAATGATTCTAATTTCATTTTATTATTTGTCTATGAATAGAAGTTGATTATGATTATGATTTATATTGCTCATCTTTTGATAATAGAAAATGTCGAATTTGAAAAGGCTTAAATTTACTCCTTTAGAATCAAGTGGGAACAACTACTTAACATGGGTTATGAATGTAGAAAAACATCTCGAATCAATCGGTATTTTAGAAACCCTGAATGAAAATAACAATTGTTCCGAACAAGAGAAAGTAATAGCAAGTATTTTTCTTAGCAAATATATTAACGAGTCCTTAGAATCTACATATTATATGATTGAAGATCCAAGTGTATTATGAAAAATACTCAAAGATAGATACGATATTAATTATCAAGAAATAATGGTGATCCATGAAAGAATAAAATTGAAGATGTTAATAGACGCTCTTATAAGAATCCCGGAGATTCTTATTAATGATCTGGTAACGTGGATCATCAGTCTAGTATTTCTTGAATACATGAACATCTTGTTTAACTCTACAAATAAGTCCCAAAAGAAAAGAAAACGAGAGTGAATCTGTTGAAAAATCTTGATTAAATAAACCCTGAGCTACCTTGAGACTTGAATGGTTTGAATTTTTCTAAGATACCTACCTTGTTATGTATCACTCATAAATAAATGGTTTTAGACAATAACGCATATGTTTATTAAGTGTTATCTTTTATGTACTTCAGATTGTAACTTGTTTGCAGGTAATATAATTTGATTATCTTGCTGAAATATAACTCATTATTTGCTTATCTTATTTGAAGTTTTAGTATGAATCCTGCTGAAATATAACATCAATTAAATGGTAAAGACCTATGTATTGCAGATAGTGGTAACATACACACTATGATCAAATCTAAGAAATATTTCATTGATTTAAATCAAAATGAAGGAATTATAAATACTATATCAGGTCTTGCAAACTTAATATAAGGAACGAAAAAGGAAAAAATTCATATTACCAAATGGTACGAATTTTCTGATAAACAAAGCGTTTTCTCCCAAATCAAAAAGAAATTTGTTAAGTTTCTCTGATATATATCATAATGGATATGATTATCAGTCAACGATAACCGAAAATGAGAAATATCTATGTAGCACCGAAAAGCGCATATGATGAAAAGCGCGGCGCATATGATTAAAAGCGCATATGATAAAAAGCGCATATGATTAAAAGCGCAGCGCATATGATTAAAAGCGCAAATGAAAAGCACAGCGCATATGATAAAAAGCGCATATGATGAAAAAGCGCAGCGCATATGATTAAAAGCGCAGCGCATATGATTAAAAGTGCATATGGTGAAAAGGATATATGATGAAAAGCGCATATGGTGATTAATGAAAAAGCACATATGGTGATTAATGAAAAGCACGTATGGTGATTAATGGAAAAAAAATATATTGAGAAAAAATCACCAATGTTTCTTGAAAAGAATTCAAGGTTATATATATGGACCAATTTGAAAGGACCCGTCCTAATCCACCTGGACGAAGTCATCAACATTTGGTCCCATTACGATGATCGGCTCCAAGTAATGTCCTTATATTGAGCAAATGCACAGCGGAAGACTTAATTCGTACCTGAGAATAAACATGCTTTAAAGTGTCAACCAAAAGGTTGGTGAGTTCATAGGTTTATCATAACAATCATTTCAATATATTAATAGACCACAAGATTTCATAATCATAAACATAATACACTCGCAAGTGTATGTAAAGCATTCTAAGTGGTTGAGCACTTGGTAACCATACTTAACATTTAATCAACGTCGCATATTTCCTTTATTATGAAATCTCACTACACCGTACCAAGTGTAGTCACCAAAATGAAGTACTGTGCAACTGTTGAATATTGGTCGTCCAGTCCGGTTGGGGTTGTCAGGCCCGATAGATCTATCAACAGGATTCGCGTTTACAATACCCATGTAAATAGTAGTTACCAAGTTACAGGGAAATATGCCAGTGGTACAACTCAACGTAGAATATATTTTTAAGTACTTGTGTCTATTTTGTAAACATTTATAAAAGCAGCGCATGTATTCTCATCCCAAAAATATATATTGCAAAAGCAATTAAAAAGGGAGCAAATGAAACTCACTTTTGCCTTGAAGGTATTTAATTCGACTTGGTCTCCCATAGATATCACGAACCTAACCATATATATAATATATCAACATATTTTCTTTTTAAGTAATCGTTACATATATATATATATATATATACTTTTAATACTTTTAATATTTTCTTAGTCCGTAGTTAGCAGTCCGATGTTAGTGGTCCACAATTAGTTGCTTAAATAAAATAAATAAAGACCCCATCGTATTCGTATTGATCAGAATTAATCTCGACCCATGGTACCATGTTGTCAAATGACGTGTTGCGTACATAAAGTACCGAGTTGTCAAATGACGTGTTGCGTACAATCATGAGGTCTTATGATTAATCTTCTCGTGTTGTTTACGGGTGGTCCTGAAATATATAAAATCAAATCATAAGTAATTATATATAAAATATCATATTAATTAGAAAAGATATGATTAATTTACTTTTTCTCCAAATATTAGCAAAACTAGCTTCGGATACCCAATCTTGTTTTAGTCGTAGTTTCTTCATTACAACTCCGTTTTTGTTGGTTCAACTTGCCACTTCCTTGGATCGAGTCAAATATTAAGAATATGAACTGAAAATACCTTAGTTTGTATTCGAAATCATAGGTTATAGGTCAAACTTTGGTGAAACTTATGAAAGTGATCATTTTCCATCATAAAAACAACATTTAATGATCATTTTTCTAAAAATACTTACACTTTGAGTTAAACCATGAAATTTTTATGTGTTAACATATTCATAAGAAATATCATTTTTCCAGAACATGAACTTCCAATTCAAAGTTCAAGATGGTTTTTAATTATCCAACCCAAAACAGCCCCCGGTTGCACTCCGACGACGTAGATTCAGTTTTTAAGATGTTCTTTGTAAAGCCAAGTTATATCTTGTTAGGTTAGCATATCATTATGATATATTACAGGTTTTGAAGTGTTTTAAAAGTCAAGTTAGAAGGATCTATTTAGTTTGCGAACAAGTTTGAAATCATTCAAACTATGTTCTTGTTGTTAAAATTTTATACCACAAAATAAGATAGCTATATGAATATGAATTGAATAAGATTATAAACAAGGTTACTACCTCAAGTTACTTGGACAAAGTTACTGCAAAAGATAAGAAATAATCTTGGAATCAAAGAGTGGTGGAGTTAGATCAAAAGGTTGGAAGTAAACTTCTTCAAATGGGTGGTTATTTTGATATGTTCTTGAAAGAGTTTTCTTATGGTGTTTAAGGCTTGTAATTGAAGCTAAATGATGGAGAAAATGCTTGGAGATGATCAAGTATGAAGTTAGGAGTATTTTGAGAGAGAAATGAGAGTGTAGGTATGAGAAAATGGAGTGAAGAAATGGTGTTCATTTATAAAAACGTTTTTAGTTTATAAAGAAAGAAAAGGATTCCTAATTTTGTTTTCTTACTAATAATTCATACTACTTGACAAATTCTAGTTACCTCATATCTAGGGCAGTAATAATGTTGATTAGGATGTTGATTTGATGTGTATATACCAATAGTAAATACGTATAGAAGCTGGGTATGATACGGGTACATATACCCTAGATATACGTATAGAAATCTTGAGGAAACGGAACGAGAATTCAAATATAGCTATTTTTTGTGAATATACTTATATTGTTTTATGTATTTAAGTCCTTAAAAAGTGATTAAATACATTATATATACGATACATGTATAAGCATTATAGATTATAAGTATATATATCAAAGAATGTTACGTATAGTTATCGTTTTGAAAACTTAAGTTAGTAGTTTCAAAATATACTTATAACTCATTGTCATTAGTACACAATGAGATGTTAAACCATTCTTAGATCATGTTAAATATATATAAATACATATATATACACAAACGTATAATTATCGTATGTTATATAGTTCGTGATATCATCGGTCATATTGGACGGTCAAACGTTGTGTAAAACTCTTTTCAAAAACACAAGTCTCAACAATTTGGATTGCTTATCATGTTGGTATGGTTTAATTTATGTAAATATTAATCTCATAAGTATAATTTGGTCGGAAAATTCCGGGTCATTACAGTACCTACCCGTTAAAGAAATTTCGTCCCCGAAATTTGATAGAGGTTGTTATGGATAACAATAAGAAGGTTTTCATGACAAATATAAGGTGATAATGGAGTTTTATCATCATTGAGTAATGTAGATAAAACGATTCGATTATGCGAAGAATATAAATGAAACTATCGTAAAAGAGTGAGATGAGTAAAATATATTCGTCTTAACCGATGACGTAGTTATGATTGATTTCCGGGATTTAAGGGATTTAAAGAGAATCTTACGTAATAAGATTTGGTTCTTTGGTGATTAAGGAAATCAGGATCTTCTTTGATTATATGCAATAATCTGTTTCGATTGCTCTGTCGGATATTTCACTATAAATTCATCCCTTCGTTTCCTTATTTTCCATGACTCACACCTTCTATTCTTTCTCCCTTGATTCTTACTTTAAAGCATTCATCAATATGCTCCATCCAGTCCTGATTCTTGATATACTCCTAACTTTTATATCTGTCATTCTTCTTTTTCATCTACCACCAGAAGAATCTATTTACTTCTACTATACTCTTGTGTTTATAGTGTTTCTAATTCTCCCGTGTCTCTATATTGCTATCTGCATCGATATACACGGTTTGTAATTTTGGGGTTATTATCGAAGTTTATATTCTTCATTATTTTTCGAAGCTTCATGCTTTCGTTTTCTCTTCCCGACTTCGAGTCAAGCGAGTAATGGTCCGGAATTCGTAGATATGAAATTCAGAATGAACATAGCTAATGCTCTAAGAATAAAATGGTAATAGAATGATTTTGATTTGTTAAATTACCAGAATACCCTGGAGAAGACCGAGTCATCCAGAAAAATATTCTCTTGATATGTTTAGAGATTAGATAGAATGTAAGAGTCATGTAAATAGCACATGATGACGGTACTGTGAATCATCATGCTTCATTAGAAACTCAGCATGACTTACTGTAATATAATGACGTTGATCAAGTGTCATTATATTATACTAATCCATGCTTCAGTTCCCAACACTACTTCAAAATATTCATATTTTAAACTCGAAGGTTTCAGAATTTAGAAACTAACACAGTTTCTTTTATGTTGCAGATATTATGGGGAGATAAATGATCTCAGATAAGAATAGTTGTGAAAATATCGCCAGAAATATGGAGGATATTTATAATAGAACATACGAGAATATCTTAGAATTTCTAATATCAATGGATGATGAAGAAGATTTGTCTGTGAAGGTTTAGAATGAGAAATAAGATGTTTGCTAACGATTTCAGCAGGCACAGAATCATTTGGATTCTATGAAGGCAAACTTATTCTTTGTGATTTGTCCATGGCTTTCTTCATAGTTTCACATAATCCGCTTTTCGGTACTAAATTTTCTATCGAGCGTTCCTAACACTCCTTTCTTTATCATCAAACTTTTGACCAGTAAGATCATCTACAACATGCTGCTTCGTCAGCATTTTCAAAGTTAACTGATCAGGGTCATCGGTTATCAAACCGAGGTAGTTTCAGGAGAATTGTGTTTTTAGAATGATTAATCGCTGATGGTAATATTGTGGAATATAAAAGGTTCCCCAGTAACAATAAAGAGTACGCATATATATCGCGGTTATAATAAAGTTATTTCGGATGAAAAGTCGGAGTTGACTTGCTGGAGCTGTGACAAAATTAGCTACTTTGGAAAGGGATTGCAAAACGATCTTCGGTAATAACAATGTCAAAGGAACTAGAACAGATACGTGTCAAACGTTTACTCAGTTTCTGAGGGTTTTTCAGGTGCATAACTATATGCATCAATCTTTTCTTCCATAGATGAAGTGCGTTTGGTTTATCCTCTCAATTGAGGTGTTTTTAAGAATCATGATAGATTTGAATGCTGATTGTAATCGTCGAGATACAATGAGGTTTAAGATGAAATCAAGTGGCAATCTTGAAGAAATGTTTAGTTTCATATGTTATAATCAATATTTTAATTCATTTTAATTGTCCAATGTCATTAGTCCACAGTCGATAGTCCACAGTAACAGTCCAATAATTCATATATAGTTTAATATATAATATACAAATTAATTAATACGTGTCGTGACCCGTATACCTCTCAGACTCGATCACAACTCAAACTATATATATTATTGTAGAATCAACCTCAACCCTGTATAGAGAACTCGATCATTACTTCATATAGAGTGTCTATGGTGATTCCAAATAATATATATAGATGCGTCGATATGATATGTCAAAACATTGTATACGTGTCCCGATATTTAAAGTGCGTAAAATAATTACAGAAATTAAAAGACGATAAATAAAAGTGCGATAATTAAATTGCGATAAATAAACTGCGATAAATAAAATGTAATCAGTTAGCTAGGAACAGTTAGCTGGAACAGTTAGCGTGGATTCTTAACAAAAATTTTCATAGTTAATTTGTTTGTTTCTAACAGATTTTATTTTGTCATATGTTTTCTTCATATGCCACTTGTTGAATTCTGGGAAGTCAAAATCCAAATATGAAATTGAATGAAAATGGTTATTCTGCGGTGAACGGATACGTATATCGGTGGTTGTAAGTAGGATAGTAAATGACTATTGAATCAGCTTCGATGAATGTACAATGTAACTTATTAAGATGAAATCTAATTATTCCTCGGGTATTACCTACCCGTTAAAAAAAAATTCACCATTAATATTTTGTACAAAAGAACTTTTAATTACAATCTTTATGAAAACATATATACATATATATTTTCTTCAGATGAAATCATGAATTTAATGAGTTAATATGATATTAATCTCATTTGCTTTTCGGTTTGAGCTAGAATAAGAAATCTCTAAAACTTTTTGAAACCACATATTCTTCGCAGAATATCAATGAAGTTATGGATCAATACTTCATCGATCATTATTATTGGTACTCCTTGGTATCTATGGTGTGTATGATGTTGATGTTTGTGGGACAGATTATGATATCGAGACGTTTACAATACCCATGTAAATAGTAGTTACCAAGCTACATGGAAATATGCCAGTGGTACAACTCAACGTAGAATATATTTTTAAGTACTTGTGTCTATTTTGTAAACATTTATAAAAGCAGCGCATGTATTCTCAGCCCAAAAATATATATTGCAAAAGCAATTAAAAAGGGAGCAAATGAAACTCACTTTTGCCTTGAAGGTATTTAATTCGACTTGGTCTCCCATAGATATCACGAACCTAACCATATATATAATATATCAACATATTTTCTTTTTAAGTAATCGTTACATATATATATATATACTTTTAATACTTTTAATATTTTCTTTGTCCGTAGTTAGCAGTCCGATGTTAGTGGTCCACAATTAGTTGCTTAAATAAAATAAATAAAGACCCCATCGTATTCATATTGATCAGAATTAATCTCGACCCATGGTACCATGTTGTCAAATGACGTGTTGCGTACATAAAGTACCGTGTTGTCAAATGACGTGTTGCGTACAATCATGAGGTCTTATGATTAATCTTCTCGTGTTGTTTACGGGTGGTCCTGAAATATATAAAATCAAATCATAAGTAATTATATATAAAATATCATATTAATTAGAAAAGATATGATTAATTTACTTTTTCTCCAAATATTTTCGTAGCTAAACTAGCTTCAGATACCCAATCTTGTTTTAGTCGTAGTTTCTTCATTACAACTCCGTTTTTGTTGGTTTAACTTGCCACTTCCTTGGATCGAGTCAAATTTTAAGAATATGAACTGAAAATACCTTAGTTTGTATTCGAAATCATAGGTTATAGGTCAAACTTTGGTGAAACTTATGAAAGTGATCATTTTCCATCATAAAAACAACATTTAATGATCATTTTTCTAAAAATACTTACACTTTGAGTTAAACCATGAAATTTTTATGTGTTAACATATTCATAAGAAATATCATTTTTCCAGAACATGAACTTCCAATTCAAAGTTCAAGATGGTTTTTAATTATCCAACCCAAAACAGCCCCCGGTTGCACTCCGACGACGTAGATTCAGTTTTTAAGATGTTCTTTGTAAAACCAAGTTATATATTGTTAGATTAGCATATCATTATGATATATTACAGGTTTTGAAGTGTTTTAAAAGTCAAGTTAGAAGGATCTATTTAGTTTGCGAACAAGTTTGAAATCATTCAAACTATGTTCTTGTTGTTAAAATTTTATACCACAAAATAAGATAGCTATATGAATATGAATTGAATAAGATTATAAACAAGGTTACTACCTCAAGTTACTTGGACAAAGTTACTTCAAAAGATAAGAAATAATCTTGGAATCAAAGAGTGGTGGAGTTAGATCAAAAGGTTGGAAGTAAACTTCTTCAAATGGGTGGTTATTTTGATATGTTCTTGAAAGAGTTTTCTTATGGTGTTTAAGGCTTGTAATTGAAGCTAAATGATGGGGAAAATGCTTGGAGATGATCAAGTATGAAGTTAGGAGTATTTTGAGAGAGAAATGAGAGTGTAGGTATGAGAAAATGGAGTGAAGAAATGGTGTTCATTTATAAAAACGTTTTTAGTTTATAAAGAAAGAAAAGGATTCCTAATTTTGTTTTCTTACTAATAATTCATACTACTTGAGAAATTCTAGTTACCTCATATCTAGGGCAGTAATAATGTTGATTAGGATGTTGATTTGATGTGTATATACCAATAGTAAATACGTATAGAAGCTGGGTATGATACGGGTACATATACCCTAGATATACGTATAGAAATCTTGAGGAAACGGAACGAGAATTCAAATATAGCTATCTTTTGTGAATATACTTATATTGTTTTATGTATTTAAGTCCTTAAAAAGTGATTAAATACATTATATATACGATACATGTATAAGCATTATAGATTATAAGTATATATATCAAAGAATGTTACGTATAGTTATCGTTTTGAAAACTTAAGTTAGTAGTTTCAAAATATACTTATAACTCATTGTCATTAGTACACAATGAGATGTTAAACCATCCTTAGATCATGTTAAATATATATAAATACATATATATACACAAACGTATAATTATCATATGTTATATAGTTCGTGATATCATCGGTCATATTGGACGGTCAAACGTTGTGTAAAACTCTTTTCAAAAACACAAGTCTCAACAATTTGGATTGCTTATCATGTTGGTATGGTTTAATTTATGTAAATATTAATCTCATAAGTATAATTTGGTCGGAAAATTCCGGGTCATTACACAATTCATCCATCATGTGAACCATTTTGATATTTCATGGTTCCAATAGACGCATCTAGCGGATGGTCTCATGTTTGTGTGTTATCAAGCCGTAATATGGCATTTGCAAAATTTCTTGCACAAATTATTAAATTGAGAACACATTATTCTAATTACACCATTAAAAGGATAAGACTTGATAATGCTGGTGAGTTAACATCTCAAGCATTTAATGATTATTATATGTCTACAGGGATTGTTGTTGAACATTGAGTTGCTCATATGCATACACAAAATTGGTTTAGCTGAATCAATAGATAAACGCTTGCAGCTAATAACTAGACAATTGGAAATGAGTACAAAACTCTCAATATTTATATGGAGACATGTAAATTTATATGATGCGACATTAATTCGCATTAAACCAAGTGCAAGTCATAAATATTCTCCATTACCAACTTAATTTTGGTCGAGAGCCAAATATTTTCCATCTTAGAACATTTGGTTGTACAGTGTATTTTTAATTGCACCACCACAACAAATGGTTCTTCAAAGAAGGATGGAAATATATGTTGGATATGAAACATCTTCAATCATAAGATATATTGAATCCATTACGGGTGATGTTTTTACAGCACATTTTGCTGATTGTCCTTATAATGAAAAATTGCTCCCTATATTAGGGAGAAGAAATGAAAAATAAAGAAGAAGATGTTTCATGGTGTGAACATAAATTAATGTATCTTGATCATCGCACAAAAGAATGCGAAATAAAAGTTCAAAAATAATGCATATGCAAGAACTTGCAAATAAATTACCCGATGCATTTACAAATACAAAAAACGAGTGACTAAATCATATATACCAGCAGTAAATGCTTAAGCTAGAATTGAAATTCCAAAAGCTGGCAATAATGTCACTCATGAGTCTTTGCCACGCCAGAAACGTGGGAGACCAATTGGTTCAAATGATAAAAATCTTTGAAAAATAAAATCAGCTAATAATGAGGTAAAAGAAAATGTTCAAGAAGAACCACAAATCAATACTCCTGCAGAGGAGATTGATGATGTCAATACATAATTTTCAATCAATTATGTACATTCAAAAAATATTATGGAACCGAAATGAAATGAAAAATCTTGATGAGATATTTTCATATAATGTTGCATATGATATCATGAATGATGATGATGATCCAGAACCAAAATCTATCATGGAATTTCAAAATAGACATGAATAGGATCATTGAAAAGAAGCAATACGAGCTAAATTTGAATCGCTCAATAAAAAGAAAAGTTTCCGGATCAATAGTTATCACTTTTAAAGATGTGAAACGTATGGGATACAAATGAATTTTAATTAAAAAAAATAAGAAAAATGAACTTACAAGGTCAAGCCAGACTTATAACTCAAGATTTCTCTCAAAGACCAGGAATGGATTATGAGGAAAACTTATCCTTCTGTAATAGATGCAATTACTTTTAGATACTTAATCAACATGGCAGTTTCTTAAAAAATGTATCTCATGGATGTTGTTACTACTTATATATATGGATCACTTAATAGTGATATATATATATATATATATATATATATATATATATATATATATATATATATATATATATATATATATATATATATATATATATATATATATATATATATATATATATATATATATATATATATATACCTAAAGGGTTTAAGGTATCAAAATCATTTAATGAACCAAGGAAATGTATTCCATTAAATCATAAAAGTTTTTATATGGGTTGAAACAATCGGGTCGTATGTGATATACCCGATTAAGTGATTACTTGATAAGCTAAGGGTATACAAATAATCTTATTTGCCCATGTGTTTTCATTAAGAAAATAACATCCGAATATGTGATTATAGCTATTTATGTCGATGATCTTAACATCATAGGTACAAATAAAGAGATTCATGAAATCATTCAACTTCTAAAGAAAGAATTTGAAATAAAAGATCTCGAAAAAACCAAGTATTGCTTTGGTTTACAGATTGAACATATGCCTAATGGTTTACTTGTACATCAAACAAATTATACCAAAAAGGTTTTAAAACGCTTCAATATGGACAATTCAAAACCATTAAGTACTCTTATGGTGGTTAGATCACTCAATGTTCACACTGATCCATTTCGTCCCCGAGAAGAACATGAAGATGTTCTTGGTTCAGAAGTTCCATATCTTAGTGCAATTGGAGCTCTTATGTACCTTACAAATTGTACGAGACCTGACATTTCTTTTGCAGTTAATTTGTTGACAAGGTTCAACTCAACCCCTACAAAAAGACATTGAAATGGGATTCAGCAGATATTTTGATACCCTTGAGGAACTGCTGATTTAAAATTATTTTATTGTAACGCTTCAAAACAAGATTTAGTTGATTATGTATATGCAGGTCATTCATCAAATGCTCATAAAGGTAAATCTCAAACTCGATATGTATTTCTAAATGGAGGTACCACAAAATCATGGCGTTCTTAAAACAAACACTTGTTGCAACTTCATCAAATCATGACGAAGTGATTGCATTATATGAAACTACTCGAAAATGTGTTTGGTTGAGATCAATGACACAAATCATTATTGATTCTTGTGGACTAGAACGCTATAAAACGCCAACAACTATCTTCACCAACAACTATATATGAAGATAATGCAGCTTGCATAATACAAATGAAAGAAGAGTATCAAAAGTGACAGAACAAAATATAAATGCTGACGAGGCGCCAAAGCCATAGACGGTCTTAATGGTCATAAGTTTGATGGAAAAGAATGGTATGTTGGTAAAGCTCAGAAAAGACTAAAAGAGAATAGGAATTGAAACAAAGGTTTGAGCAAACCATGAAGGAGACTGTAGACAAATCACATAGGCTAAACTTGTACATAAAAGATTTAGATGATACAGTTTCAGATGAAAATCTCAGACTCTTCTCATATACTCAAGATCTCGTAAAAGACAACCAGATTGAAATGAGATATGTTCAATCCAGCAAAAACTCTGCCGATCTTTTCACTAAAGCACTTCCAACTGCTATTTTCAGAACGCATGTTCACAATATTGGCATGAGACATGTTAAAAGGATTTAATACCTCATCGATGTCTACTTGAGGGGGAGTCAACTCTATGCTGCACTCTTTTTCCCTTAGCTAAAGTTTTTTCCTACTGGGTTTTCTTTAGCAAGGTTTTTAACGAGGGAGTACTAGTTGATCTCTAATAAAATAAAATTGTCATCCAAGGGGGAATGTTATAAATCTCAAAAGTCAAGCAAGTGGATGACCAACTTATTTCAGCAAATCCATTCACTATTTTCATGTTGAATTTTGAGGCTTTTGTATAGTAACATTAGTACTATAAATATGATGCAAATGTAAGTCTATTGTGTACCAATTTTCATAAAATATCATTCTTACTTCTTCTATACTTTCTCTCTATTATACTTAGCATACTATTATAATTTATATAATAGATTATGCCACTATAGGTAACTATAAACTAACGATATTACAACATATACTATAAATAAATAATACGAGACATACATAATTGTGTGTGTAACTATAAACTAAAGTGGAGAGACATACATGTAACTTGTAATTTAAGTTATCAATGTGAAACACCAATAAAAATAGAATACTCAAAAGTCACATGTCTTCTTTCTATACATCAATTAATAATTTTTCTTAACAAGAACACCAATACATGTTCCAAATTACAGCAACCATCTTGTAAAAAATCCTCACGCAATATTTGAAACCTTCGTTTCAGTATCCAAATAACTCGCTTAAAGTTTGTAAGATCTCAAAAAAAAAAATAATTAATATGCAACATAGGCAAACTAACATTAGGAATGAAGGTTTCCAGTGACGTGGACAAATAATAATAATAATAATAATAATAATAATAATAATAATAATAATAATAATAATAATAATAATAATAATAATAATAACAATAACAATAATAACAATAATAATAATGACTGTATTCGTAGGTAGTTTCGATAAATATTAATGTATTATTTTTCTGGAACATCATGTTTCTATTTAAGAAAAAAAAAACAAAACTCTTTACCAAAGAGCTAGAAAGCAAATTACAAAAGCTTTAAAAGTCAATTCGACCAGCACTTGACAACCATTACCTCTATGATTTGGCAAAAAAATGAGTATAATCTAACTAAATCAAACAAGATATTCTTCTTGGGAGTTGTAGTTGAAGACAACACAGTTTATAGAATTCCACATCCAAATAATAGCGACCACGATAGAAACCGAACACTCAACTGATGAAAGAAGACCAATTGTTGATCCAAATCTTATAGTCTCTACAAGGCTTTAGCAACAAGACAATAGTCTAAAAAATCCACTCCGTGATTGCATAAAGGGCACAAAATCGTGACAAATTCCAAGCCTCGCGAAGATAGATTGAGACGACAAGGAATTTTATCGAGCATATATCTACACAAAAACATATTCACCTCGCAACGAATCAACTTGTGCCAGCTCATAACCATACGTAATAATGGAAGAAGAACCGAATCAAATGTAGAACGTGCATATTTTAATAGATTTAACACAAAAAATACCACCCCAATTTAATGGCCAATGCCAATGATCAGGTGTATTAAACAAACACACCTGGTGCATTCCTTTTCTAATGACTTCAGCAACTCCTCATCACGACTACCAAGTGTGGTTCTAGCATAATGTCACTATTGGAATTGAACTCACAACCTCTTGGTTGAAAGGGTATCTCGGTACCACTAGAACAGTAGCCCTATTGGTAAAATATATATTGCATTAGGTATTATATTCTGATTGTTTGATTGAACTTCCATTTTAAAACTGAAAGTTAAAAATTGTATTCACAAAGATTTTTCAGAACATAGGGATATGTTTAATTGTATGGTTCCTGAATATATTTTATTTTTGAGTAGGAGAATGACTGTCTACATCTTACCACCTCACTTTCGTGGGCTTAGATACTGTTGTTGTATAAAAATATAGTTTAAACAAAAATAATGGTAGATTGAGGTTAGTAACTTAGTAAGTGATTATTAACGAGTTAGTGAGTGGTTATTTACAAGTTACAATAAAGCTTGAAATCCCCAACCTACTCTTAACATACCGCTAAACTATAAGTCATTTGGTACAAGTTATAACAATTAATAATGCATTTCTTAAAAACTATGGGTTTGTTTAGTTATCTAGTTACAACCATATAAAGATCTGAATTAAAATTCTTACAGTCCAACCTAATTAACCAAATTATTATTATTTTATCATAGTCAATAAAAAAAAAATAGAAATTTTTTGTAATTCATCTCCATAAACAACAATCAGATGTGTAGAGGGAAATATTTATTACTCCATATGATTAATCCACTACACTAAAGCACTCATGTGTGGTATTTGTAGAACTAAAGACTTGTAACTGCTTCACTCGAAAAGGGGAATGGGTAAGGCAAACAAACAAGTAAACTCATCACTAGAACTATGATTCCCAGTGCAACATACTTATTATCCGGTTCACTAATTTCTTCTGCAAGTGGAGCAATTGGGCCTCGTTGTAAGAAGAATATTAAAACAACCCAATAAAATGCCACGTCGTCTAGTAAAGAGGAGAGCCCCAACAGAACTATAGAAGCAGCAGAAAAACGAGATGCAGCCTGCAAAAGAAGACGGACCATTTATATTTGTGGTTAATGAGTTTGATGATAGATTATGTTTCGTTATCTGGCAAAGACTACCGAAAGGAACAAGTCAAATGGGTTAAACATGCTGAAAGTTGATCAAAGACTCCTAAATAGTTTTATTCCTTGCTTAGGTTATCATTGTAAGCATAACACTTATTTGACTATTTACAAGAAATACAAATGTACAAAAAGGTGTTCGCAGGGCAAATAAACGCTAAACAATCTGTTTCAAATCCAACCCATTTTGACATGTGACACCACCCACCTGACCTACACTTATTGCAACGAAAAGTAAACGAAAGTCACAAACTACAGAATGGAACCAAGTAACAAACCTTTCATCCTAAGTACTTGTAACTAGTCAACCAGATATAGAAATGGACAAAAAAGTGTTGGACCATTTTAACTGATTCCTTACCAGCCCATTTTGCATTAAAAAGTAAATTAAGGTAAACAAGCAAATAAAGGTATAGGGAAACAAACCTTTCTTCCCCATATTGCAAGAGAAATTCTTCCACCATCTAATTCTCCTGCAGGTATGCTGTTAATTGCGTTTATGAGAAGTCCGGCCCAAGCCCAGATCACCAACGGGTTCAATGATATTGTTGCTCCTTCTTTAAGAGCATCACCAAGAAGTAGCTTTCCTATACAAATTAACAAAATGAACTATTAAATTCACATAAAAACATTATTATATATTTATAATAATAATAATAATAATAATAATTAATTATGTGGCTAAAGAATTAAATGAGATAAGACGTACCTATCCCACCAGCAAGAAATGATTCGTGAAAGACAGCAGTATCAACAATGATCCCGATACCATCCGAAGGTGGAATATAAAATCCTAATAGAAGAAGAATGAGACCTATCGAAAATCCCGCTAATGGTCCGGCTGCTGCAATTTTAAGAAGATCTTCACGGTTTGGGACAATGTTTAAAATCCTTGTGATTCCACCAAACGAGCCTATCTGCCACCAAAATAGACCCTTAGTTGTTTCATATATCTCTTTCTCCGAGTGTTTTTTCACACAAATTTGCTTTACAGTTGGCGGTACTATTGTTTAATCTCCATAGGACCCGTTAACACTATTGTTTAATCTCCATAGGACCCGTTAACGAGCACCTCACACATATAACTATGTATTAGAGTTGAGAATATGTGCAGGTTGGGCAATATGACACATATAACTATGTATTAGAGTTGAGAATATGTGCAGGTTGGGCAATATGTCAAAAGGTGGGTTCTGATATGGATTATAACATCCTTTGTCCAAATAATAATGTTAGTAAATAGTTAGAAACAAGATTAAATAGTTGCATTATTTCAACGCTAACATAAACATGTGACACTTCATCCAAAAAAACATGAACGTATGAATAAATTAACGTGGGAGGTATTTTCCGTTGACAGTAGTATGATACACCTCGACTGATATTTGACCTGCTTTGTTTAAATCTAGTAACTTTTTTTTATCCCTTTTATATAAGATAAAACCTGGAGCAACCAATTCATAGGTAAATGAAAAAATAAAATAAAAAATGGCGGTTCTACTTGGTATAAAACATACAAATTCAGCGTACCTGCCAACTTGGTACAAAATATGGAACCCCAAGTTTAACTCCTGCATTTTTGGCAACTAAAATGTGGCTGACTTCATGTACACCCAAAGAAAGTGCAGTTACAAGAGCTCCAGCAAGCCCATCCTTTAATAACTCAGGATTGTCAAATACGGATCTGGGACAAATCAAAAAACGGGTCAAACAGGCTAAAAAATACCTAAACTGAATGGTTATAACACCCTTTATTGTTTTTCAAAGATGATTTATCATGGTAATGATGTCATTTTTGTCATCAAAATTGACAGATTAGCTATTCCAGTTAAATTTCTAATAAAGGACTACAAATTGTTCGCAGGTCTACCCACCTAACCCGTCATAAGCCATACTAAAAAATGACCCGTTTCAAACGGAACCTGTTATGACCCATTACCAGCAACCTCTAGTAGTCTAGTTCAAGGTAACAGTATTTAAAGAAGTAGACATCAGAATACAAAGGTGGGAAATAAGTTACATACAACAAGTTGGACTGCAATGCCGGGACGTTACGTAATAGTAATGTGAATATCGTAACTAATCCAAAAGCTCCAGCAGCAAACCATTCGGGGACAGCTTCAGAGAATTAAGAAAGAAAGAAAAAAAAAAAAACATGAATATTAGTGTTAAACTTCAACGTTTTCTAGTAGAGTTGTGTACTTTAAAAGACAGAAAATGTATACTTCATAATATCTACATAATACCAGTCGTTTCAGGTTGTAACGTCTTTCTTGGAACCACAACTGCTACAGGTTTATCATCCTCGGGGTTTATCAAAAGGAAAAGCTTATACTGATCCCCGAAAGTCTCCTACACAACACGTAAAAGTAGCATAGTTAACCTTTCTTATGGAGAAAAAATATCGATCTGGGGGTAAAATGGTAAACTAACCAGCAGTCTTTTTTCTATTTTTTTGTAACTCACAGAAGCTTGTCCACGCAAATTTCCTTTGAACAATACTCCACCCTGTAGCATAAAGATTCATAAAATATACTCATTTATTAATAACGTAAATGATTTCCATGTATTCAATTACCTCATATGGCTCCTGACTAGTGATAAAGAAAGTGTCAAATCCAAAAACTTGGTCTTTTAGTATGTCGATAGTTTCCTTTGGGATCATGTATATGTCATTAAGCTGCTGTGGCTGTACAGAGTGATTTAATATATAAATATTAAAGATAAAGAATGGTATGATATGCATAAAAAAGGAAATGACATCAGCGAAATATTCACCTTCACACCTGGCAGGGGTGATCCACTTGCAATCTCTATATTAGGAACCTCCTAATTTGAGAAAAGTAAGTTAATCATATCAATATGAATGACCAATATATGTATATTCTGGCACGATTTATAACTATTGTTGGTGCTAATTGGTTATATTGCAAAATAATTGTGCATGGTTATGAGTTATGTTTAATATCTTAGTTAGTAGTATTAAATAAGGTTTAGTTATAGGTTTATTTAATTAAATGTCAGTTAGTTTTTGTCACTAGGAATTGGTATTTGGTAGGCCTGTTCTCAAGCATTAAAAGATGGCAAATTGAGACGTTAGTAAGTGGGTGGAGTGGTACACCTATTCTTTAGGCAGTAGAGGGGAGCATTACTTTTGTTTAGGCTATATATAGCCAATATCAGTATGCTAATAAAAGAGTAGTTCCATTTGATTACTTCTACTCCGTACTATTATTTTAGTTTTCTGTTCTATACGACAAATACATACAACAACCGTCATATTTTCTTGTACATAGTTTACATTTGAATTAATAAGGGACTTGATCCTACAAGTATATGATAAATACCTCGGTGACTTCGGTCGCTTTAGTTTCAACAACATCTTTATTTAGTAACTTGTTAAGCATCTCCAACTGTGTTTTCTTGCTTTTATCCTAAACAAGAACAATTTTCGATCAGATGATAAAGATAATGAGTAAGCACACAAACTTGATAAATACCTCATTTAGTTCTTGAGCCTTAGAACCATCTAGGAACTTGTTGAGTGATTCCAATTGACTAAGTTGGCTCTTATCCTGATAAGAAATTTTATCACTTGTATATAAGTAACAATTTAACACACGTATATAAAAAGATGATTAGATCGATCAAATGTGGTTACTTTTTCTTTATCATTCCCACTAACAGGAGCGCTAGAGTTCGTTGTTGATTCTGCAATTTCTACCACTTCATGCTCTTCACTTTCCTAGACAACGTGTTAGGAAATAAAGGCTTGAAACTAGACATAAAACGTTTGAAATAATATATCATTCATACATAAGAAAACTCATATTTTGGCCAAATGTGGTTTTATGACTTTAATGACTCGACTCAACAACAACAACAACAATCCCACCAACGGCTTTTATTACTGAACTCGCGTGTTTTAATCATCTTAACCACCCAGATCATGTTCAGATCTCATTAACAATGTTGTCTACGAACCCACCCTAGTGGTCCAGTGGTTCACCCCTTTACACTTGTGTATTGGGATGGGGGTGGGGAGGTCTCAAATTCGAGTCCCTCCCCTTAAAATATCCGTGGGATTTATTACGTGAAATCCGGATTGCCCAGGGGAGGTTTTACCGACCCGTATTTAGAACCATGGTCCGACCCGCCTGGCCCTCGGGATGGTTTAAGGTTCAGATCCGTGTAACGCGGTTCGGGTTTTCGCCCGAAAGCGCGTGCGTGCGTGGCAAATGAGAGTATTCGATGCCAACAACTTGACTTTCAAAAAAAAATGTGTTGTCTACATTGTTATTCTGCTTTCCACAACAAACAGAGAAACCGATGATTACCATGTCACATATGCCCAAAACTAATGTTGCTAACTAATTCAAGAACTTCTCTTTTCTATAAATGACTTTCGATTTTCTACGCGTATATAAGTAGATGACTTGATCACTTTTAAGAGTACTTCAATCACATCAAATATTATAAAACGATTTAGATAAAACTTGAAAATTATCACACAGTCTGTTTCTACTTAACAAATTCACATATTAATCAAGTATATTAAACGTTATACATACATACTTACATAAGTAAACTAAAAGGATTCAAAATATAAGGTGCGTTACTTTATTGTTATCATCATCCGGTGCAGTGTTCGACTCAACCGCTCGGCATTTAACCACTCGGTTTCCACTAATCACTAACCTAAATGTACAATTCACACCATTAAACTTATACTCCAAACACAAAATTCACAAAAATATCACAATAAACACAGACTGAACAAACTTCACCTGGAAATGCATTTCACGGAATAATTAGTCCGTGTGCGACCGTACGATGAAATGAACGGCTGAAATCGAAGGTCACGACTTGAATTACAATGTGATAACGGAACGAAGTTGCCGCGAAAACAAGCCGTTGTGGTCATAATTGCTGTTAAGCTCATGTTAAAGCATCAGACATTGAGATTAATGGTTTGATAGATTAGGGTTTTATGGGAATTGAATTGATACAGTTGAGGGTTTTTTGGGTGTATGGATTGTTAAAGGTGGAGAGGGAAAGGAACGAGATATTTCAAAATCTTATCTTCTTAAAAATATGCAAAAATAGAATAAAAACATACGGAATGTTTTTAAATTAAAATTAAATTGTTAGTTATTATGTACCCGCCTAATTGTACTGGTTTTTAGTGGTGGGCTGGTAGAATCACTGCTATTAAATGACAATAGTTTTTAGTTAGGGCTTAAGCCCATTAAACCTTTTTACTTGTCTGTTCACTAAGGATGCGTTTGTTTGCCTCTTAATATAATGGTTCAGTACTGAATGCTAAATCATTCAGCATTCAATGCGTTTGTTTCTGACCTCTGAATGACATATGATGCTGAATGGTTCAGAATTCAGCTCTGAACCATTCAGAGATGAAACACTCTCTTAACCATTAAGAGCCTAAATTATCTATAATATTCTCCTCAAATCATATGTTGATCACATAACTAACAAGTATATTGAAATTTTTATTCATGTCACACGTTAATAAGGTAGTTTTAGTCAGTTCATATCATTCATCCTAAATGATTATCAAACAACTTATTTTTCATTCAAAGCAAACATTATTCAGAGGCTCTGGACCATTCAGATTCTGAATCATTCAGGTTTTTCTCATTCAGTTTTATCAAACGCACCCTAAGTTGGTTGATTCCTAGTATTATGACTGGAGTATATGTTTAGGGATAATTATTCTTAATAGATTTGTAAGAGTATTATTTCGACACATAATTCTTCTATAGATTTCATTAATATTCGAGGTCACTAGTTTATCCTCATATATACGATAGATTGGTCTCAGCTCAGGAGGAAGAACTGGTAATAGACACAAAACCATCCATTTTGGTTCTATATCTGTTCGAATAAAATGCTCAGTCGAATTCATGCGTCTAAGCAAAAAAAATCTTTTCTTCTTCCAACTTTTCGATCTTTCAATTCATTCTGTTCCTCTTCCTCCATTCCTTTCCATTCTACCAATAATGAAGAATCTACAAAGATTCGTAAATTTAGATTAGTTGGTTGTTATGTAGTTTACATCAATTTACTGATATAGACTTTAATATTTTAGCATTACTGGTCCTTGTAGTTTACAATGATTCCTAAATTTTACTTCAGTCACATGGCACATGATGACAGTAGAGAAAAAAAACTGCTAGTTCTTTGTATATTAGTTAAGGATCGAAATTATCTCAGTTTACATTATAACTTGATTGATCAAGTTGTAATTGTCGTTAGAGAGATGAAATAAATAAATAAAAATTACTACTTTTCAGCCTCTTAATAATTACTCGTATAACTTGACCTATTAAGTAATTTTACTACTTGAGAGGATCCCAATCTATTAATTAGAATCAAACAAAAAACGCATAGTTTGAAAACATCATGCAATTAACAAATCAGATGATAACAAAAACCACTCATCACAAACAAGACTCCATTAGGTTTGTTTTCATCATTTCACAAACAAGACACCATTAGGTTTGTTTTCATCATTGTTGTCAGTGTAGCCCTTTTTAACTTAATGGAGCAACATGTGATAAACCAAGACGTGTGTTGTCACTGCATCATTGATGAAGATCCTCGCTGCTTTGTGTTGTTAGCCACCACACCACTGCCGTCATGAACCTATAACTTCTGGAGGCTCACTTTTATTATTAATTTGCTGTCTTGTCAATTTGAGGGTAAAATAATAACATTGGACAAAATGATAAAAATGATAAGTAATGAAAGAGAAAAAACAAATATTTTATTAAAAATGTGTAGTTAATCCATTCATGATGGATGACATTACTTTTCTACTTATTAATCCTTATATTTATATGTTAATAAGTGCTAAGTAAACAAGTAATTACCCGACTCAGTACTTCCTTTTAATATGACAAAATTGCTGAAATGGTCCCTGTGGTTTGTACCAAAATGCTGATTTAGTCCCTAGGGTTTTTTTGATGGATTTCGTCCCTGTGGTATGCAAATCGAACTGAAATAGTCCCTCACGCTAACGGTCGTTAAAAAATTCCGTTAAATCAGGTCACATATTATGCACATGAGGGTATTTTAGGCATATTAATTAATTCTTTTATTTTATCCTTTAATTCATCATCTATCTTCATCTTCCCCAAATCAACACCATTAAAAACCCTAAAAACTAAAACCAAATTAAAATAACTAGATCCATCACTAAACCGAGTCTCATATAACAAATATCACAGCTAATACCGAGTGTGATTCATGAAGCCTGGTGTGACGACCCAGAAATTTTCGACCAAATTTAAACTTAATCTTAATATAATTTCGACACGATAAGCAAAGTCTATTAAACCGGGTATCAAAATTTTTGAACTATTTACATGATTCAGTTGACCTTCGACTATTTCCGACGATTCACGAACAATAGTTTATGATTAGATGTGTATCTATATATAATAACTTGCAAGACTATAACAAAGTATTAAATGTTATATTATAAGATTATTTGTTTCAATACGTATATAATTAATATAATTATTTACTTGACATTTAATTATATATGTAGTAGTTGAAATATATATATATATATATATATATATATATATATATATATATATATATACATAATTATTAATTGTATGAATATTATAATGTATAAATATTAAATATTCAACATGAGATATGATATAAATGTTACATAAGTATTAATATGTAAAAATTAATAGTTTAAACTTAATTACAAGTTAAACTATAGTTGTTATATTAATATTATTATTACATTCATTATTATTGTAAATATTAATATTAATAATAATATCAGTATTATTAATATTGATATCTAAATTATTATGATATTATTATTACTAATATTATTGCTATCTTTATTAATATCATTAATATATTATAATGAGTAGTAAAATTTTGATTAAGATTGTTATTATTATTATTTTTATATTTACCATTATCATTAATATTAGTAATTCTAATCTAATATATTTATTAATATCATTGTTATAAGTATCATAATTTTTTATGCTAGTATATTTACAAATTATTATTTATATCATCATTATTAATAATAATGTTTCTATTTTATTATTAGTATCTCTATTATTATTACTTAGTATTTTTATATATAATTAGTATTAATATTACCAGTATATTTATTTAATTATTATTAATAATAAATAATATATATATATATATATATATATATATATATATATATATATATATATATATATATATATATATATATATATATATATATATATATATATATAAAAGAAAAGAGTACCAGTTTGTTACATGTAACTATCATTACTGTGTTTAAATTTGTTTCCTGTCTGATTTTGTTATACGTCCATATCAATCCATCTAATTGATCAATGATACTCTGATTATATATACTAATTTCTATAAATCATAAGAGAAACTAAAAAGAAACCCAGAAAATAAGTTCGACACTCTGTACATTCATCTTTTTCACCATATTTTGATCTAGAACAAATTTTTAAAATGTAATAATGCATTCTTGTTAGGAATCGTCTATCTAAACTATCTGTAAGTTTTCAATCCTCAATTATTTCTATTAATTTCTAATTTGAGAGTCAAAGTTTTGGTTTTCAAAGTTAACTAAGTGTTCTTGAATCAAATTCGAGTTTGTTTTGATATCTCCAGTTAATTTGATGATCCATAAAGATTATAGAAATGATTTGCAACACAATTCATGTTGTAATCATAACCTATAACACTCTTAATCTAAAAATCAATTTTTGAGTTCTTGAGTTCTTCACAGTGATATACACTAACATGAATTTGAAACAAATTTCAAAAATTAAAAATATAAAGTTGTTAGGAATTATTTACTTAAACTTCCTGCAAAATCTCAAGTTCCAATTCTTATTAACGAATACGAATTTGCGAGTCAAAGTTATTTTGTCAAAAGTCAACTAATTTGTTCATCGATAAATTAGAGCCTGTTTTGATGTTTTAAGTTCAATTGACGATTCCAATAGTTTTTAGGAATGATTTGAAACATATTTCATGTTGTAAAGATTGTCCAAAACGAACTCAAAATTGAAAACAATTTTTTTTTAAGGAAGCTACTAGCTTCAGCAGTAGGTTGTTTTTCAGAACTCCGAGCTCGAGTGTTAACTTTAGAGAGCACGGTACACAATTTGCAAGCACCATCAGTATCACCAACACCAGTAACATCACCAGCCTCAGCACCAACAACACTAGTACCACCACCAACAACATCCGCATCACCAGCTTCGACATCTCATTCTGTACCTCGAGTATAATCATCGTTCTACATGACGTTCTACATCATTTATCTTCGTTCAACATAGCAATTATGTAATCTCTAATGTTTTAGAGATTATATATTCTTGTTTAACGGTAAATTAAATGAGTTTAATATCATATTGACTCATTAAATCCATGATTACATCTGAAGAAAATATATAGGTATTTATATTTTTTCATCAAGATTGTAATTAAAAATTCTTTCGTACAAACTGTTAATGGTGAAAATATTTTAACGGGTAGGTAATACCCGAGGAATATTTAGATTTCACATTAATAAGTTAAACTGTACATTCTTCGAATCTTATTCAACAGTCATTTACTATCCTACTTACATTCACAGATATACGAATCCGTTCACCACAGAATAACGATTTTCATTCAATTTCATATTTGGATTTTGACTTATCAAAATCCAACAAGTGGCATGATGAAGAAAACATTGTATAAAATAAAATTTGTTAGAAACAGACAATTTAACTATGAGAAATTTTAAGAATCCACGCTAATAAAATCCTAGCTAACTGTTCCTAGCTAACTGTTAATTCCATATTACATTTTATTTATCGCAATTTATTTATCGCAATTTAATTATCGCAATTTATTTATCGCAATTTAAATTCTCGCAATTTCATTTATCGTCATTTAAATTCTGTTATTTATTTTACGCACTTTAAATATAGGGACACGTATACAAGGTTTTGACATATCATATCGACGCATCTATATATATTATTTGGAATAACCATAGACACTCTATATGCTGTAATGATCGAGTTCGCTATACAGGGTTGAGGTTGATTCTATAATAATATATATAATTTGAGTTGTGATCGAGTCCGTCACGATACATATTAATTAATTCGAATATTATATATTAAATTATTGAACTGCTAACTGAGGACTATCGACTGTGGACTAATAACACTGGACAATTAAAATGAATTAAAATATTGATTATAACATATGAAACTAAATATTTCTTCAAGTTTGCCACTTGATTTCATCTTAAACCTCATTGGTATTTTGACGGTTACAATCTGAATTCAAACCTTTCATGATTCTTGAAAAACACCTCAATCGAGAGGATGAACCAACCGCACTTCATCTACAGAAGAAAAGATTGATGCATATAGTTATGCACCTGAAAAACTCTTGGAACCTGAGTAAACATTTAACACGTATCTGTGCTAGCTCCTTTGACGTTGTTATTATCGAAAATAACTTTACAATTCCTTTCCAAAGTAGCCAACTTTGTCACAGCTCCAGCAAGTCAACTTCGAATTCCATTCGAATTAGTCTTATTATAACATCGATATATAAGTTTGCCTGTCGTCATCGTTACCAGAGAACCGTTTATATTCCACCACATTAGCAGTAAACTTACCAGAAACTTCATTACTCACCGGCTTAAGTTTCTCCGAAGAACCATTATATTTATTCGTTAAAACCTTATCATATACTCATCCGTATCTTGAAACTAGAACTGACATACCAATTACCGGGAATCAGCAATCAGTACTTTGAAAACTCGCAGCATGTCTACATCAACAGTTATATATATAACATTTATTTTATAGAATTTTGATTTTCCATTTTGAAATTCTGAAAAGCACTCAATCTACGAATCAATACTCCAAAGTTTGAAAAAGCGGAATGAAACAGCAGAAATGGTATACAACCAAAAACGACCTTAACAGTCAAAAGTATGATGATAAAGAATGGAGTGTTGGAAACGCTCAATAGAAAATTTAGTACCAAAAACCGGATTGAGCAAACCATGAAGAAGACTCTGAACAAATTATAAGGACTAAACTTGTACATAAAGAATCTAAATGATTCTGTTTCTGACGAAATCTTTAGCGAATACCTTACTCCTTAACCACTCTAAATCATCGTGAATGAATTTCTTCATCACAATTTGATTCTGAAATCCTAAGATATCATCGTACCTTTCTTTATTAATATCCTCAATATTTCTGAAGATATCTTCATAAATATTCTCGTTCGATATTAATTATCTCTCTGCGCTATCCGTATTATATCATAAAAGGAAACTGTTTTAGTTTCTATATTCTGCGAACCTTCGAATTTAAAATATGAATGTTTTTGAAGTAGTGTTGGAAACTGATGCATGAGTTAGTATAATATAATGACACTTGATCAACGTGATTATATTACAGTAAGTTATGCTGAGTTTCTAATGGAACGTGATGATTCACAGATCATAACGTCATCATGTGACATGTTACACGACTCTTACATTCTACCTAATCTCCAAACATATCGAGAACATATCTTCTTAATAGTTCTATCTTTTCTCTTGAATTTTGGTAATGTAATAAATCAAGATCATGCTATTCCAATCTTTCTCTTAGAACGTTAATCATGTTCATTCGAAACTTCATACTTACAAATTCTGGATCATTATTCATTCGACTTAAAGTCGAGAAGAGAAAACAAAAGTTAGAATTGAGGGAGAAAGAATAGAGGGTGTGAACTGTGAAAATAAAGAAATGAAGAGGGTGGATTTATAGTGAAAAATCCGACAGAGAAATCAATATAGATTATCGCATTTAACCAAAGAGGATTCTAATTTCCTTAATTACCGAAGAATCAAATCGTATTACAAAGATTTTCTCCAAATCTCCTGAACTTTGGAAATCGATCATATCTACGTCAAAAGATATGACGAATCTACATTTACTCAAGTCACTCTTTTGTGATAGCTTCACTCGTACGCTTCGAGTAATCGAATTGTTTTATCCATATTACTCAACAGTAATAAAACACTATTTATCAGCTCATATTAGTCAGGAAAACATTTTTATTGTTAGTCACGACGACCACTCTCAAATTTCGGGACGAAATTTCTTTAACGGGTAGGTAATGTGACGACCCAGAAATTTTCGACCAAATTTAAACTTAATCTTAATATAATTTCGACACGATAAGCAAAGTCTATTAAACCGAGTATCAAAAATTTTGAACTATTTACATGATTCAGTTGACCTTCGACTATTCCCGACGATTCACGAACAATAGTTTATGATTAGATGTGTATCTATATATAATAACTTGCAAGACTATAACAAAGTATTAAATGTTATATTATAAGATTATTTGTTTCAATACGTATATAATTAATATAATTATTTACTTGACATTTAATTATATATGTAGTAGTTGAAATATATATATATATATATATATATATATATATATATATATATATATATATATATATATATATGATTAATATACATAATTATTGATTGTATGAATATTATAATGTATAAATATTAAATATTCAACATGAGATATGATATAAATGTTACATAAGTATTAATATGTAAAAATTAATAGTTTAAACTTAATTACAAGTTAAACTATAGTTGTTATATTAATATTATTATTACATTCATTATTATTGTAAATATTAATATTAATAATAATATCAGTATTATTAATATTGATATCTAAATTATTATGATATTATTATTACTAATATTATTGCTATCTTTATTAATATCATTAATATATTATAATGAGTAGTAAAATTTTGATTAAGATTGTTATTATTATTATTTTTATATTTACCATTATCATTAATATTAGTAATTCTAATCTAATATATTTATTAATATCATTGTTATAAGAATCATAATTTTTTATGCTAGTATATTTACAAATTATTATTTATATCATCATTATTAATAATAATGTTTCTATTTTATTATTAATATATCTATTATTATTACTTAGTATTTTTATATATAATCAGTATTAATATTACCAGTATATTTATTTAATTATTATTAATAATAAATAAAATATATATATATATATATATATATATATATATATATATATATATATATATATATATATATATATATATATATATATATATATATATAAAGAAAAGAGTACCAGTTTGTTACATGTTACTATCATTACTGTGTTTAAATTTGTTTCCTGTCTGATTTTGTCATACGTCCATATCAATCCATCTAATTGATCAATGATACTCTGATTATATATACTAATTTCTGTAAATCATAAGAGAAACTAACAAGAAACCCAGAAAATAAGCTCGACACTCTGTACATTCATCTTTTTCACCATATTTTGATCTGGAACAAATTTTCAAAATATAATAATGCATTCTTGTTAGGAATCGTCTATCTAAACTATCTGTAAGTTTTCAATCCTCAATTCTTTCTATTAATTTCTAATTTGAGAGTCAAAGTTTTGGTTTTCAAAGTCAACTAAGTGTTCTTGAATCAAATTCGAGTTTGTTTTGATATCTCCAGTTAATTTGATGATCCATAAAGATTATAGAAATGATTTGCAACACAATTCATGTTGTAATCATAACCTATAACACTCTTAATCTAAAAATCAATTTTTGAGTTCTTGAGTTCTTCACAGTGATATACACTAACATGAATTTGAAACAAATTTCAAAAATTAAAAATATAAAGTTGTTAGGAATTATTTACTTAAACTTCCTGCAAAATCTCAAGTTCCAATTCTTATTAACGAATACGAATTTGCGAGTCAAAGTTATTTTGTCAAAAGTCAACTAATTTGTTCATCGACAAATTAGAGCCTGTTTTGATGTTTTAAGTTCAATTGACGATTTCAATAGTTTTTAGAAATGATTTGAAACATATTTCATGTTGTAAAGATTGTCCAAAATGAACTCAAAATTGAAAACAATTTTTTTTTTAAGGAAGCTACCAGCTTCAGCAGTAGGTTGTTTTTTAGTTTTTTTTTGAATTTTCTTAATTACAAGAACACTTTTATTTTTTGTTTCATGTTTGTTTAAAAGTCCTAAAACCATTTTGATGATTGACTATTAAGAATGAAGTTGTATGATCGTTTGGATTTTGGTGAAGAAGATGAAGTGGGTTGAAACATGTAATAGATAAATACTTTGGGTTGTATTATAAATCAGATAAACAAGACAGAGGGAATGGTTAAGGGTGTTTGCGGGTGAGCGAGAGGTCTCGGGTTCGAGCCTTGTTCAGGACATTTTTTTTAGAAAAGCTTTGGAAGGTAGATTTCATTACCAAAATTATTATTATTATTATTATTATTATTATTATTATTATTATTATTATTATTATTATTATTATTATTATTATTATTATTATTATTATTATTATTGTTATTGTTACTAAAATTATAATTTTTATCATTATTATTACTAATATGTGTATTATTACTATTATTATGATTAGGATTATTATTATTATCAAGATAACACAAACTGTTATTATTATTATTCATATTAGAATTAGTATCATTATGTACTTATTAGTATTATTAGAATCATTATTAACATATGTATTATCATTATTATCATTATCATTTTTATTATTAGTATTATCATTATTAATAAAGTTATTATTAGTAGGACTATTATTAGTAAAATCATTTATATCAAAACTATCATTTTTAACAAATAGATATTTGGTACATAAAACCTACTTATTATATATACTACAACTATATTAATAATCTATATAACTATATACAACACATATTAACATTTCTTATATAAATACCGACATACAACAAATTCGATATTTTTAATATAATACTATATATATATATATATATATATATATATATATATATATATATATATATATATATATATATATATATATATATATATATATATATAACTAAATGTATAGATTCTAATCATTTTAAATATATATAAAATAAATATATATAACATATACTTTAAAATATAATATAAGTATATATTTTTAAATGGAATTTAATATAAATTATATAAACTACAAACACATAAATAATATATAATTAATAAAGGAAATTATGTGATTTCCATTATATTTTTTAATAGATATACAATTGATATAGGTTCGTGAATCCGAGGCCAACCCTGCATTGTTCAGTTTCGTCATATGTATTTTTACTACAAATACAGTATTGTGAGTTTTATTACTCCCTTTTTATATATATATTTTTGGGACTGATCATACATGCGTTGCTTTTATAAATGTTTTACGAAATAGACACAAGTACTTAAAATTACATTCTATGGTTGGATTATTAAACCGAATATCGCCCTTCAAGTCTGGTAACCTAAGAATTTAGGGAAATGGCTCCTGATTGACGCGAATCCTAAAGATAGATCTATGGACCTTGACAAGTCCCATTCGGGGTATGAATGCTTTAGTACTTCGAGATTATTATTATACAGACGAGAGGTTCTGTTTGGGGATATTCTATGCATTAAAGTTAACGTCGGTTACCAGGTGTTCAATCCATATGAATGATTTTTATCTATATGCCGTGCGAAATGCCTGATACGAGATTAAGTTTATAAGAAATTGAAATATGAAATCTTGTGGTCTATTAAATTATTAGAAATGATTGTTATGATAAACTAATGAACTCACCAACCTTTTTGGTTGACACTTTAAAGCATGTTTATTCTCAGGTATTAAGGAAATCTTTCGCTGTGCATTTGCTCATTTTAAAGATATTACTTGGAGTCGTTCATGGCATATTTCAAAAGACGTTGCATTCAAGTTGTTGAGTTCATCAAGATTAATAATAAGTCATTCATAGTTTGGATATATTATGAAATAGTATGCATGCCTGTCAACTTTTGATGTAATGAAAGTTTGTCATCTAAAAACGAATGCAATGTTTGTAAAATGTATCATTTAGAGGTCAAATACCTCACAATGTAATCATATGTTATTGTATTCGTCCTTCTGGATTAGGATGGGTCGTCTCACCTGGATACCGAATATGTTCATCTTCCTCTTGATGAACATCAAATCACCAAAAGCTTTATCTCAATCAAATTAGCAATTAAATCTGATTGAAGCATGATCAAGAGACATCGATTAACAAGTTTTATGTAGAAATCAGATCGAGAACAGCAGCATATTTCAGAAATCGTGATGAACAGTCGGTTAGCTTTGAAGAACACCAAAATATGAAGTGTATATTTAGCCAATCTCAGTCCACGATTACAACATGAAATACGTTGCAAATCACTAATAGAATTCTCGATTATCAATTACAACAACAGAAATTGCTTCAATCAATCCAATTGAAACTTTGACCAAAAAGTTTCATTCGTTGACTTTCGAATCTAGAGATCATTTAACATTTTTCAGATCAATTTGTTGCTTCACGAAGCTTGAGTAAACGATTAGGAATCTGAATATAGGATCAATTTGATCTATGAATAAGTCATTTGTTCCAGAGAGCAAAGTCGATTGATATCCAGGTACTGTAGCACGAAAATCAACAAATTATCACTCGAATCGATTTTGTTGATCTTGTTTTTGACGAAAACGAAGTGATCAGTGATTGATTGTTGATCGATGAAGGTTGAATCTTTGATTAAAAGATGAAGATGCTCGATGATGATATCAGATAGATGGATTCGGTATTCAATAAAAGAAGACACGGTATTTTTTTTGTTTTATTTTTATTTTTATCTGGTGTACTGTATATGTCTTGAGAGAGATTGAAGTTTTTCAAAGGGAAGACAAACGATCATTTCAACAATTTTGGTACAAATCACAAGGACAATTTCAGTAATTTTGTCAATAAAGGAAACAAACGGACGAAAATACCCTCATATGTCTGGCACATGACTCGAGTTAACGGCTTTTTTTGACGGCCGTCGGTCAGAGGGACTAAATCAGCAACTTTTACAAACCACCGGGACCAAATCCATCAAAAAAAGTACATGGACGAAACCATCATTTTGGTACAAACTACATGGACCATTTCAGCAATTTTGTCTTTTAATAATTAGTCTCACTAAGCTCCAAGTAAATAGACCTTAAATAAACAAAGGCTTATATCATACATTCACACTGTTATAACAATTTGTCAATAACCAAACGATCATTGACCTAGCGTTATCAAAGTAACTCATTAACCTTTAAGTTGCGAGTTTGAGACCCGTAATTCATAAACATATTTGTGGATAAATTCGTATTAAGTGTGTGAGTTGTCGTTTTGACAAAAATTAATTTAAATATATTTGTTTTTTAATCTTGGTAAAAATTGAAACAAAAAAGGTAAAAGTTGAAACTAGTAGTTATACATACATGGGCCAAATATTATTTTGTGATCCAAAATTATACGGAGGTAGTAACTTAATGGGCCTAAATATAATAAGCGTAACTTGTACAGGCCCATGAACATGTATACTCACTTTCAGCTTTCCAGTTAAAACCAAACTAAAATCCCCAATTAACAAAGTTTTCAGACAAACCCTAGAAATCCTCAATCGGAAAATCAGTAACCGAAATCGGAAATGACGACGACAAACGGAACCACCACGACCACCACCATTTCCGCAACCAATAACCCTAAAAAAACGAATCTATTAGATCATCACTCAATCAAACACTTACTCGATGAAACTGTCACTGAGGTACACTTTAATTGCACTCGCCAATACCAAATTCTCGCTAATAATACCTCAATTTTATAATATAACTCGTTATTAATTTGATGCAGATCGTTACGAATCGCGGTTACAATGAAGATGTGAGAATGAGTAACGTTAGATTGTTGATCGGTGCGATCATTGTAATCGTTGCTCTTTTTGCTCAGTTTTACAATAAGAAGTTTCCAGATAACCGAAATTTCCTCATTGGATGCATTGTATTATATCCTTTTTAATATTTTGAAATTGCATCTGATTTGATTATTGTTATGCTTGTAATATTGTTGATTTTGTCTTTATAAAAAAAAAAAAAAGGAATGGTTAATACGTGAGTTTTGTTTAGTCCTTGACTATGGCAAGTATGTGCTATTCAATGGGATATTGCAGCTGGTCATCTACACTAAGGAAAAGAATGCGTTTTTGCTTACTTATCCTCCTTCAGTAAGTTTTAATTTTAAGTTTTTAAAACTTATAATAGATTTTTAGTATTGAACTTTTGGTGAATTATATCGAAGTTTATATGTTCTTATTGATTACTGATATTGAACTGTTAATGAAGATGACACGTATATGCTATATTCTTATATTATTATTACATTATTTAAGATTTAAGATGGAAGCATTGTTTTTATGTAATGAGCCCAGAAATATAATCTGGTTATAGCATGTTTTTCCATATACAAACCTGAAATTCGATACTTTAAGGGTTTATTTGAGGTGAAGGTGCTTTCTGGAATTTTTTCACGAAATGCCTGCTAAACAGAAAACTTGTTTAAATATCAGGTTGAAATTGGAAATGGAAATAAAACTTTTTGAAATTTTTTTAATTATACTTTATAAAACTCCATTATACAGTTTTCAACTTTTTTATCAGAGATGGAAACCTCTTATTGTCTAAGCTGTACAATGATAACAATTGAGCACATTATGAAAAAAAAAAAAAATAAATAAAAATCAACTGATTCTCTAAAGATAAAAAAACTCGTCCTGTATCTAGAAAAATGAGGAGTAAAAATTAATGAAAATCTTCTACCGCTTCTAGTATGATAAACACCTATTCAGTGATTTATTGGTAAGACTAGAATAGAGTAGGCAGTAGTTTCATCTAGTTGCTTTTAGATGTTTTGCTGCACACACACATGTACTTGTAGTGTCTAGTGTTTGAGCAGCTATATCAGTTTGGATATGCCCTTGTGTTTTTGCTGGATAAGTATAGATGCTATCTTGACTGATTTTTCAATACAATTGTACGACATTTAATTTAGCCTAACTGCAATTAAGTTCGTAGTTATGACTTCTAAAATCCTTTATATGAAATCGGAGTGGTGCGTCCACTTTGACATGTTTGTGACTTTGTGTACCAAAATAAACAATTTTTGTACATATGAATATACGATTTTAGGTTTCAAGGTGTCTTTTGAAGAAGTCTTTAGATATTTAACATTCCTGTCATCTTAAGTAAAGTACTTTATGCTGCAAAAGATCTTTGGAACTTGTATGTTGTATTTTTTAGTAAGGCATATAATGCACTCTGTTGCCCAAACCTGAATCAGCATGGTGCATCTGCTAGAAATTCTTAAAGGCTTATCTCTAATAAACGTGTAATCACAACAAAGGCCCAATCAACATTGTCTAACTTCCTTTACTGGGAACAATTTTAGCATAAAATTCCAATTTCAGTAATGATGATAACTTCTTGATGTCAGAGATGCAAGTTCTTTTTTAATTTTCAAGGAATAATTAAGATGCTGAATTTGCTACGAATCTCAGGTTTTGCACTAAAAGATTGGGCAGTATATTAAAGTCTTACTCATTGCCTAGATTAATTCAGAAGCAGTATCTTGCCATTTGCCCCATATTTGATCTTTTGTTTTCATATAAGCCTATATGTTTTTCTTGTTGTGTTGGACCTTTGCATGATGTTGCATCATGCAAGCCATATTTCATGAAGTCCAAGCATTAGTTGCTTGGACTATACGGTTTCTGAGAGACTCATTACATGATGGCATTGATTGCGGGTGTGGAATATTTGATCTTTCTAGTGCACACCCTTCTTAATTGCGGTTGTGGAATATACGGTTTCTGAAAGACTCATTACATGATGGCATTGATTTGAAATTACCCTATGATAACCTTTTTGTGCCTGGGACTCTGGGAGATGAATATAAATCCCAACCTGTTACCAGGCTTCTCTTTTGTCATTTACAGTCCATCTATTATGATGGTGGTTTTGGCATGGTCCCACACGTGCTTATGAACAACATACAATATATTTATATGCTTAATATTATTCAAAATCAGATAGCTATTTGACCTAAGTGAAACACAGCAACTAGGTTAAAACGAATACCAAATATTACATATTTGTTAATAGGGAACTATCTTTCTAAGCAAAAAACATTTGTATCAAAAAGGTCTTGGTCAGGTTTGAAGAAGTGGAGTGTGGTAGTCTATATGGTAAGTTTAACTCTCCCTACGTCGTCAATCATCTCAGAACACAAGTTTAAAACTTATAGTTTTGATATGTCATAAGGATGTTATTAATTTGAGCTTTTTGCTATAGTTGTTATGTTGTTATATATTCTTACTTGACATCTCTGAGTAATGTTTAAATAACGCTTGATATAGAATGTGACATGTTTTTGATTTTGGTAGGACTCTATTACTTATAATAGTTTGTATCATGACAGGGTTCTGCTTATAACAGCACTGGGTTGATGATATCTTCTAAGTTGCCCAGATTCTCTGACATGTATACTCTCACTATAGCTAGTGCCGATCCAAAATCCATTTCTGCAAAACCTACTGTAGAGTTCACCAAAAGCGTTACTAAATGGTCCTCTCTCTCTCTCTCTCTCTCACACACACACACACACACACACACACACTCTCACCCACACACACATATACTTGAACAAACACTAAACTACCATCTTCAGTAAACGGCTTGCCCTTGTTCGATCATATATAACAGAGGTGTCAAGTTGGGCGGGTAGGGCAACTAATCAAAATGAGTTTGGATTGAAATGGTCATCTTTTAGACTTTTAATGCATATCAATATGGGCAGGGCTGGGTTGGGATGATTGCAAATCATTTTTCGTCCAGAACTATGAAATCCTATGTTAATTTAATTTATGAATTCCAGAATATAGAATGTGGTAACCACACTGAAAAATAATCATAACTACTAATAATTTGAGTCTTTTACGGAGTAATAAAATGATTACCATTGAGCAATTTTCAACCCATTCCCATTGGACTAATTTTGTTATGTGACTCATTGATAAAACACCGCTTGTATAGTTGTATTGATCCTTTCATGAGTAAAAAGGTTCTAAATTACCACCTATATTTTTTCAGTTATAAACTCAACTCAAGGAAGACAAATAATGTAATGGTTTCATGTTGGGTATAGGGATAGGGATTTTTGTTGAATTTTAGTTGGTTTATTAAGTTGGCATGGGTATTTTACAGGTTCACAAAGGACGGAGTGTTGGTGGAATGGTTGTTCTGGAAAGATGTTGAGGCCCTAGTTACCAACTATGCTAACGCTAACAAGAAAAGCAAGTAAACTTTGAACTTCATATTGAATTGTGATCCATAAGGGATATAAACAAAATATCGAGAACTCGTAGACATATTTTACCAAACAGTAATGGATATTTTTATTTTAAACCTACAAACATGTGAGTGGATTTGGTACTTTACTGGCAAAATTTATTGAAAATCCACATATGGCTTTTTTAAATGTATCGCTATCTAAATGCCGCCTTTCTCATTTGCTGTGGTATCAGTTAATTGATACAACTGTTTAACCATATTGAGGCACGTAAAAACGTTCTCTAATTCAAAACGTTCGAGTTGTCGGCTGATGATAGCGCTATCTGGTGTACAAACCAACTTGCAGATTCTCATAAAATTTGTTCCTGGATTTTATTACCTGACTGTCTGTCCTCCAGTCATCAACCAAGGCCTGTAATAATTGATTCAACTGTTTTAACCTTCTTGAGTACGCAAAAAACGTCAACTCATAATGTTCGAGTTGTCGGCTGATGATAGCTATCTGGTGTACCAACCAACTTGCAGATTCTCACAATTTGTTCCTGGATTTATTACCCTAGTGTTTGTATTCCAGACATCAATCGGGGCTGTTTCCAGTTGTATGATATATTAAGTTCAAACTGCTAACATAAATATTAGGGGTGAGCACTAGATGATTTAAGTTGATTATGTCCCTAAGATGAACAATCAACTGAATTGTCAGCTAAGAGAAGCTGAAAACCGAACTTTCTCGGTATCGATTATACCCATTTAGTTGGGTTGGGTTCTAGTTAAAGCCAGTTATTAACTGAAAGATCCCATCAGCAAAAAAATCTAAATATGTAGAGTATAAAATAATGTGATCCTTATTTGTATATAGTTGCTGATATGCGGGTATTGCATTGTTTAAGTTTGATCAAGCTCGGGTTTAGTTAGATTTTGCTCATTGTTTAGCGATTAGAGTTCGCTTAAAGCTTCCGAGCCTTGCAGTGGTTTGTGGTTTCGATTGTGCCTTTGTTCGTTTTTTTAATCTTCTGATGAATAGACTTAGTTTTAATATTATCGTTATTATAGCAACCAAAAAAAAAAAAAAATACCTGTTGACAAAGAGTCAACTCCAAGGCCACAAAATGAAACCAAAAATAAAAAACTTAGGAATCATTTAATCATGTGGACTTGTGCGAGTCATATTTGTAGTATAATAACCTCTCATTTTTCAAGATGCGGCTTATGGGGGAGAAATTTAGTTAACCTAGAATTGACTAGACAAATGACTAAAAACTGAATTAGAAATATAAATTAGAGACAGAAAGGAGTGTCTAGTCGATGATTGATTGTGTTGGAGATTTGAAATGATGTGATCCTTATGGTAGATTTGAGATGTTAACTGATGCACCTTGACATTGTCATATTGGTGTTCAAAACTCATCCCGTGTGTCGAAACTATAAAAATATGATATTTTGTATGGTTAAATGATGTGTTAGACTGTGTCTGGGCCCATCAAGAGCCATAGTTAGTTGTTGTTTTCATTTGGTGGTTTTTTATCGTTGTTAATATCGGCAAGACCCTGCCAGATGATGTCTGCTGGTTGGTAGTGAGAGGACCCTTAGTACATGCATACCCAAAAGGGGGCGCGTGGATATTATGTGGAGGTTCAAGAATCTATGAAATGACATCTAAAGCTAAGGTTACGAAGTAAAGGAAGTCCGAGAGAAGTGGTGATCTCATCTTGCTTGCTGGGAGAGACGGCTTGCACCAGTGTGTATGGCCTACACCAACGGAGTATGATCTGGACCTAGATCGTATATGGACTAGTGTGCAGGATCGTAACTTTTGTGCGCCGAACGTGTGCACTCTTAATATTTGTATGTATTATTCTTATGTATATAAAAGAGGTTTCTTTTTTTAACGGTGATTAGGAATCACCGACGGAGTCCGAACGCAATGTCGGAACCCTTCTACCCGATTATTTCCTGGGACGAACATTAAAATCTCACCGCCCCTCAAGAAGAAACCCTCACGACGAATTCATACAGGCATTGCGTGTGTTAAAACCCCCTCGAGTAAGGCTCGAATGCAAGATGTCTACAACCTCCGAGACCCATGAAATGAGGCGGTAACCTTAAGGAATATATATTGCAGCTCTTGACGATCGAACCCCTGACTTCTCATCTGAGAAGTAAGGTCATAACCAATAAACTAAGACCTTGAGATTATATAAAGAAGGTTTGTTGAATATATGTTTATTTGTTCATAATTTAATTAATTATATTGCGTTTTGTTTTAGTTTTTTTTTTTTTTTTTTTTTTTTTTTTTTTTTCCTGTTATGTACATGTATGTGCTACGATAATATGTTTTATGTTAGCTACTCAAAACAATCTCTTAGATATATTGTATTCTACAGCTAATGTGTGTAAACTAAATTGCTTTTGTGGTAATTTTTATCTCATGGTTTGTTATCTCATGGTAATTTTCTTAACCCTACCCTGTTCCCATTACTCTCGGACGATACATCTCCACCAAGATATTCCGGAGACTAGAAATTCTTGTGAACCCAATGCCGGAATCGGATCGACTTCTGGAAACGGTGCTTCGACCAGCGGTAAGTTCACTGTCTTCATTGGCAGGATTGAGGGGTCTGTTACACGACACATGTTGGAGTCAATTTTTGGTAAAGTCGGTCGTTTGAAGGAGATCAAAATTTGGCCATCTAGGCGTTATTCGTTCATTTCCTTTACTAACGAAGTCGACGCTCTCAAGGCTGTTGAAGAACTTAACGGTTCTAAGGTTTTTGGTCGACCAATTTTTGTGGGTTGGCCAAAATTTCAAATTGATAGCAATTCCGGTCATTCAGGTGGTGGTTCAACCGGCAGATTTCGGCTTAATTTGAACATGAAGCTCTGGTGTAAAGCTGTACCAAATGATCTGATATTGAAGCAGCTTCATCTCGCGGTCCTATTAATCGATTTGGTTCCGATTGATGAAACAAAGGTTTCAAGTTTCTTGATTTCGTGCAAGGCTCAGGTTTCGCACATAACGAAATTTGGCCATTTTGGTTATATTTGCATCTGTGGGGATGAAGATAGCTTCCTGAATATCATCAATTCTTGTTCGTCGGATTTTCTGTCGATTTCACCTTTCTCATATTCGGCATCTTTTTTTCATCGATTGCTTGGGTGGAAGTCTTGGGTCTTCCTGTTACTTATGCATCTAAAGAAAATGCCTCTGAAATTGCTTCACTCTTTGGCGACGTGATGGCAGTGGCAACTATTACTTCTAATTTAGGTAATGTTGTTTCATCATTTGTTTTTGTTAAATCTTCTGATCCGAAACATATTCATGACTTAGTTGAGGTGGATTTGGTAGATAAGGTTTATTCTATATGTAACGTTTGGGTTTCAGAGATTTCAGATATTAATAATTTGAAGCGTGTTTTGTTTGATGTTTTCGACAAACACTTGATGGAGGCCACTAATAGGTTTATTGTGACTAGTGGTTCGATGGTTATTAATAATGTTGTTCGGGTCGATAAGGATTCGGTTTACTCTTCCCATACTGAGTCATTAGCTGTGTCTTTGAAGGGTTCTGTTGCTAGCAATAATTCGGTTTTAGGTAATAGATGTGTTCAAAATGGTGATGCTATTACGAATGATAATTGGGAGATTAGATTTGGTTCGTTGGATCCTTCTGTTTTGGATAATGTAATGCCGAAAACTCCCGTGGACAATGAAAATGTACCTACAGTGGGTGTTGGTGTTGGCGATTTGAATGTAAATGAGATTGGTTTTCCGGAAATCGTGAATAAGATGGGCAAGAGTAGTCGTGTTGACAAACAAGTGAACGGTTCTTGTAGAAATAAGGAGACTATAACAAAGTTGAAAACAGCAGAAGTTGCTGTTGCAGCGAAGTTGAAAACAGTAGCTGATGCGGCTGAATGTTTAGCTGCTGTTGGGCCTTTGCAGAGCCCATTTGATCCTAACACTGATGTATCTTTCGATGACCCGGAATCAAATGATGATAACATCACGTTTGCTGATAGATTGGCTCGTTTGAAGAAGGAGAAGAAGAAAAAGAAGGAAGATTTGTTGGCAAAAGAAAAGGAAGAAACGAAAAAAGATAGACCTAAACCGGTGTTGTTTGGTCTCAGTGGAAGAAAATATTGCGATTGCGAGGTTCCTTCATGTGAAGGTTTTTGTAAATCGTGGTACGTCTTGAATAGGCATGTTTCACGAGACTAATTTGAAGATGTTAACTTGGGGTCGAGAAGGAAGGCGACTAATGCTTCCACTTCGGGTTCTTATAATCTTAAAGATCACATTGAAGACTTGGATTATGGTGAAGCAATTCAAAACTTGTTTATGGGTCCTCAAGATTGTAGTAAAGGCGGTTTATTGGCAAATGGGAAAGGAATAATGACCGAGGAGGCTTTCGCGGCCTTTGATGTTATGATGACGAGTATGGTCGAGCAGAGCGAACCAGTTATCGCCACTCTTATCAACACTAGCGTGAACTCTAGTGTCCCGGTTAAAAACAAGAATCAACAAAAGAGAAAAAAGAGATTGTTTCAAGGTGCGGAAATGGAAGAATTCGGCGTTTTTATTAAAGATATTTGAGCTCGGAGGTATCATTTTAGTGTTTCGTAGTGTTATTTCGATTTTGTGTTTTGTCTCTTGTTAATTTGTAGTGTTTGTTTCGGTTATTGTTTCGGTATATTCATGTTAAGGTTCGGTATAGTTAGTTTGTAAGTGTGCCGCTTTCTAGGTACGAGCCTCTTCGGATTCCCTCTTGTATCTTTTGTTGAAAACGTTTTCTTTTCGAAAACGTGTTCCGTATTTATATAAGTTTTCGTTTTTTTGTCCAAAAAAAAAAAAAAAAGGCCAACAGGGTCAACCTACATATTCATATGTAAATGGACCTAATTACATGTGGATATAGATATGACAGTTAATTGGGTGTTTTAAAATAGTTTATATTATTCGTTAGCGTTTAAGAGTTTTTTTTTACCTCGTTGAGTATTTAAATTCTCGAGATCGGTCATGATGGTAATGGAATTAGTGGAGTAATAACTTACTAATATGAATTTGCGTATACAGCTTCATATAGTTCAATTTTCATAGTTTAATTTTTATTATTACATATAATGGAAATGGAAATTGTCACTTTTTTAATTTTCTTGAAACTTTTTAGAATAGTATCATTATAAAATTTTCTTACATTTCATTTAATTAATTATACTAATTTTTTATATGTGTATAATCAAAAGGTGTTCAATACTGTGTTGTCGTAGACGTTTTCTCGGAATAATGAGCGGATTTTCCACTTCTACTTAAACAATATTTACATTATCGAATGAAATATTTTCTGCAGCAACGCGTCGTAGCCATTACCAATGTTCATAATTAATGTTACGTAACTCTACCACAAAACATTCTGTATGTAATATATACATAGCAATTATGTGTATGACACTATCGAATAATACTAAACGCTATTATATCGTAAACCCAACAGCTAAATCCGAAAAATACATCAAACGGCAATCGCGCCACACGCAGTCCGTTATGTAGCTAGTTGGAATACAAGAATATAGTGTGTTATACGATCATACTCATAAATTTATCAATATTGCTTTTGATTTTTTAAACAACAAACACACGTCCAATTACAAATAACTTATCACGGGATTTGAACTCATAACTTCAAATTTGATAACACGTGTTTTATAACAAATATCACATAAATCTAATAATGGTAGCAGATGCATGTATAAGTTTCAAGTTTGAATCCTATATATCTAGAAGAAAAAAAACCTATACCACTTTGTGATTATGGAGGGTCACTCCGACGACTCCGAGCAACTCGTAACGAGAGATTTTTCTGGAATTAGTCAGCTCGTAAAACTAATCAAATATTCACATTAATTAAAATATTGACAAAAAACAAATTTAATCAATAACGTTGTTGGATGGGTTTATATCAATGGGTGTTCGATGATGAAATATTTGCTACTATAAAAGAAACAATGTCGGCAAGATGTGTCCTGTTATTAATTGTTTGTGCTCGTCCTTTCAATATCTTGACTTATCGTCCAACAAGTTTTCCGGTGACATTTATGGTGGTTTATTGTCTTATACCATTTCGAATGAGATAGTGCAGTTAACCACATAGTTTATAGGAATATATTTCGACTTGGTTCACTAGCAGCTCATAGGCCTTCCTTAAATGGCTGATGCTTTTTATATCACACACACACACACACACACACACACACATATATATATATATATATATATATATATATATATATATATATATATATATATATATATATATATATAGTAACCAATCGGGGAGAAGCGGGGGGAAGCAAATTTTTTTTTTCCGGCATCAAGATCACACGAAAATATGAACATTTAGAAGAGACACTTCGTGATGAATGTTATTATTTAGGCGGGAAAACGATCGACAAAAATAACATTCAAGATAATATTGTTCATGAAGAATATGAACGTTTTTTTTTCCATGTTTTGTGAAGTAAAATTTAGCCCGATTTAGAGTTTAGGGTTTAGGGTTTGGTGTTTTGGGTTTATTCCATAAACCCAAAACACCAAACCCTAAACCATAAGCTCTAAACCGTTCGTGTTAAAAACTCAATCTAAATCCTAAATCTAAACCCTAAACACTAAATTTCTAAACCCTAATATCTAAACCCTATAAACCCTAATATATAAACCCTAATATCTAAACCCCAATAACTAAAACCTCAACATACGCTCGAAAAACACGATAATTGTTATATATTACTTCTTCGAGCGTTTTCCCGCCAAAATAAAAACATTTATCACAAAGTGTCTTTACTAAATGTTCATATTTTCATCCCATCTATAATGTTCGTGAACAAATTTTTTTCAAAAAACGAAAAAAAAAAAGTTTTTGCTTCCCCCCCGCTTCCCCCCGATTGGTTACTTTCCTCTTGACCCTACCACACACACACACACACACACACACACACACACACACACACACACACACACACACACACATATATATATATATATATATATATATATATAGCCAGAAGTTCAATACAAAACTTTTTTAATGTGCACCATTGTGCACAAGTGTATTTTTGTGCACAAATACATAACTTTTTTAATGTGCACCATTGTGCACAAGTGTAAATCCGTGCACATTAGTTAGTTCTGTAGCATTTTTGGTTCTGTATTGAACCTCCCCCAATATATATATATATATATATATATATATATATATATATATATATATATATACACACACACACACATATCATTTAACGTATTTAAAAGCATTGTACTGTACAACACTCGAATACATATATAATAGTGTATGACTAAAAATTATAGTGTACGAATTCAGTGTTTTTCATAGTGTGTAAAAATGAAATATGTGATAATATTGATTATTGAATTGAAAATTGGAGGTGTTGGAAGCTGAATCCATTAACCTAAGTTCAAATCTCGAAACATTTGGTCTGAGAAGATGGACTATTGGATTCAACTGAACCTTGAGTTTTTAGAAATTGAAGCTGGTAAATTGAAGGGACAATGTTGATGCATTTTTTTTATCAATGGTAAAGATAGAGCTTGACGTTTGTGATAGGTTGGATAAAAATGTGTTTGTTGGGTTGAAGACTTGAACATAAGATTATTCTTAATCATGATAATCATTTCAGAGTTAAATTGTGCATTTTTTGATGAAAAACTGGATTTTTAACTGTGATTATTTTTGACATTCGTTAACTTTAAATGTCAAATATTTATAAAATAATGTGATAAAATATAGTAATTGAAAGTGGTGTATGAACAAATTAATTTAATAATATTAATATATGGTTTTAAATTTTGATTGGTTTGACACTTAAACTCACGATCCGTTAAAAAACTGACACACTATATTTTTGTCTAAAGTTGATGCTGCATTATTTTCGTTACATATCGTCAGTTGGTGCTAGCCAGATTGACGGATATAGTCGATACTAAAAAAATATTTATAGTATACAATTAATTAATTAAAGTTTTAAGTTTAAATATGATACATTTAAAAGTAGTCTTTTAAAAATTACGTTTAGCATCTTTAAGTGATATTATTATTCATAATTTATAGAGTAAATCTAAAAGTTACGGTTAGCATTGACACTGATATTGTTATTTGTAATGTAAATCTAATAATCAATTCAAACATCAAAATCAAGATTAAGATGCTAAGTAATAAACTACTTCATTATATACGTGTTTACCAACCCAATAGGCCACTTGTGTTTTGTCATTTGTGGTCTCATCTCTCTGGTCCCCAATCAAACACCCTAAACTCCTTCCACATCTTCATCTCCAAAATCTACTCATCTTCTATTTTTCCAATTTAAATTAAATTAAATTAAATATAATTAAAAATGGAACAGCGGAGCTACAGTAATCACCGGACCAACCCGAATGCACCATCCGACGTCGTTTTCGAATGCGTAATTCCATACATCAACGACTCACGTGACCGTCAATCCATCTCACTCGTCTGCCGTCAATGGCACGTGATCGATTCCCAAACACGTAAACACGTCACAATCGCTTTATGTTACTCTTCGACACCGGAGCAGCTTCGGCGCCGGTTCCCGTATCTAGAATCGCTCAAACTGAAAGGAAAGCCACGTGCTGCTATGTATAATTTAATACCTGAAGATTGGGGAGGGTTTGTGACACCCTGGGTTATGGAAATTGCGACGTCGTTTCGGTGCTTGAAATCGTTGCATTTTAGAAGGATGATTGTGAGTGATGATGATTTGAAAGTAATTAGTCAAAGTCGTGGTGCTAATTTGAAGGATATTAAACTTGATAAGTGTTCTGGCTTTTCAACTGATGGATTGTTGTATATTTGTCGCTCTTGCAGGTATGTTTTGATTTCTAACAATTTGTTTTTTTTTATATATTTATTGTTGTTGTTTTGATCTGTGAAAATTTGGAAAAAATAATCAAAATTAGGAATTGTTTTGTTTATTGTTAGCAAAGTAAATTCATCTGCAATTTATTTAATGAGTACTCAACTGTTAGATCAGATTGTTCATAAAAAAAAAAAAAAAAACTGTTATGATTTTTTTGTTAACTTGATTTACCTTCACTGTGAATTCTTTTAACTTTTGTGACCTTTTTCCTAAAATTATATGTTTCGTTTGAACTTAATATGGAATGAAACTTAATATGGAGACTAATAATAGCACACGGTATCCACAGTGTCAATTTAGTAATTTCAGTTATTCAGACGATTTTTAAGCATATAAAACAAACAGTAGGTATTTATTTATATATCTCTTATTCTCCACAGACATCTTATATAATTATTTACAAGTCAAAACTCGTAAGATCGGGTATAGACTGTGATGAAACGTATGAGAATATGCATCAAAACACCTGCCATCACTGTAATGCTTTTATACGGTTAATAAACGGGTAAACGGATACGGCTTTCCCTGTTTAGGCTACCCGGGGGAAATATTTTTACTCACATGTACGTGGCCTAACCGGGTTATCCTGTGACCGTTTTGTGAGGATATCAGGCCCCAACCGCCATGCGGTTAATGATATTGAAAAGAAAATGAAATTTTATATTTTATTATTATTATTATTATTATTATTATTATTATTATTATTATTGTGAAAGGCAAACTCACACACGAGAATTGTTATGTTTGGTGAGAGGATGCGGGTATGTTATTATCATTGTATTGATACTCTCTTTCTTAGTACATCAATGTTATTATAAATGGTTGTGTATATGTTGCTATTGGTGAAAAGAATTAAAGTAAAAAATGGGTATGATTGGTATCAAAATGCAAGTAACTAGGTGTTATTGATAACATTCATGGTATTGTAAGCGGATCATATGAATTACTTGTTCCTTGTCTTCTATAAAATTGTTGCTAGATATGTTTAATGCTTTGATTGATGTTGTTATTCAATTCATATTTATAAAGGATGAGGTTGACATATAACACAAATTTACGGATTAATATGAGGAAAGTGAATGACATTATAACTGCAGTGACTTGACCCATTCCAAAATAAAAGTGAAACGTAGTTGCAATTGTAAGATAATTTCCCTATGAATTATTCAACAACTATCTAGTATTAAAATACATAAAAAAAAATTATAGTTTCCAGAGCAACAAATATCTTATTGTATCAATCTAATTGTCAACATCAAGTTGCTTGAAAATATGAATAATTGATGTTCATTTATGATGGCCTGTAGTTAGGATATCTGGCCTGAAAATCTCGAATTAGTTCTGCTGGCGCTAGATATTAAGTTTGCAAGTTGCACTCTTAATTTAAGAAATTTAGGTGATAGTGGTTGAGTAGTCAAATTGGTCCTCTATAATCACTAAAAGCAAGAAACTTGATATCAATATAACCATTGTTTTGGTTATGAGTATGGTATATAAGTTATTAGTTATATACTTTCCATTAAAGAACACGATACAATATTAATGGGACATATCAAAAAGTTTACACATTTTATTATTGATTTTAAGCAGGAATTTGAAAACTTTGTTTCTAGAAGAAAGCCAAATAACCGAAAAGGACGGAGAGTGGTTACATGAGCTTGCTTTGAACAACAGCATCCTTGAAACGTTGAACTTTTACATGACCGACCTTTCTCAACCCAAGTATAAAGATCTTCAACTTATTGCTACAAAATGCAAGTCTTTAGTTTCTATTAAAATAAGCGATTGTGATTACTTTGATTTAGCTGCATTTCTTCGTGTTGCTACTTCATTACAAGAATTTTGTGGAAGTTGGTTTCAAGATAAAGCTGAACAGTACGGTGATGTAGTGTTTCCACCAAGATTTTGTGGATTGGGTCTAAATTACATGGCGACCCACGAAGTTCCAATTGTGCTTCCTGTTGCATCGCGGCTCAAGAAACTGGATCTTCTTTATTGCTTTCTGGATACAGATGATCATTGTCTCTTGCTGCAGCAGTGTATCAACCTTGAAATTCTTGAGGTAGTATCTTTTTTTTTTTTTTTTACTTTGGCTTTGTTGTTGTGATAATGTCAAATGAAGTGATAATTACTCCAAATTTGTAGTAAAATATGTAATTATTTTTATTTTTTTTTTATAAAAATGGTCTAATTTTAGTTTGTAGCTTCTATCTTTTGTTCATAAAAAACCTTGATTTTTTTTCTTAAAAAAAAAAACAGCTTAATGTAATTCATATGCATTACCAAGTCAAAATGCTGATGTGCCTTATGAAAGTTGACTAATTTCATGTATGTGCCTCATAAAAATCTTTTATATATTTCTAAATAAATTTCCCGCTTAATGTAATTCGTATGCATTACCAAGTCAAAATGCTGATGTTTCTGATGTGTATGTGAACTTATTAAAGTTTGACTTCTTAATGTAGCCGACTTGCGCTGATATGACACTGATGTGTTGATAATTAATTATAATATGGTTGTATACATGTTTGAGCTGCTTTATATCATTTTAATTAAGTTGACACCTTAGTTAAAAAAAACTTACTTGTGATGTCATTATATTTGAACATTGAAAAAAATATAGCAATCTGTAGACTAGACTATTATTGATAACACAAGTTTCTTGAAATGTTAAAAATGGAAAAATCTGTCATTCTAGGATGAAACTTGTCCGAAATAAAATTTTGCAATTCTATAGCTTGTAGTATTTCACATTTAAGTGTTTTTTTTTTTTTAAACTTGATGGACAGGCAAGAAATGTGATAGGAGATCGTGGTATGGAAATACTCTCTACCTATTGCAAGAAGCTAAAACGTTTAAGGATTGAACGAGGGGCAGATGAGTTAGAATTGGAATACGAAGAAGGCGTTGTTTCTCAAAGGGGACTAACCGCCATAGCTCAAGGCTGTTTAAACCTAGAGTACATTGCTGTATATGTATCCGATATCACAAACGCAGCCCTCGAGTGCGTGGGCCTACACTTGAAAAACCTCGTCGACTTTCGAATGGTCTTACTAGACCGAGAAGAGGTAATAGCCGATTTACCTCTTGATAACGGTGTACGATCTTTAGTAAGTAGTTGCCATAACCTTAGAAGATTTGCACTTTATCTTAGACCTGGAGGGTTGACTGATGTGGGTTTGACTTATATTGGTCAATATAGTCAAAATATAAAATGGATGTTGTTAGGGTACGTTGGTGAATCGGATAAGGGTCTGTTAGGGTTCTCTAAAGGGTGTCCTAGTTTGCAAAAACTTGAAGTAAGAGGGTGTTGTTTTAGTGAACATGCACTTGCTAGTGCTGTTTTGCAGTTGAGGTCACTTAGGTATCTTTGGGTTCAAGGGTATAGAGGGTCACCAGGTGGGTTTGACTTTTTGACCATGGCTAGACCATACTGGAAAATTGAAATAATTCCTTCAAGAAAAGTTAGCGTTGGTGAAGATAAAGAGGTGGACCATCCAGCACATGTTCTTGCTTATTATTCTCTTGCTGAATCAAGAACTGATTTTCCCCCTTCTGTTGTACCATTAGATCCCACTTCAAGTCAAGATCATATGAGTAGATTTCAAGATTTAGACTACCCTAAATAATATAAAAGCCTTGCCTTTATTGTTGTTTTCAGTCATGTAACATATATTTTTTTTCTTTCATTTTTTAGTTTTGTATTTATGTGGCGTGAGAAGAAAATGAAAATGTGATCATGAGATTTTTCATTTTGACATTTTCAGTTTGGCATTGTCTGCTTTTTCGGATGATTAAATTGTTAATAGTGTGAACAATGTACATAATAATGTTTATATATTGCATAATAAATGTGTTGTTGCCCAATTATTTCTTCCATGACATTGACAAGTTTCATTGTTGTTTATTCTAGTTATAGTGTGATCACCTTTTATGATTTAAAGAATTAGCATTGTTTATTCACAATTTTTTTTCATAAAATTTTATACTTAGAACAGATTCTGAATTTTGATGGGTTGAGTGTTCAGAAATGTAACAAATTTATCACATAATATCTATTGTGTGTATTGAATTGTCAAAACTTCTATTGCGCATAACAAACTTTGATTATTGCTATTTTGTATCAAACGTATCACTTATTCGGGCTTAAATTAGTGTTCATGATGAAGCTTTAATAGCACCTGAAATCTTGTTAATACATGATTTATACAAAAATCCAAGATAATCAATTAGACTTTCTTCTGATGCACCTTCAACTGGACTTATTTCAAAGGACCAGTCTACAAGAGTAGAATCATCCCCATAATCTATGAGTTTGAGTGAATTTAGGGACCCATCCAAGCCCACATTGGTAGCTTCCATTTTATATGAAAATTTGTGCAATAACGGGTCCATGGAAACTAGTCGTTCCTTGATCCAAGATCGATCACCATCATCGTGAGGGAACATGAATCCTGAGACTAATCGAACATAGCCAGGTTGACCCTCGACGCCTTTTAGATGGGTACATGTTTCAACCATAGGCATCCATTCAGTTAGCCAATCAGTTTTTGATACTATGTACCATACTTTGTCTACAGGTGCGTCGACTATGCCCCCAACCGAACCTCGCCATTGGTTTTCAGGCCAATTTTCCTTTCACACAAATGCGACCAACGTCAAACAATAATGTTTTTTTCGTTTATGTTTAACTTTTTCGTTTACATACCCCAGTTATACATTACTTATGTGTAATCATATGTTGTTATGAATAATATTATATGTATGTCGGAGGCCCTGTTCGAAACTCAATGTTAATTTTTTTAATACGTATAATACTATGATAGCGTAATCAATAGAATTAAATTTTTTCAAAACAACCGTTGCAAAGTGTTATTCTCAAATTGTTGTCAACTCGTTATAGTTACACTATTGTTTATAAAAAACCGTAATCCTAACATTTTTGGTAACGAAGTAATTAGTCAACTCTTTATAGTCAATACTCCGATTATATTGTCTTAATACCTATAAACGTCAATCTATCTATTAAGTCTTTCTTGTTAGATGATAGATCGCAAGTAAGATATTCAGTTACAATGTACGAATAAATGAATTATTACATAGATTTTTCAAAATTTTGGGCCCCTTAAAAATTTGGAGCCCTGTGCGGCTGCACACTTCGCACATGCACCGAAGACACCCATGTATGTATGATTTAAACTAATTGATAATCATAAGTATAATTGAGAAATTGATAAAGCAAAATGCATACCATGTAGTGCAGACCTTCTTGGTGAAAATCGTTGGAAACTTTTAGTAAAACTAAATCGATAAATGTTGATGTTAAATGATTAATATATAATTTTTGTCTTGAGAGAATTCATAGATGTTACCAAATCAACATAGAAAACTTAGGGATTAATGTAAGCTCTATGCCATGTTTCTTGAAATATATGACACAAAATGTCATTAATTTGATGACTTCAAGGATTAGTTAAACTACGGTACAACCCTGATTACTGACTATAATTGATCCACTTCAAAACTATTTTTGTTAGACATAAATATAATATTGACTTTGTTTCATTTATTGTGGTGTTTAGTTACCAAAATCATTCGTACTCGTATATATTGTTTGGTTAGCAGACTCATAATTTGTTGATTTAGGGAGTTGATTAAGTTGCAATGTACAACTAACATGATTTTTATACACATGCAGCAGATGCTAACTAATTTGGCTGGATTATGAACGGTAGTAGTCTTTATCAAATCGTTATGCACATAACCTCATTCCACCCCTTGGATTTTAGTAGTGTTCGGGACCATTCTCATTCTATTCTTGAACACGTCCGCATGATGGCAATCGAACAAGACAAAAAGCTAATCACATACAGTCGACAAATGAGAGGTCACAAGACTTCATCTTTATGGGCAAAAAGATCATATGATTCCATCAAACAAGACAATCTACAGCCATCAAACATAGGACAACCCTCTCCTTGATTGTTTAATTTATTGCTAAAAAACATTATATAACCAGAAACTTTATGAGACATAATTTTAACATTTGAACAAGTCTAACTTTCTATAACACCTTTTAACATATTTCCTTATCATCAAACACGACCACACCCCGGTGAAAAACAGTTTCTACAAGACAACTCGGTCGATTTGTGTGGCATTTCTAATATAAAGGACAACATACAAACCAAATTAGTCAAGAAACTAAGGAAATGTGTCACTTGTTAGCAAGTTGAGATAACCAAGATTCGAACTTTTCAAACTAATAACTAAATTAGATAATACTGTATCATTCATAGGGTAAGCAGGTCGACATGTTAACATACAAATTAGAGTGTAAAATCAGAGGTAACAATTCATGAATCCATCTCATAAGTCTTACCTTCCACGGATGTTATAGATGCCCCTCTCGCTGCTGATCTCATCGTCCATGTTTCCATCCAAACACGGACCATTGTTACTAACACTCATCTCAGAGCTTGCATTGCTGCTGGTTGCAAGAGGTGAATCTGAAACGCCGATTGTTCGACTTCTTGTGGGACCAGGTCTCACACTGTACATTGATGATGCTGGAATATTAGTCATCAACGGCCTCAGGTTTCCTGGCACTGTCCGCCTTATATCCTGTTCCAAACATAAACTTTAGGTTCGCTCATATTACCAAATTCTATGAGTGGCAAAAAAACAAACATACAGATCAAACAGCTCAAGGCTGGCAGACCCAGAACACTTAAGGTCTAAAACTTAGAGTTTTTAAATATATAATTTTTCAAAATACAATTCACATGACTTTCGGTATTCTTTTGACATGTTTTTCGGAAATTTTAAATAGAAGACTTGTCAAACGACCATATCGCAAACAAAATTACTCATTCTTCCATGTTATGTTTTTTTTTTTTGGGCATGTGTACAACAACTTGATTAGGTTGCAATGAAAAGCTAGAATATATACAAAGTAATAACTTTATAATGTCGGATGAGTAAGAAAGATACCATATGTCGTATAGCCATATCCAAGGATTTCTTTGAAAGTGATCTTCCGAATCCAGAGCTATCAGGAGATGATTTGGAAGATAAGTTACTATGAGGTGAACGGTTATCATCTTGCCTTGGAGGTACAAGTTTTCTCATGTTTATTACCCTTTCAACCATCTTTGTTCCATATAAACCGGGACTCAAATTGTCATTAGCTTTAGCATACGCACGATTCAGTGCAGGAACAGGTACAGAGCTTCCACTATAATGACCCATCCCGTTAGGTAGACGTCCTCTTGAAGGTGAGCAAGATTGCCTTCTTACCCTTCCATTAGCTACTGGCTCAACCGATGAAGACCGGCTACTTGGTGCACCAGACCGACCCCTTTGAGCTGAAGTAGGCCTATCCGAAAGTGAGGTCCGTAAATTTGGCGGTGCATCAAGTGAGTAACCAGGCATTTCATGAGGTTTCCATGGGCGCGGTCTTACGCTAGGAGAACTAGCCCGTTGAGGTGGTGCAGTTCGTGTTGTACTTGGTGCACTTCTTGTTGTACTTGGTGCAGGCTTAGTGAATGTAGGAGATTTAAGCGTAGGGTTTGATGATGTTCTTGTTATTGTAGACGATGTTGGTTGTCTACGAGTTGGTGTTGAGGCCCGTGATGCGGGTTTGTATGCATTTAAAGATGGTCTAGTTGTGGGGGTTGATGACCTGGCAGTAGATCTTGGTGTAGGAGTAGAAGATCGAGATGGGACCGTAGGCTTAGTTGGGCCCGTAATGGGTCGAGAAGTAGGTGTAGATGATCTTGAAGGTCTAGATGTTGCAGTTGACGTGGTTCTAGAAGTTGAGTTAGAAGCTGCTTTAGGTATAGAATTTGATGATACAGACCTAGTTGACGAACCCAACGTGGGCCTCCCAGTTGGAGTAGCAGGCCTTCCGTTTGAGCTAGTGGGCCTTCCGTTTGAGGTAGCGGGCCTTCCGTTTGAGGTAGCGGGCCTACCAGTTGAGGTAGCGGGCCTTCCGCTTGAGGTAGCGGGCCTTCCAGTTGGAGTAGCTGGACGTGATCCTGGACCTCCAGAAGAGGAGGGCCTACGGAGTCCATTACTTGAAGTGTTTAACCCGGGAGATGACATCATCGGTTGTCTAGATACCATATTATTCCTACCAGTAGTCTCCGGGTGGGTATTTGATAGCTATACCAAAAGCAACCAAGTAAATGACATTATTGATTAACAGATTCATTGAATTGCACCATGATGTATCAAACTGATATTAATGAAATAGAATCATATATACAAATATAGCACTTGAGCTGTTAAGCTACCATTTATAAAGACAGAAACTATTCTTACTCGAGATTTTAGTCCAGCAGGACGGGTTTTAGGAGTTCCCATCTGACCCATGACGGTTTTCTGTGATTCCATTTCAAGAGAAGGGAAAAGAGGTGTTCCAGGGGGCGTCAAAAGCCTGAAAAAATAGCAATATTTAGCAAGTAATAACAAAAACATGCCTATGTATGAAATGAATATAACAAATTAATAGTAATTCTTAGCACTGTGCATAAAATAATTTAATATCAGGCATACTTTTAACAGGTTGAAATAAAGAAGATATATCGTAAGTTACCAATCATAATCATTCTTATCATTTTCAGAGTTGAGAAGCTCATCAGCACCATTCTTTCGTGCAGATGTTACTGAAGGCATACTGAACATCTGTGAAGTACCTTCAATTGATCCTATATAATCGAAGTAATAACAAAAAATTAGTCTGGACTTGTTTGAGCTTTGCTTATTTCATACAAACGGCTGTACCAAAACAAAAATAACCTGATAGGCTGATACGCTGTTTAAATAGGCAATCCCAAACACTACCTAAAAGTTCAGCATCTTACTTACTGAAATCTTTGAATATTGATATCAATATCAGCAACAATACTGAATTTATTCAATTAATAAATAAGTTATCCTACTTGCCCCTCTACCAACTGCCAAAAAACCCGTTACTGTATTATTAATTGGCTAGATGTTAAATGAAGCATTTCAAAAAATCGAATCTTTTTCAATTCTAGTTATACTTTAACTACCCATCTAATATATTCTACTTGTACATTTTTTTTTTTTTTTTTTTTTTTAAAGGCATCTACTTGTACATTTTTAGATAAACACTTCAAATATGCAAAAAAAAAAATGTAATTAATGAATTTATATACATACAAATACATATATATATTAAAAAAACATTTAGGTTACTGAAATTACCAAGTGATGAATCAAACTCATCTTCATCAGTATTCTGAAAGAGAAGATCACGTTCTTTTTCACGTTTTCTCATTTCCAAAAATAACCCTAACTCTTCATCTTTATCTTTCAATTCAGACTTCCTAAAACTACCAATCATTTGCGGCTGCTTCTGCCGTTGCTTCACAGTCGCCGGTGCCGGCATTACCTTTTCCGGCGCTCGAAAACTTCGATTCATCACCAGAATAAATTTTTTCACATCTACAGAAACCCTAACCCTAGATAAAACACCATACACTTACGGAAACCAAAGCAAGAGCTTAAAACCTATAATTTACAAACCCTAGGTTTTCAATATATAAAATATAAGTTAATGTGCACAGTATTTCAGCTACAGATCTGATAGCTGAGCTGAACCATGCCTCTAATGTAGTGGAGATAACATTAACATTTTAAATTCAATTTAAAAAAAAAAAAATCTTTACTTTCAGGTGTAAATGAAAATGAAACGGAAAGGATGATTTTATTTATTTATTTATTACTCTATTATTACTCCGTACCTTATATAGTTATATCTGTATAAGAATATACTATACACTATATATATATGTGTGAGGTTTGAGGATTAATTGTAATGAAGGTGTAATTTATTTATAGAGAGAGAAAATTGGGAGAAAGACAGAAGTTTAGAGAGAGAAAGTTGGATGAAGGTGAGGTCGAATTGAAAGATGGTAGCATAAACAGGGGAAGATAGAGAAACAGTAGTGGCATGAACGTAAATAAGGAATATTAAAGGGGGTTATATTATTGGGAATAATACGACAACAATTTTTATTTCCCCAGTAAATATAAAAAGTTTTTTTTAATTGCTATATTAAATATATAAATATAAATAATGACCCGTGAAATCACGTGTTTGTTTATACGAAATAATTTAATGACATGTTTTAAGTATTAAGTGAATGTAAATATTAAAGTCATTTATTTTAATTACCCATTTGACTAAAAAACTTATCGCTGTTTTTACAAACATATAGAGACATGTATTTTCGCATACATATATAACGTAATTAATTTCGTAAAAATAATCCATATTTAAATATTAATAATATAATAATTATAATTATTACTATTAGATTAAAAGTAAATAATAATAATAATAAAGTTCGCTAAAAGTGGAGTATTTTTATTTTTAATAATAATTATTATTATTATTAGTAATAATTATGCCTTTTAAATTTTTTTAGAAAATTAAAATTACAATTTAGGAGATATTAGTATTTTCTTTTATAAAAAATTTTGTATTATTTTATCAATTAAATTAATATATAATTATGACATCATCATTATGAAAATTAAAAGGTAATTAACTTAATGACGACATCATTATTTTAGAGCTTTATATGACTATATAGATATATAGATAAATTAAATTAAATAAGTAAATAACAGTATAAAGTGTTTAAAAGTGTTTGAAAAATATGGATATAAATAAGGTATTTGTATTGTACATCTAAAAATGAATTTATCATAATTACTAGTGAAAAAATAAAATCACACTCTTTGTTTATGGATTGTCAAGATTGAATACACAACAACAACAGTCAACAGACACATTTAACCTCTAAGCGGCAGTCAAGTCGTCAATAAATCGACGCTTACTGTTGACTCACTTAATCAGGTTGTGTATTTGGTTTCCACTTTCTTGTAACTTATGTCATGTTTGCCAACAAAATTTTTTTAAGCTTTTGACGTTTATAAAAAAAATCATATAAAATAAAAAAAATTTGTTTGGTTGCAAGAGTTTAAAGCCTTTTGAAGGAGAGAAAAATTAAAAGCTAAATGTTACTAAAACTAGCGTTTGACTTTTAATTTGTAGCTTTTTATCATTTTACTTTTTATTTGAACATTTTCAGCCACTCCGCCAACTAATTAAATACATATAAAAAAAAACTAACAGTTACCAGCTATTAGCTATAAGCTATAAGCTAACAGTTAAAAGCTACTAGCTATTAGCTACTAGCTAACAGCTAAATGCTACCAGCTACTAGCTATTAGCTAACAGCTAAAAGCTACCAGCTAGTTTTGCCAAACATACCCTTATTACTGCTATGTATTTGTTATTAGAATTTTTTTACGTGATCATTCTCGTAAATGAAAAATGTTAGATGGATCGTGTATTCATTAAGTTTCATTTATTATTTACTTATAATTATAGTTATGTAACGACCCGTCAAAATCGCTATTGACGCGGCACGTTAATCATTGATTCCACAGTGAGGTTTTGACCTCTATATGATACATTTTGATAAAATATTGCATTCATTAAAATAAGTGACTTTCTAAACATAGAAAGTTATAAACATGTGGGCGAGTGCTTAGGTATAAGCAAAACCCCGAAATACACAAGTCTTTAATTTACAGGTTGACATCACAGTCCAATTATTTATTACACAATGCAGTTTTATTTTGAATGCAATAAACTTTGTACAAAACATGAGAGACTCCATGCAGGCAACAAGCACATCACAGCGGAAGCATTCTAAGGACCTGAGAATAAAATATGCTAAAAAGTCAACACGAATGTTGGTGAGTTATAGGTTTAATTGCTCGAGTCATAAACATATATAAAGATAGACTACAAGATTTCATCAGAAGTTTATCAATAGATTCTACGTAACAGAGCACCTTGGTAACTAAACTTAACGCTATAGTGATAATTACCCCATTCGTTTTAATACACGCAAACCAACGTGTCTTAAACTCAAATAACATACGTCCGTTAAAAGGCTAGCGCTCTAGCTCGGACGGGGATGTCAAGCCCTATGGATCCATATACAATTATTCGCGTTTACCAGTCCATATCCTATGTACTGGCAGCTACTAGTTACCAAAGCTAAGGGATTTTCGATTTAACTCAGTGTAGAATTTAGTATGTACTTGTGTCTTATTGCGTTTAAAATAAATTGCATGTATTCTCAGCCCAAAAATATTTAAAGTATTTAAAAAGGGAGACTATAACTCACGATTCAATATTGAGACTCAATATTGTAGGCAAATTGCGTAGACGTAATGATGGTAGACGACTGTATGGTTGGCCTTGGATTCAAGAACAATACCCCGAACAATACCCAATATTTCCTTATTTTAAAACGGTTTGAAACCCGAATTAAAAATACCCTCGAATATACTTTATTATTATTAAACTTAAAATTAAAATTATAATTAAAATTATAAATATAAATTTTAAGTACAGAATAAGAATGAAAAAAATCGTCAAGCAAAACTGACCTTTTATAGTACTTTTCGATTTACTGTAGCTCATGCGATCGCATGAGTTTTTAGTGTTTTTGCCATGCGATCGCATGACCGCCTTTTCTGTTTTTGTTTGCTAGTTCGTCGACATCAAATAGTTTTTACTGTAGCAAATAGTGTGTACTGTAGCAAATAGTGTTTACTGTAGCAAATAGTGTTTACTGTAGCAAATAGTGTTTTCACTGTAGCACTGTAGCAAAATACGGTTTCACTGTAGCAAATAGTGTTTTACTGTAGCAAAATAGTGTTTTACTGTAGCAAAGTCATTTTTACTTGTACATATATATATATATATATATATATATATATATATATACATACATATATATATATATATATGTATATTTACATAGTATTAAATCATATAGAGAATTGGTTTAAATTAGTCGAAATTTTCCGGGTCATCACAAGTTACCACGAGTAGGCTCACGGTTTTAAAAAATTTGATTACTCCCCAAATTAATCTCGGATTACTCGTTATTAATAACAATCAGTCCCGATTTTTCAAAATCCCTTTAATTAGTCGGTTAATGAGTCAAAATCAGATTTTTGATCATAGTCCATCAAAGTCAAATAAGTCAACATTTATACTGAATTTAAACTAAAATTTTAGATTTTCTGAACAAAATGAATGATAGTAGTCAATTATGTTAAAGTTTATGTTTATATTTATGGTTTTCTTCTTACACGTATAAATTTAAAATTAATTATTTACAATACAATTAATCCTCAAATTGTCGATTACTCTTTTCAAATTCCCGAACGATTAAACCCCGAGTAGCGAATTTTGCAACCTTGGTCGTAGCTATGTGATATCAGCCCTTGTCCCAGAGATGAGATTTCAATGTACATGACTCGCGTTCGAATCTCATCAATGAGTTTTCTCATGTCCCGGGTTTCCATCTGACATGTGTTTTGGATGTGATCAGGGCCCGTCGGTGATTTTTAAGAAGCTGGTCAAAAAAATTATAATTATAATTTATATATTGTATTCGATTAATTTATTTTTAATAAACTTTTAAAATATAATTCAAGTATTCATTTAGTTTAATAAATTGTTTATACAATTGAAAAGGTCAAGTCATATATATATATATATATATATATATATATATATATATATATATATATATATATATATATATATATATAGGGGCAGGATCAATGGGGAAGTAACCAATCGGGGGGAAGCAAATTTTTTTTCGTTTTTTTTGAATTTTTTTTTTCCCGGTATCAAGATCACATGAAAATATGAACATTTAGAAGAGACACTTCGTGATGAATGTTATTATTTAGGCGGGAAAACGATCGACAAAAATAACATTCAAGATAATATTGTTCGTGAAGAATATGAACGTTTTTTTTCTTCATGTTTTGTGAAGTAAAATTTAGCCCGATTTAGAGTTTAGGGTTTAGGGTTTAGGGTTTGGTGTTTTGGGTTTATTCCATAAACCCAAAACAACAAACCCTAAACCCTAAACTCTAAACCGTTCGTGTTAAAAACTCAATCTAAATCCTAAATCTAAATCCTAAATCTAAACCCTAAACCCTAAATTTATAAACCCTAATATCTAAACCCTATAAACCCTAATATCTAAACCCTAATATTTAAACCCCAATAGCTAAAACCTCAAAATACGCTCAAAAAACACGATAATTGTTATATATTACTTCTTCGAGCATTTTTCCGCCAAAAAAAAAAATATTTATCACAAAGTGTCTCTACTAAATGTTCATATTTTCATCTCATCTATAATGTTCGTGAACAAAGTTTTTTCAAAAAACGAAAAAAAAAGTTTTTGCTTCCCCCCGAATGGTTACTTCCCTCTTGATCCTACCACTATATATATATATATATATATATATATATATATATATATATATATATATATATATATATATATATATATAGTAGAGGGATCAAATGAGAACCATTTTTAAAATGAGAACTCTGAGAACTCTAACTTAATTTGATGAAAATTGATGTACAACTAGTGTAGAACAGCATGTTCTACATGCTGTTCTATCATCATCTTCTACATAAAATGTAGAACAAGCTAACAATGCATCTAAAGACCAAAAATAAAAATTGTTCGACTATGCCTATTTTTTGTTCGGCCGCGTCATTTTTTTTACTCGAATACCTAATTCTCAGAGTTCTCATTCTAAAAATAGTTCTCATTTGATCCCTCTACTATATATATATATATATATATATATATATATATATATATATATATATATATATATATATATATATATATACTAGGTTTTGAGTCCGTGCGTTGCACGGCTGCTCAATAACCCTTTCAAATCATTTAGTACATAGATATAGATATATAAAATATACATATCGATTTCTATTATATAGTTTATATAAGGAGCTGGATTGATTCCACTAAAGGCACGTCCATCATTTTGTGCAGCTTCAAATTTATCACCTACAAGTTAAAACAACAATAACATTCTTTAAACTCTTACATAGTCCTTTTGACCTACAAACTTGCAACCAATAATATGAATATTTCAGTATCATTATTTTTACTATTATAAAAAAGACACTTTCAATTTCTATTTAGTTGCTATTTGCGGTTCCAAAAAAAAATAAAAATTCTATCTAGTTGTAACACCTACGCGTAAAGAAGCCCAGATGGTGAAATACATAATCACAAATGTTTAACATCAACCAACGTTTCATTATGACTAAATGATTCATTTTGTGAATCTTTGTTGTCCACATTTGTCAGACTATTATGAATCATCATTATTTAACCGAGATGGTTAATTTTGGTACCTTTATGCAAAACATGAATTGAAAACATGCAATATGAATCATCTGTGTTTTTAGACGCTGCATTGATTTCATTGTTCCGAATCCGACTTGAATCGATCGACGGTTTTTTTGTGATTTAAACTTGAACACACCGATAATTTTCACCGTTAAAATTATCCAAAATAACTCGATCTGAATATATATCGATTTGATTGGTTTCTTCCGATTTCATATCCACAAATGATTTGGTTTGGACTATGGATTATTTACAAAGAACCAAACTATACAATTTTTATTAAGAACGAATTTTCTGGAGGTGGGAGAAAAGGAATGAAGGAAGATGTTAACGTTTTCTTATTCAATTAGTGTTTAATGCAGTTACTCCGTATTATTAATACAATTTAGGGTTTGTTTGAGGTTAGTTTAAAAGAGAATTTAGGGTTGTGAATAAAAGATGCGTAGATCCTCACCGTTTCAATTTTTTTATTTAACTAGTTAATAACCCGCGAATTCGCGAGATTTTTGAAAGGCTAAATTTTTATTATGTTAATTATATTTTATTTTATGTTTTTTTGTATAAACATGATTTTAGATGTTTATATAACTACATTTTTTTATACTGTTAATGTAAAAATATAAAATTGTATCTATTATAGTTGACTAACATTGAACAGATTGTAATATATGATTACATTGACAAAAGTTTGATGATCTCTTAAACATATTACGTTAAAGAGTCAGTTAGGTAAGTAATATTATTCTAAGTACAAAATAAGTGACGTCTAAGTACAAAATAAGTGACGTACATACATGTCATTAGTTTTAAGAGATACAGAATCATGGATTTAGTTGAATTAACAAAATATAGTACCAAAAGAGATGTTGACATTAGCCATTAGTCACTTAACGTTAGTATTAAATGAGAAATAGTACTCAATAAAAATATTAAATTTTAACAGTTTTTGATTAGTAACCTGTTGTCTAGCTGGGTGCTTGATTTCATGATAAAATCATCATAAAATCTGAGACAAGTTGATATAACTCAATGGATTTGCATATTATCAAGAATTATTATTTTTTATGATGGATACCTATATAAAGATCACTATCACTATATACATTAAAAGAGGATTTCGATTAACTAATAATTATTTTCAAAACTCTTTTTATTACCGTTAGATTAGAAAATTACATCATAATACCCCTTATCCAACGGTCCTTAATCATCCCCTTAAAATATTAGCTAATAAATCATTCTTAACAAAAATTATACCCTTAATACCCTTTAAAATAAATACGCGGACCTAAAACCCTTAAAAATAAAATACCCGGACCTCAAGTTTCTATTCGCATCCATCTTCAGAGAGACTACAGATTAAACCCAGATGAATTCATCTTCTTCATCGATCCAATCTTCAGAGAAGTTTCTATTTTGATTATTGAAATAAATAACCGATTATTTTGAGCAACAGCGATGATGAAGCATATGCAGATTTAAATTTAATAATTGTACAAAAATCAATGTTAAGAGCTTGTGGTAATGAACGACCCAACACCGATCCTTCATCATCATCATCATCATCGTCGTCATCATCATCATCATCATCTCGGCTACAATTTGTATATATGCAGATAATCTCTATGTTACAAGGTTTGTTTCTTTTTGTTTGGTCATCTTATTTTCATATAACTAACAATGACTTAGAAATTGAGAAAAGAGATATTCTATATGTGTTTACGTTTGATTCGATATATAGATTATATGCATCTATATTATGGGCATTATGTAACTGTTGAATTATGATTTTGCAATATGAATCATTTGAGTTTAATTGGATTTATCATGTTTGCTTATAGCTTTTAGGTAAGTCAAACTTGTAGTGTATTGATTTAATGTCGGATATTGTTTGTTTGTTTTGATATATTTGGGAGTCGTTTTATGGTTATTTGTGTTTCCTTTTAGGTAAGGTAGTGAATTTAAGAATAGTAATTGGTGTCTGTTTAGTTTTCTTAATTAATTTTTTTAAGTTATGAGTTTGATGTTCAGAATTATTCAGTCTAGGAAGAAGATGTTGATTAGTAATAGTAATTATGCTGCAACTGAACAGAACTATGAATTAAAACAGTTGGTTGAAAACAACAGTTGTTTAAGTTACTGGTAATAATATGTATCACATGAGCAATCCGAAACTGGTCATTATTGATAACAAATTATTTCATTCTAAAATAAGTAGGTAAGCGTAGTTCTTTCTTCATTAAAACGTCAAAGAATGCATAGATGAAGATGAACTGTTAAAATAGAAACCCGCGAGGTTGTGCTATTGTTATTTTTGGGACTTATGAAAAAAGTTTTATTGTTATTTTTGGGACTTATGAAACAAGTTTTTCTATTCAAATTTATAACTTTGTTGTTGTATCAGGTTGAAGAAAATGTGGAGATTAAAGGAGATAGTGGTGCACTAGAGAGTGGTCCACCAAAAGAAGGAACGCAAGCTAAACCTACATAATTGTTCTATTTTCTATATTTGTTTTGCAGGGAAAAGACTGCTTTATATGCAAACAAAGTGGCCACTGTGTGAAAGATTGCCCAGAAAAATCTAATTACGGATCTAAAAAAAAAAACTAAATTATGTTTGAAATGTATATAATCAGTTATTTGTAGTATGTGTATAATTTTGTTAGTTTCTGATGTTTGTCCTAAATTTGTAGTAGATAATCAAGAACGCACAGAAAATTAATCGTTTGCTCTAAAATTGGGATGAAGAAGGATGGCATCTCGAAGAGAAACAATCAGGGTAACATCACATTCGGTTTATTCTCAGCGTTTAATCATCAAATCATTATCCACAATATTGGTATGATTATGCATAATCAATCTGATTCATAGTTTTCATATTTTTTTGTGTGACTATAGTTGTATATTAGGGTATTATTATAAATGTAATCAAAAAATTAGGTAATTACTAAATTATCACAGCAAAATGGGTTAGAATTGTCATCCCACCAGTGTGTTGTCAAATGGGTTAAAATTGCCATCCTAACCCATCTGCAGTTTGGGATCAATGTCAAATGGGTTGGTTTTGAAAGTGTATTATATGAATTTTTACAATGTACAAATAAGTTCTTAGTGTGATTAGTTGTGGTTTGGGTATCGAATTAATACTTTTGGTTTGACAACTAATTGTCCAGCACCAGTTTCAAAATGGGAATTTGACCAAATGGTTTGGAAACTAAAGTGAAGCACACATTAGCTTTAAAATAGCTTTAAAAAAAGTTGTTTCCACCAATTAACTTACCTACAAATAATTATATAGGCATTAAATGGTCAAATAGTCGTTCACTTTTAAACGTCAAGTGACACGAAAAGTTGTTCTATTCAGGATTACAAAATAATTTCATTTTACTTTAATGCTCATAAACATACGAAAGAATGGATTTTATATGTTATAATAATGTAGACACACCTTATGCGAAACTAACCATTTTTATGGTATTCCATGTTCCAGAAATGTGATGCCCAACGTTTTCTGATACCTAACAGGATACCTCAGCTTGGGATAGAAAACTCGAGCAAGAAAATGAAGTTAATTGATTTGGTTTTAGTTGCATTTGTAAATCAGTTTGCTGCGTTTTAATATAATCTACATTGAGTCGAAACAAGGATAAATGGTGGCTATATAGATTTAACGTATAATCTGCATTTAGACCATTTAGTCTAACGGGTCAAATAAAAGAGATATCATATGGGTCGAACATGTCAAAGGGGATAAAAGTGAACATTAGTGTTACTACTCCAATAGCATTCTACAAGCAACCATATTAAACAATTGGAAAGTCATAATGCCATATGCAACCTACACCCCATATTCTTATCCCCGCCCATCGGCAATATATGAAATACCAGAGGTGGTGGAAGACTATCGTCCAGCTGCAATTATTATTGTCAAAGAAGGTTAGTTACTTATGAATTGATGATATTTATTATGATAGTTAATAATGTTACTTCTTTAATTCAAATGGCATTTTACTAATTATTGACTTCAGCTACTCTAATTTATGTTTATCATACATACTCTAGATAGATATTTGGCCAAATTATTAATATTAACTGACTTTTAACTAAATAACCATTGTACAGAATGTCATTATTTATTAATGTTACATTTTTGTTGGAAAATGTAACATTGGTATTTAGATACATGGTGCTCATGGTTACCTGCTTGATCAATTCATGATAAATGGAAAAAAAAAATGACACAAATATGGCGGATTATTAAAAATTTGATGCAATTTCTTACTGATTCACGTACCCTGGACTGGCATTCCTTGAAAGACAATAAAATTTAACTTGACCTGGGCTCAAAGTTTTGAGGTAATGTTGATTTTAGTTCCAATGCATATAAGTACAATGTTGATTTTAGTTCAAAAAGTTTTTTTTTTTTTTTTTTTTTTTTTTTTTTTGGCAAAAGTTGATGTTGATATAAATCTTCATGCAGAGGACTCAACAATGGAATGGTTTCAAGAAGCTATAAATTTGTTGTAATCGACTTTCAAGAAAATGTATTGGAACAACGGGTAATAAACTTACATGCTTATTTATTAGACTAATTCATTTCTAGGGTTAACAATTACATACGATAATAGTTGTTGTAGACAAAAGTTTCACCACGTTCAACCCATTTACTTATACTTGAGTTGAGTTGGGTTTCCAATTGCGTCTATGGATGGTATGGAATTTTATCAAGGTGTTTTCGAACGCTTATAGCCTCAAAATTTACTTAAGTCAAAGTTGTCTTATTATGAAGTTCAAATAAAAAATAATGTTGATAGGTCAAGCTATACTGACCAGTTTTAGCCCGCATAAAAATTTCATATTTACTTGATCATACTACAATATCATCATTAGTTAGATCATTAAAGTCATAAATTTTCCATCTTGACAGCTTCAGCTTGGGAAGCTGTCAAGTCCATTTTAGAACTTGAGATGGAAACTTGCCTGCGGGAAGAGGGTACTTACCAATTCCAGGAAGGTAGATTATTTATGTAGCCTATAAGTGACAAAATGGGTGGGTCAGGGTCGAAATGCGTCTTTTATTTGCATGTTGAAGGAAGTTGGCTCGGTTCAGGCTATATTTTTCCATAACACTTTATAGCATAAAAATCTACTGTAGTGATTGAAAGTTGTTTTTTGCTTATCACAAATCATAGTACATTAGGGTTAATTGATTTTGTTTTGCAACTGTTAATGTTCATGTAAATACATAATACGCATAGTTGTAGGAGACTTACGAAATTTGCTAATATCAACCGAGTTGATGACATGTTATTGATTTGTAAGAGTGTGTCTTTTCTGGAGTTTTCATCTCATGCCAAAAGTGGCAGTTTTTTTTATATGACGAATGATGACAGGTACTTTATAAATACAATGAAAAGTAACACAAGTGAAATTGGGTTTATTTTAGTCTACTTAAGTTTACCTACTAGGTATAATTAGTTGTAATTAACCGTTAATTTGGGATTACCGAAAAAGATAGCGACGTGAGAACGCTACTTCGGCAGATATTGACAACTCTCTCAATCTTACAAGGTAAGTTACTCAATAGTATAACCTGTCTTATAAGATTACCATCTACATCACCAGGCTCCTTATAATTGTTACCATTCAGCCTTACTTTGTAGAAAATGTGATTCAACCCATTTGCTTATAACTTGGTCAATTTGCTTCAAACGTACCCAATAAAATAACTTTTATAAAGGAAATGGAAACAAGTTAAATGCGTTGACTGGGTGATATCAAATGAAAGTTGACCAATGCCAATTTCAATGCATACAACCAACTACATCGCTTTATTAAAAAGTAATGTCCTTAGTTAGCATTTGTTTTCAAATGTGTAAGTTAAAAGTTAATAATATTTGTAATACATCTAGTATTCTATAGGTTAGTACCTATGAGGCTAAGAAATAATGTAGCAGCTTGAGTCATTGAAGTAAAATCACTTGACAACCTTAAAGGTCGAGATATGTGTGCATTTACATTAATGTGTATTTATGTTTGTTTTATTATCAGTTCTACAACTTATTTAAATTTTAGTTCGTTAATGTAACAAAATGACCAGACCAAGTTTTTTGGTCTGCTCTTAAACTGTCATTCGTTATTAGTTTTTTAGATATTCGAGCCTTATGTAATTCGAGTTGCTTTGTAAGTACTTGAATACACTTTAGATAAATACAAGATCATGACCGAGACCAAGAACGTTGTAGATAGTCACACATTATTAGTAAATTAAAGTTTATGTTGAACCGGCCGTGATGGCTTATGTGGTTGTGAATTTTATGGTGTGTGCCAACATGCATAATATATTGTTGATAAACTTACACTGAATCATATTAATTAGCTACTAATTTTGTGTCAATGTTTATTCAGGATACTCTAGAGCTATATATGAGTGAGGGAACTCTTGAGGATAATTGGGGAGAGCATTAACTTCTATGTCCTTGGATCATTGAATCTTCTTGGTTAAAGGATTCTAAATTGAGAGAAGTTTTTAAATTCGGTTGAGCATGTATTTAAGATATCCCCTACATCACATAAAGCATAACATCACATACTAAGTGTCAGCACCTAATGTCCCCCTACCTAACAAACACGTGTCATACCCCACATAATTTCTTTCATTTTATTTTTTCTTTCCCGTAAAAATATAGAACACACCACGTGTCCCAGACCTATCCTGAAAATTTCATTCACACCCTCTCTGTCTCTTCTTCTCTCTTCGCATAACCAGACAAATAAATCAAAACGCCATTTTTTCACACCTTCAACTTTGAAATCATATGTCAACATCATAGTATTACCGTTGAGAGTTTTACAAATCGAACGGTATCCGCTTTGTATAAACGGCTTAAACTTGGTCTCAAACGATTCACGTCGATGATGCCCGCTCCGAACCTTTTCCGTTATGTGGAAGATCAAGTATTTAAGTTTCTAAGTACAATTTTGAGGTTGATTATTCATCCAGGTTGTATATTTTAACAAGGTTAGTAACCCTAATTTTTTTAATCAATATATACAAGGAATCAGGATGTACATGTATGTAGTGTATTTACAGGTATTTTAATCTTTTGATTGATTAATTCATGGTTTCAAATTGAGATTAATAGCAAAATCAAAAACTCGAAACCCTAAATTTTGTGGTTCACTGGTACAAATATAAGTTCAATTATTTGTTGGTCGTTAATTTTGATGTAAAGTAACGATTTTAATGGTGATTACCTTTGAAATATTCAAATTTGGAGTTATGCAAACAAGATTTGTGTGATCTCACTTGATTATTAGAAGACCCAAAATAATTTAGTCATAATTCTGGAGTCGCACAATTTCTAGGGTTTCAGTTCATAGGTTATTTTTTATTTTAATTTTTAAGAAGCAATCTATAATCACAAAACAAAATGGGAAGATGTTCTTATGATTTCAGATACCTTCTTATATGTGTTTTGGAAAGTTGTTATTTTTTAAGGTTATTGTGATAAGGGCCTTTGATCGTCACAACTGGCTAAAAAGAGATACAAGCATTTTGAAGAGGAACTTTTGGTAAATCCAGTAAGATATTCTTTCCAAGTAACTTCTTTGTTGAATTATTTGTAGTTGCAGTAAAGCATGGTTGACGAATGGAATTCACTACATGTTAACTTATAATTTGTTGACGTGAATTAAAATATATATCTAATTTCTGCAGAATGATGACATGGATACCGAAGCTAAGAAAATTTCTAAACTCCAAATGCACAAGAGGTCACCTGGAGCAAAGAAGCCTAAAAATTACTTTGTGGCTTCTGGTTTACGCAGCTACAAAGGCTCTCTCACATTAACTTTTATCGGTCCAAGTACAACACTAGAGGTATAGTATTTCATCTTCTACAATAACACGATCCATAACACGTATATCGCTTCTTACTATTGATAAATTAATATGAATATTTCAGCTTTGGAGATCGCCATCCAAGTGATGTGCAATCAGGTCCTTGACAATGATGTCCTTGCTCAACACATAATCAACCTTTGTCATTCATAATCCTCTACAACTAGGTAACACACATTTGTCTCATTCAAGCTTGCCCGTGTGCTGATGGTGTTAACACCGAAAACTAATTGCAAATGTGAATATCAGTAGTCATATCTAATATTTTTATTGCTCTCACAGAAGTACGAGTCAGTCACCAGCTTGCCAAGTAGGTATTGTTCTTAATTATTTTTTAGGATATAGTTTTGAATGTTTCTTTTTTCTGGACCATTTCCAGTACTACAAATTACAGTGCTTTTGCATCATTTTACACGAGAAATTTGCGGAGAAATTCCCCGACATTAAGTCACATTTTTGGTATTGCACACGTTAGCTGCCATAATGGGTTAGTGTAAAAATTGGGATTGCTTAATCCCATAAAGTATTTTAGGTGGGTGAACAATGCTTTACTGATCAAAATGCATTGACTTTTAGACATGCCAATATGTGTTTAAGTTGCCATACTTTTGTCATGTTCCGCCTTTGTAAACTAAGTTGATTTTTTTACTCAACAAACTGTATCAAAATATTGGGTTTTGTTGTTTTATCTAACTCAATCAAAATAAAACTTATCCTAAGTCGAACAGTCCATGTTTAGGTGGGTCAAAAGAGCCACCTCTGAGTTTTTTTACTTCATTGCAAAGCAACCAGGCCGAAGTTAAATTTTTTTTTTTTTGCCCGACATTGTGTGTAAGCTTTATTGGTTCGAAGCTTACTAATAGTCTATGCATAGTAGATATTATTGTGCAAGCTCTTAACGGTGGGGCTGCTGACACCAATTTTGGTGGTGTACCTCAACATACCTCCAGGGCTAATGCTTTGCTTCGGGAATAAGTATCTTTCTCATTTCTTTGTCTTAGTACTTCGTCAAACAATAAATTTGTAGAAAGCGACTGCAACAGGTGGCTGTGGTGGTGAGACTTTTGAGTAGCTCGAGTGTTGGTCGGGTACATTATTTTAGTCCGATTACGAATGGTAAACATGAGAACTCGAAATTCATTAATTCCGTCTTGATTGATTTAAAGTAAGTACTTTTATATGCAATCTTTATGTGTTTATACTTATACATTTGTACTTATTTGATACTGTAAACACAAGCTAATTTAATACACTTTGTTAAATATACGCAGTGGTATTATTGCTCTCCACACATTATATTATTGCTATATCTTATTAAATAATGAATAATTTCGGTCCAAATGTTTGCTATTTTTGTAAGTTATCTTTATTAGTGATTGTCCTATTTGATTTGCGATGTTATAGGAATAGCTGTCTGAATAGTTCTCTTGATTACTTATATTCCAACTGTTAGCTAATTCATCAGCTTCATCGGTAAGTTTCTATCAAATAGTTAAACATTTTGTACTTACTATCAATAGTTGGCAACTGTTAATAGATAGTTATAACGGTTTGGTTTTGTTTCATAATACCCGTTTAGAGTCACTTTTAGAGATGTAGTCTTTTGTACTTATTAATCCTAATTCTAATTTACGTCGATATTGACGGCAGTTGATTGGTTGAGGGGGACGGTTTCTACTGTTGACACCATTTCCCTTTTTCACCCAGAAAAATCCGACCCGTTTAGCAATAGGAAACGGGCCTCATCTGATTCCAACCTGTTGAGCAATAGTTGAAAGGAAAAAAACGTGCTATTGGATTCATCTGATTCCATGTGGCTAACCAAAATCTATTCATATTTATTCGAGGAAGATGTTCATGTTTACAACTAACTTATGTATTTCCACTGGAGCAATGTGACGGAAGTATCTGAATGTGATGGAATTATGTGATGGATGTCAATCTTACCCCTCAGTAACACTTGACTGAAAATAATTGGTTTTGAAACAATGGAAATAGTTGGTATATTGGTGCGTCAATCTTCTCCTTTAAAAGAGTTTAGTTGCACTATTCATTACTTCATTGACAAATAGAACAATATATGAGTGTCACCCAATTTGACCAACTTTTACCTAATGTATTAAATTGTGCTTATAATTTCATCACTTGTAGGTAATGTGTTTTGTGTTTTGCTAATATTAAAATTAGTAACCTTAATCTATATGTTTTGTGTAAAGCAAAAAATTGTAACCATATTATGTTTATTTCATCCACAAGAATATACCGTTAATTTATTTAACATATACGTATCCAGTTTGTTGTATTAAGATTCGCCGTGCAACGCACGGGCTCTTAAAGGCTAGTATGTATATATAGGATTTAAATACACAAGTTACATTTAAAATAAAATAATTGCTCGATCCAAAATCCCAATGAGTCACAAGTTATAATCATAGTTTAGATAACGATTAATATTTCACTCTCTGTAGTTTGATTACAAAATGTTAATTTAACTACTACAAACATACTCCTAATTGAGATTATGACTTACTTTTTTATTGGATCTTGTTTACCATCTGACACCTGATTCACGGTTTCATACATATCACTTTGCTAACTTGATGAGAATAGATATGGTTATTGGATTTGTACTGATAAGAAATGTGGTATTTCTTAATTTTGTTGTACTTTCTGTTTATTGTATTATCACTTCTACAACTTAGTTCTACTTTAGTTCGTTAGCGTATACCAAGTTATTTGGTATGCTCTTAAACTGTCATTCATTATTGGACTTATATAATTCGAGTTGGTTTGTAAGTATTTGAATACACTTTAGATAAATACTGGCTAAAAACAAACTAACAAATACTATATATAAATTCATATTACTAGAACAATTCGATATTTAATTTGTCACTTACAAAAACTCCTTAAATTCGCATGTCTTAAGAAACCCTAACTAATGGCTTCAGATCTTTAAGGTTTCTTAGATCATCAGCAACTAATATTAAGCCTCTGTAGAGAGTTGATTGGAGACTTTATTGATGCAGATATTATACCCATTATCGATAATATATCTACTCATTTCTATAAGCTGTTCAAATTATAAAAACTTGCTTGAAAAGTTGATGTCTTCAGTATTGTTTATGGAACATGAATGTCACCTGCTGAACGATGTACAATATTGGTTGGAGGATTCCATCCAACCGATTTACTGAAGGCAAGTATACTTATATTTAAGTATAACATATTAGTTAGTTTAATCTTAATATTTATTATATAATCGTTTTACTTTAAGTATTTTATCACATTAAAACTTGTAGTTAAACTAATATTATCATTCATTATCTTATCATAGTTAATCAGTAACCACATCGAGAAGATTGACAATCAAATTCAAAGAATGGAATCTTTGAAAGCTGGTATCTTAGAAAAAGAGATTGCACTAACTACACATCTTAACAAGTTAGAAGCCATTATAGGAGATGCTTTAACTGAGAAAATTTTTGTGAATAAAGGTGATGAATCTCCCATGTCAAATAATGAAAATTGTATGTCAAGTTCAGTTGAGAACCTAACTATTATGCACAACTTTATGGATGAGATAAATTTAATCAATACATTTTAAACTTTGAATATGTTTTAATATTATACACATTTATAACGAAAATATAATGTTATGATTTTTACAGGCTGACCAATTACGTCAAAAGGCTTTGTCGGAGATCCAAAAGATACTCAAAATATGACCACAAGCAATGACATTCTTCACAAATCATGACCACGTCAAAAGATTTAGGACACTGACTAATTTGTGGGAAACTACACCGAAGAATTGAAAAGAACATAAAAAGTTAAATTATCATCGTCTGCAACTATATACGACGAACATATTAGCAGATACGGATCATTGATTACTATTACTTTCGATTTTAAGTCCGTATTTTATTTTGAACAAGTTATATAACTCCATACCCATTTAGTTGCTTGCCATATTGTCTTGTCCATCGATGTGCTTGCTATGTTTTGGATATCCACGAAAGCTTCTTCGATATTTGTAATGTGATGATTTTGACCGTTCCACCACTTAAGAAGTTGATCCCAAATGAATGTCGATATTGAGCATGTGATTAATATGTGATCGACTGTTTCCACCGTTGAATTGCATAGTGGGCAAAGAACTGAGTTTAAGTCGATGTCTCTTTTGCCGAGTTCCGACATAGTTGGGATTATATGCATGATCCCTCTCCAACGAAGATGTAAATTTTTCGTGGAAGTGCTCTATTTCTGATGGTTTTCAAACTGCTGGCAGCATCCGAGCTTTTTCTCATCAATCAAAGCAGATAGGCAACTTGAGGTAAAGGTTCCTAATGAGTCCATCGTCCATTTCCAAGCATCGTCACTGTCAGACAAGAAAAAAGGTTCAATTAGTTGAGTGATCTCTACTAAATCATTTGAGGTTCGACCTCTAGGAGGTCTGGACCATGGTTTAGGGTAGGGTTGAGGGTTTGGGGTTTAGGGTTTAGGAATGATTTAGGGTTTAGGGTTTTTATGGTTTAGATATTGGGTTTAGGGTTTAGAGTTTAGTGTATAGGGTTTAGTGTTTAGGGTTTATAGTTTACACTTTAAGCTTTAAATTTTAGAATTTATGATTTAAGGTTTATGATATAGGGTTTCGGGTTTCGGGTTTTGTTTTTACAATTTATTGTTTAGAGTATAGATATAGGGTTTAGTGTATAGGATTTAGGGTTTAAGTTTAGGTTTTATGGTTTAGTGTATAGGGTTTAGGGTATATGGTTTAGTGTTTAGGGTTTAATGTTTATAGTTTAGGGTTTAGATTTTAAAATTTAAGGTTTATGGTTTAGGGTTTATGGTATAGGGTTTAGGGTTTAGGGTTTAGGGTTTAGGATTTAGTGTGTAGGGTATAGCGTTGGTGGTTTAGGGTTTACGGTTGGTTTAAGTTTTAGAGTTTAGAGTTTAGATATAGGGTTTAGGGTTTAGAGTTTAGTGTATAATGTTTATGATTTAGTGTTTAGGGTTTATGGATTACAGATTAGGGTTTAGGGTTTAGAATTTAGAATTTATGATTTAGGGTTTAGGTTATATTAGGTTTTAGGGTTTAGGGTTTATTTATTAGCGTTTATGGTTTTGGGTTTAGTGTTTAGGGTTAGGGTTTAGAGTTTAGTGTATAGGGTTTAGAGTATAGTGTTTAGGGTTTATGGTTTAGACTTTAAGGTTTAAGGTTTAGATTTTAGAATTTATGATTTAAGGTTTAGGATATAGGGTTTCGTGTTTAGGGTTTTGTTTTTACAATTTATGGTTTAGAGTATAGATATAGAGTTTATGGTTTAGAGTTTAGTGTATAGGATTTGGGGTTTAGGTTTGGGGTTTATGGTTTAATGTATAGGGTTTAGGGTATATGGTTTAGGGTTTATAGTTTAGGGTTTAGAGTTTAGATTTTAGAATTTAAGGTTTAGGGTTTAGGGTATAGAGTTTAGGGTTTAAAGTTTAGTGTGTAGGGTATACCGTCGGTGGTTTAGGGTTCGGGGTTGGTTTAGGTTTTAGAGTTTAGGGTTTAGATATAGGGTTTAGGGTTTATAGTTTAGTGTATAGGGTTAATGATTTAATGTTTAGGGTTTATTGTTTACAGGTTAGGGTTTAGAGTTTAGATTTTAGAACTACAAAGTAATTGTGACTATGAGTGGCCCGATCTGAACAACAAAACTCATATATGGGGTATGAAGCAAGAAAAAAGATCAAAGAAAAAGTATGTTTCTAAAGGGTAGTTCTTAATTGTAAATGGGTATGTTCCGGATGACAAGTGTTTAATTGCGTTCCCGCGTGACGAACGCATGTTCATCATGGTCCTAGATGGAATTCACCTGGTGTAACAGTTTGTTTCGGTATCAAAGTCTTTTAATTCTGCAGGTTTTTCGTTAGTTTGTGCAGAAGTTTTAATGAATATGGATTTAGTTTCTTTCTATTTTGATGTTTGGCCATGTAATTATTAAACGCTTAAAGATATAACTTATGGTAGCTTAGCACTGAATACTTTGGCATGCAATTGAACTTTATGATATGTCAATTGATGAATGATGGTAATTTTGATATACTACAGATCTTATCATTAAATACGAGTTGCAACTAAACAACTAAAATGTATGATCTTATGTTTGTATAATCTTATTCTTCTGTATATAAAAAAAAATTGCCAATATAAATATATTACAAATAGTATTCTTATGGAAACATGAACTTCATATTGATCATCTTCTATTGTAGATTGTTTGGATAACCAAATTCAAAGCAAAATAACAAATACAATATAATATGATATTAATAAATGATTTCACCCTTCGAAAACCCCGCGAAATCACGGGTCTTTAACTAGTCTATATTTATAATTCACTTAAAATAAAATATGAGGCATGAAGCAACAAACTACAGCATAATTTACTACTTATTTATAAGACTACAATTTCACTTACTACTTAATCATATTTTTCACCTGGTTCATGAAAATCACATATCTACATAAGCTTTTCAATCCAAAAGCATGATAACTTTGTTTTGTAGTTCATTGATAATTGATATTGTATTTAGTGAAAAGCGATAAATCATAACGAGAAGCTATGGCATTACAAACCTGAATGATGGACCATCCATCATTGACCAAACAAAGATCTAAAACATCACTTGATGCAGCTGAAGCATCAAACAGCAAACATCTGCCCACTTAAGATCAATAGCCTAAAACATCATTCGACCTTTACGATAACTTGAAAAGTTATCCGTTTTGGCCAGTTACCCTGAATGCTCATTTTGCAAACTTAACCTATAAATACTGAATATGTAATTCCAATGTACAAAGGCATTCCACTTATTTATGAAGTTTGAACATTTTTTAGATGCAAACATTGGTGTTGCCATGAGAAACAATAGTTATACAAAGGTAAGAACCAAAACTCAATATTACATCTTGAAGTTGTGCAATTTCAAGAATCTGCAGCAATAAAAAGAACAAAATGACCCAAATGAAAAAATGATCAAAAATAACTTTATGACCAAATGACCATTTGTAGTTGACCCATTTAGTTAATTATGCAAATTTGACCCAAATGACCAAATGATAAAATGTAACTCTATGGCTAAATGACCATTTACATTTGACCCATTTCGTTGATAATGCAAACTTGATCCAAATGACCAAATGTAAATTTATGACTAAATGACCATTTGCAGCTGTCTTGTTTAGTTTATAATGCAAATTTGTCCCAAATTTTTGAGTTCCATCTAAACTCTCACCAACTTCACAAAGTTTTAAAAGCCCCTAAATTATACATACCTCAAACATTAGATCCTCAATCTTTGAAAAGTACATGTTTGCAGCCATCAATCGGGAAAGTAGACAAACATGAAACATCCGTTTAGTTTTCCTTCATTTGATGCAAATGAAATGTTAATGATGTAACTATCACTTAATGTGATTATACTACATATGCTTTAAACATTATCACTTTTGGATTATTGAATAAAAATATGTTATCCTGTGGAACCCAAGATGATAATTCACATTAAGGAACATTAATCAAAATTGGAAATATTATTAATCTGGAGCTATATTTAGTTTCTTACTAACAGGGGACTTGTACGTCTATATGTAACATGCTCATTGATTCCAATACGTAAGAGATGTTGCATATTTAGTACTTACTTTTGTATGCAAAGCCTGATCCAATTCTTGCTTATCATTAGGAGGGATATCTTTAGCAAACATCTGATATCCTTGAATCCCATAAAAGGAGATGAATGATATAAAGATTCGCCTCGTATGTTATCTACTTTGTGAGAAGTGGATACATTTGAATCCAGACTCAAGGGTATACCTTTCATGCTTCTGAAGTAAATATCAATAGATGAATTGGGTCAAATATGCAATTGGAACCAAATTAACTGTTATGATCCATAAGTGCATCAAAAAACCTTTTCGGGGATTTTTTTAAGCCAATGCACAAGTTGCGTAAAAGTTTATTCAATATCAGATTCAATGGTAGCATTAGCTTCATCACAAATCACCATTCTTTAACTTGATCCTACCATGTTAAGCAATCTGAAATTCTCCAGCCGTATTAGCCAAGTTAAGCATGTTTATCCGAAAAAGCTTTTGCAACCCTGGATCCAAACTTAAGCATATGTATCCGAAAAAGCTTTTGCAACCACAATCCTCTGGAGGTAAACTTGTTTTTGAAGAATACATCATATGCGACCTCAACATGAATTACAAATTCGTCTATCACATAATAGAATAAAGATGTTTAAGCAGATTAATATGACTAATATAAAACTACATCAAAATTGGTACTTTAAATCAAATTACAACAAATTATTATTGATAAGTTATAAGTTAATCACATCAAAACAGAAACTTTAAAGCAAATTAAAGGAATTAAAGACCTAACCATAATATTTAACAATAAAAATGTTGTAGATACCAGGTCAAGCACAACAAATATATAATTATAATGCAAAATTAATTTTAACCCTAAACCATAAATCTAAACCCAAAACCCTAAAATCTAAACCCTAAACCCTAAATCTAAAAACTTAACCTAAACCCTAACCTAAATCTAAACCCAAAACTCTAAACCTAACCTCTAAACCCTAAATCTAAACCCAAAACCTAAACTCTAAACGCTAAAAAAACTGAACACTGACCCTAAACTCTAAGCCCTACAATATAAACCCTAAAAACTCTGAACCCTAACTTTAAACCATAAGCCCTAAAATATAAACCCTAAACCCGAAATCCTAAATCTAATTCCAAAACCCTAAACCTAAACTCTAAGCCCTAAAATCTAAACACCAAACCCTAAATCTAAACCCAAAACCCTAACCTAAACCCTAAACCCTAAATCTAAACCCAAAACCCTAAACCTAACCTCTAAACCCTAAATCTAAACCCAAAACCTAAACTCTAAACCCTAAAAACTCTGAACACTGACCCTAAACCCTAAGGCCTAAAATATAAACCCTAAAAACTCTGAACCCTAACCCTAAACCCTAAGCCCTAAAATATAAACCCTAAACCCTAAACCTAAATCTAAGCCTTAAAATTTAAACCCAAACCCTAAACCGTAACCTAAACCCTAAACCCAAAACTCTAAACCCTAAACCTAAACCCAAAACTCTAAACCCCAAACCTAAACACTAAACCCTAAATATAAACCCTAAACCCTATGATATAAACGCTAAACTCTAAACCTTATAATATAAACCCTAAACTATAAATATAAACACTAACCCTAAATTAAACCATAATCAGTTATATCATAAATAAATATGTCATAATATTCATATTTTAAATTATACCAAAAACAATTATATCATAAATACATTATAAACAATAAAAAAAAAACCATAAACCATTTAAACAATTAATAGCATAAATACATCCTGTTAATGAAATTTAACTAAAAAACGCGGTATGAATATTGATATTATTTCACCCATCAAATTATGAGCTATTTAAATACATTACAATAATTATGTGAGTACATTTGGTAATAGAAGTACAGACGATTCAAGTGTCAATTCTGGCCCGTTTGATAATGAATATGTTGTAAACAATAAAATTAAAATTAAGTAATATAATATTTCGTAACACTATATATGTGTACTTACAACATCAACATATCTTGAATAACCAACGAAGGTATTGATTTACAAGAGGTGGCAGAATAAGTTTATTGAACATTTTAGGTGACATGATAATAGGTATTGGTTTCAACGCCTAGAAACTTATGTCCAAGATATAATTTGGGTAACAAATCTTATACACTCTAACTTGGCTGAATTTCAACAAGATTGGGAAGACCCAGCTTTCAAGCACTACCAAGAAACTAATATACAAACTTCAAACTTGCACAAATCAAAATTCAACCTTAAAAATTGTACAGTTTACCTTGATCATAGAAAAGGATTTACAGTTGCAGGTTGAAGAACATAACCAACTAAATATAAGAAATCCATTCACAATTAGAAGACTTAAAACATAATAAAAACTTACGATTTAATTTTCAAGAAAACTTCATTGAGGCATAAACACAAACACCTACTCTGCAATCCAAAAGTTAATACTGAGGCATAATATTAAGGATTCAGATATAACTGTATCAAGTATGACCCTAAACTTTGAATGAATAACTATAAATCAAAATAAAACTGACACTATAAATATTGAAAAGTAACATAATAATCGGTTTATTGTCATGCAATCCACGTTGAGGAGAATCAATTGAGTGAGCACCATTTTATAGTTATCATAAGAATCATTGTGAACACACATGGAAAAAACATATTGATAACAAAAAATGATGAGAAAATAATAACAAAAAATTCACAAATCTATTTACCAATGGAAACCGGCCCGTCATCATCGTTCACTGAATCAAAAAAAGGAACATCATGACGATCTGATGGAAATGGAAAGTTTTCAGCAGAACCAAGAACCGAAGATGACTTATCAGAGAACGAACTTGCAAAACGGTTATGCTTTTCAACATATTTGTAATCACAATTTGCCTGGAAGATAAAGTAGATGTGCTTGCAAGAAAAAGATCATCATTAACACCCTCAAGTCAGTTTTATCATCCAGGAGCTGACATTCTTTTGTCGTTTTTAGGGGTATTTTTTTAAAATAAAATAGTAGGAACACAATTGTATGAAGACAATTGGAAGAAAACTTAAATAAGATAATCTGACCACTGGCCAACAAAAACAACATGTATAACTAAATGCATTCAAAAGCTATTACTTAATCACATGCTAGTATGGAAAAACTAACACCAAAAAGACATTCAAAACAATGCATCTCACAAACTGCATTCAACAAATACTACCTAATCATTTATGCAATAATATCTAAAGAACAACATATGGTTGTATGAAGAAGATAAAGCTCAAAAGACCATCCAAATACAACAACTGAAAGATGCAGCTGGAAAACGCATGTCGTATAATCCAACCAAAACACAATAATACATTGGGAAAAAAGAACCAAAGCACACGAATGGAAAACAAACGAACACTGACCTGAAAATGTGATAAACGGAATCCGAGAATATAGCCTTTGAATGCGAAAATCCAATAAATGGCGACGATGATACATAATACGGAAACAAACATAAACATAAGTATATCACTAAAAAAAGGTTAACAGAATTTTTTTTAAGGTATTACTTACCACAAATAACTCAGTCGAGAGCCTGCTAGCAAAACCTGCAACAACAAAAAAAATATGAAATCAATAAGAAGACATCAATAAATAAAATAACAAATGGTGGATATATTCGTCGATAAAAAAAAAGGTAGGATAAGCAAATAAGAAGTCTAGATGAAAGCATGCAACAGTTAATCAGAAACGGAAAGCAGTTGCGCAAAACCTCGTACCAATTGAGGGTGTAAAGAATGTGATCATACCCTAATCAATGGTTGATCCTGAATCGTAACTTTCGCCTGTAAACAAAGAGATCACAAATCATGACGAATCATAATCTAATATTTAATAATCTAAATAATGAAAAAGGGTTTAGATTATTACAACATAAGGATCTAATCTCTAATCAAATATATATACCTTAAATAAACATCAATCTATAAAATAGATTCATAACCTACTTGGAAATTGTATCAAGAATTTGTGGATCTGCTTTTGCTTCCTGGTACAATATGCATAAGAATCTACACAATTCCACCAGGATAATAATCAGTAGCATCAATAATTCTAAAGATACACATGAATGTTGACTTTGAGCTTTTGCGAAAAAGTATCTAAAAACTGATCTAGAAAAATAATTATATAAAAGATAGAAACAACAGTTGTTTTGAACTGGAGTTTTGAGAAGTAGATGACGATGGGTTAAGATAATTAGGGATGCACTTCTTGAAACTGAAAACAGGCTAAAAGTGTTTTGAAAAATTCCAGCCTGAACCGACCCAACTTGTTTCAACATGTACCAAAAAGATGTATTTTGACCCAGACGCACTCATTTTGTCACTTATAGACTACATAAATAATCTACCTTCCTGGAATTGGTTAGTATCTGTTTCCAACAAAAACAAGTTTCCATCTCAAGTTCTCAGGAATTCCTTCATTTAAAACCAAAAGCTAAGATAAAGACTTGACAGCTTCCCGACATGAGGCTGTGAAGATGGAAACTTTATGACTCAAATGATCCATCTAATGATGATATTGTAGTATGACTTCGAATAAAGATGAAATATTTATGCGGACTAAAACTGGTATATTGCAGATTAAATTTAAATATACATATACATATACATATGTATAAAAAATATCGGTAAAAAATATTATTATTAACAACTGAAGAAATATCCTGTTTATTGGTTAATGAGTTCAAAGTAACATCAATTTTCAATAATCCAAACTAAATCAAATGCAAACTTATACCATAACATATGAAATAATACTACCTGTGGACACCTCAAAGTGAAAAGTGAAACCTGAAGCACCTGCTTTCCAAGAAATTTGACATAATAGAGAGGATTTGTTACCATTAAGTGGCAATCCAAATATGCCCTACATTAAGCATTTTGAAGGAGAATAAAAACAACAAAGTAATTTACTTGGTGTGTTTTCTCAAACTTAAGTTACAGCAACCGGAGATTTAAATGAACAAAAGAAACAAACAAAAAGAAATTAACATAAAGGAAACCCTAACCTCTCAAGAAATCACTTCAAAGGGAAAATTCCGTTCATCTCATAAACATACAAAGATATAGAAGGCTGAATTTAAAGGAACTTACAAAATTGAACAAACGTCGGTGTTGCTGGTGGTATGTGGAGCAATCAGGTTCGTAGGAGCGGTGGTGGTGGTCTTTGCGGTAGTGGCGCCGGTGGTTAATGGTGGCGATGGAGGTGATATTGTTGAATGAAGATGAGGTTGTTATTTGTGTGTTTGGCTAGTAGCTTATCGGAGTTATTGGAGCTTGAGAGCTTATGATTTTAATAAGTTTCGAGTCATAAAAATAGAGCTTATGAAAATCATAAACTCTGAAAAAATAAGTTACTTGTAGCTTATGAAAAAAAGTAGAGCTTATGAACTGAAAAATAAGCTCCAGCTAGTTTATCAAACATTTATAAAAAATAATAAGCTCCAGCTACCAGCTTTAAAAATAAGCTCCAGCTCTAGCTCCTGCTTCTGCTCATAAACTACAGCTCCAGCTCCAGCTACTTTCGTCCAAACACACCCTTAATATGAGATTCTTAATTTTACTCCCATGTTTTTATTATTAAAGGGGCATTTTAGGTTGTTTAAAAATTAAAATTGATTTATTAGCTAATATGAATATAGGATTATTTTGAACCGTTGGATTAAGGGGTATTATAATGTAATTTTCTAATCTAATGGTAATTAAGGGGGTTTTGAAAATATTTATTAGCTAATCGATACTCTCTTTTAATGTATAAATAAATAATAGTGATAGTGATAGTGATGCAGTTTAAATTTCTTCTAAATTAGTTGGAGTGTTTCATTTGTTTTAATAGAATTTTTTTATTAAAATCAAAAACTATGAGTATTTGACACGTGTAAATTCCACTTGTCAATCATCCCTATTATTACTCCTCTAATGACAACAAAGCTAAATTAATCTCTTTTATATATATATATATATATATATATATATATATATATATATATATATATATATATATATATATTGTAAGTGTTTTAGTCTACACAAAATCACTAAAACATTTTTATTTAAAGAGTCCATACGAAAGACAGATTGTTTGAGTGCTTAAAACACTTACAATTAAAAAATAATTAAATTCTAAGTCGATTTTTTAATTGTGAAAACGTTATTTGGATCTTTATACAACATACGAGCAAGATCAAAAGATAGAAGAGATAAACACGATGAATCAAAGTTAATATTATATAGAACGCGAACGATTACGTGATTTAAGCAAAGAAACATCGATTGGCAAATGGAGATTGAGCATAATCTACCCCACACGTCTGGATCGCCGCAAGTCTCAAGAGTAGGGCTCTCAAAACTCTTAAACCGTAATGAAAACAAGAACTCGTATTCATAGGTTGTTAGTTTACATTCCTACAGATGCCTTTCGCTAATGAATTAACTCATCCGTACGGATGAATATTATACCCAAACCAGTCTTTGATCCGTACATATGAGTCACTTCATCCGTATGGATGTACCTTTATCTGCATATGCCCGTGCGAATGATAAGTTTCTCACATCTACAAATCTAGGTGTACAGTACATGTAATAAGCATTCATAATGTATTCGTCAAGTGACGAAAATCCAAAGTATGTATCAACAAATTTTATACCAGTACAAATTTTAAAATAAAGCTAATAATCAAATTAAATTTCAGAAGTTTACTAAAAATTAAATTAATCAAACAATTTTTTATGGGTAACGAATTGTATATTGTAAATTATAAAATGAAGCTAATAATGAGATTAAGATTCAAAAGTTTACTGAAAGTTAAATTAAGGGTTAAGGCTACCAAATAATTTTATACTTTTATTTTTTGTTCTAATGTAGGCTATATACCCAGAAAAATACTAGTGTATGTCACATAGCTTCAAAAAGCGTTATAATGTAGGTTATTGGTGACTAGTTAACCGCGTGTGCATTACATGATGCAACACGAAGCTTGGAGGAGTAATCACGGACCTGAAACTCTAATCAATTCGCTCTATGAATGATTCTTGTTAACGTCCGTTAGCCCCGAGGACTGTACATGCAGGTAACCGGTCACTAAAGCCTACACTATACGGAGTAACACCTTTTGAAAGTATGTGGCGTACACTGTTATTTTTCTGGACATATAGCTACTTTAGAACAAAAAAAGTTATTTACTTCCTTGTTTCTCCTTCATTTTTCATTTTTTTATTTATTGACGTTAAATTAACCGACCGTTAACTTTTTTTCAAACGTTCAATAAACTGACTGTTAACCAACTAAAACCTTCACATAGAAAAACGCGAGTTTTTTCTAAAGTAACAATTTTGATGGGTCACGAACAATATGTTCTCATTTAAAAGAATTATTAAAAACAAAATTCTCGATGGACACACTTCAAGATCTCGCCACCACTCTTGGCATTTAGGTCCACATATAACCAGGTTCAGGTTTTGCTCTAAAATCAATATGAGATAAATGGTAGCCCATGAGCTTATTTATTAGTTTTAGATGTAAGATTGGGTTACGGGTCAAAAGTGTTAATTCTTGTACATCTCAAAAGGGGTCAGGATTTGACATATATAAGCACATAGTAGATATTTGTTTAAGCGTACACCTCTTTTCAAAGAAAGATTAGGTAAGTGCCAATGTTTAACCATACACCTACTTGACCAAACGGCTTTTGATTTAACGATTTTAAGGGAACTCATCAACTTTAAGGTTGTGAGTTTGACCCCGTCATGGACAAAGAGGATGGGTTTCCTTAAAAAAAAAAAAAAAAAAACTATACACCTATTTGACCCATTAGACAATAAGCATAACATGATTTGACATATTTATAAGTAAATGGGTTGAGATGTGCACCTATGGTAGGAAACTCATGTTCTTAAGACCTGCTATAACTCAAGAGTAGAGGTGACGAGAGGTGGGCAAAATGACTATGGTGATGGGATTACAAGACTAAACTTATAGTATGTTTCGAAAAGCAGATTGGAATTATTGACCTGAAACACTTTTTGAACCCAAAGAAAGGAGCTACTTTTTTTTAAGGCAAGTTGTCGTCATCACCCAGTGGTGAATTAACCACCTTCGCGAACATTTGCCACGCACGCAAGCACTTTCGGGAGGAAACTCGAATCGCATTGCAGGAACCCGATCCTTAAACCTTCCCGAGGGGCAGGCGGACTGGGTTTGAATCCTGAATGGATCCGGGAGAAAAACCCCTCCGGGTCAATCTGGAGCTCCATATTTCAGGCAGATTAATTAAGAGGGTGGGCTGAGCGAGGCTCGAACTCACGACCTCAACCCTAGCCCCAAACACAAGGAATGTGAATACCACTAGGCTAGAAGCGCGGTGGTAAGAAAGGAGCTACTTGAAAACATGGTTGCGCAAAAAAGTAAGAGCCATGGGCATGCATCAAGAAATCAAATGCAATGAGCGAAAAGTCATCGAGAACGAGAAACATAAGACACAATGATTAAAAAGCAAATTCAAATATGAATACGCAAACAAATCATCCTTTTATCCAGAATTCAAATTTTAATTTCATTCACAAAGACTTGAAGTACATAGCTTCACATTATATTACATCAAAGAGAGCAACATTCACAATTTCATAAGCGACAACATTAGGACGAAAAGGGGTGGAAGAATTTACAATTTTCAGATGTAGAACTTTTTGAACGATTTTTAAATGTCATCAAACTTCTTCTTGTTCACCTCGAGCAATGTGTGTTTCATGACTAACCCAATAATTGCTTCCATCTGGCCCCGAAAGCTTAAACCTGCGCAGTTTTAAGATCAGTAAACTTACGCTTTGTGCACAGGTAAAGTTCATTAACACTGCACTTATGACCCACAATTTAACTCGTATACTAACCGCTCTAGCACTGATTTTCCCTCCTTGTACTTTTGGGCTTTCTCATGGGCAGTTTCCTGAAAGTCAACAGATTAATCATAAAGTTTTTACAAAAGTGTTTGCATATTATAAAAATTTGAACTCTAAGATTCCATTGGTTTTATGACTTTATACATTGTTATTTTCTACAAAAATAAGTTATATATGTGACCCATAAAGTGAAAAAAGTTAATGGTGAACATCCAAATCCTCAAGAATCAAGATCTTACATATGTCCATCCAACAATTGATCCACACTTGACACAAAAAATGTCAGCAACAGTGTGTAATCCTGTCATCATCAATCTATCTTCTTTAACTCCGAGTGTGACATTTGATCTGTAAAACATGAGAGGTTACGGAAAATCTAACAACATAACAATCTTTAAAATCCAAATCTACAGATTAAACTCGACGTTAAGACTGTTTATATAATTATTGATTCGAAAAAGTCATTGCTTGTTCATGAAAGCATAGGCTGCCACCAATCATACACTTGCAAGAATATGATATAATTGATATAATAACCCAAACATTAGTGATAGTTGTAATTCTTTTTCTAAGGTATGCAGGTGAACAAATCATTATAGAGTACTGATATGTTTGGTTCAGTGGCTTCTAATACTTATTTTTTCATTAAGGCATGCAAAGTAATAGCCACATTGTCTTAGTATCATTCAAATTAAATCATGAAAAAACAACATTAACACATACTAATAGCTTTGAAAACTTACACCTTACTGAAGAGATAAGCCTTCCCATGTTTGCAATGAAAGGACTACAAAAATGCAAAAAAAATAAATCTCAATTCAGCCACACAAAAAAAAAAAAAAATAGTAATCAAAACACTAAAATCACCAATTACATACCTACAGATATTTCATCTAACATGAGTTCTTATGTAAATAACCAATCTCAATTCTAATTATAACCGATTCACATTATTTCTTCACACAGTTAGTTAAATATAATCAATCAAATAATCTTAATCTCAAATCAATGTAAGATGTGATAAATTCGTAAAATCAATAAGCTTTCAACAGAAATCAATTATCATTTTAAAACATCGTCATCAATAAAGTTTCAAACTTTACACACAAAAATCAAAATTAAAACATGGGATTTAATAATTAAACAATCACATTCAAAACCCATATATTCAATTTCAGTAATCAATCAAATATATGGAATCAAGATTGAAAACAATAAACCTTTGAAACAATGTCATCACCAACAGCAAGATGAGTTTTGCAGTGTTTACAACTGTAAACCTTCCCTTCCAAATTTACTAAAAACAATCGGCCCATTTGTTGTTGAATTAAATGTCGAATTGAAGATTTGAAGGAAATTGGGGAAGAAATAGAAAGACAGTTTAGAAAGGATTTAATCAACAAGAAGTTCACGCAATCTGACCCCAGTAACCTTTTAGCAGGAGTTGTGGACCCCACTTTCATCATTTTCTGTGACACATTTCTATTTTAAAAAAGTACAACTTAACTTGGAGAGAATACAACTTAACTTGCATAGGTTGTTGGTGAGACTACAACTTTACAAGTTAATGTTGCATAAAATACAATCGTATAACGTGAGTCACCATCCTTTTATATAGTTTTCGTGAATCTTGAAGCATGTTAACCTTCACTTTAGTAATCTTGTCCCTAAACTATATGCATATATGATATATGTATGATTAATTGTCGTTAATGCACCGAGTGACATTGCAGTCTGCAAAAAGAAATTGGTTCTTTAAGGTTACAACTTAATTATAGAAATATTCCCTTGTTAAAAAACTTGAAATTGAATATATTGGGATATATTAGCGATAGTTGTAAGGTTTTCCATGTCCGGGTTATCCGGGAAGAGCGAGTAATCCGACCCCATACTAAGAGCAAAAACAAAAACGATACAAATGAATAACTGAAGCAGTCAAAGTCACACTAAGAGCAAAAACACAATGCCACTACAAGCTAACAACAACCAAAAAAAAAAAAACGAATAGCGAATGATAACATTTGGACCATCTAACCAGACGATAAGGGACTACAAACGGCAAGGAAACCAAATCAAACATACAACCTAACGAACAACTATTGAAAAAAAAATTAAACCAAATCTAAGCAAGCAAACACTCGAAATATAAAAATACCCAAAACATTAGTTACTTAATTCGTCACAAAAATGTTGTCTCTCAAGCATTTTTAGTTGAATTAAAAAGATGTTTGGTAACACAAGTCACAACCATGACTTCATTTCGTTTCCGGACGGATTTTCACATAAGTATCACGTCAGCATTTTATTAAATATCCTCCCAGAACATAACTAAATCACTGTTATCCATAACATACTTCTTAAAAAAACTGAGAACCACTTTATTGATTAAATAAACTAATGTATAAGTGATGAAGTATATGTACAACACATTCTTTGGCATGCTCGTCAGGAAAATGCTTAAAAAGCACGAAGTGTAGGGCGAATTTTGAAGGGCGGATGCGGACATGGTCCGTGCCGATGGGGTCCTCGTAGCACATGAGGAGGGCCCATTGTTGACACTCCCCTAAATATCAGGTTTGATTATATTTTTGATTATATATTTAAGGTGATTTGACATAATCTTTTAAGAACAAATAAACCATTGACGGTAATATGAGGAGTTTAATACTCACAATATTTGTAATTATTTTTTTAAGGTTTTATTTTGAGATAGCTATTAGGTAAACTAATTTATCGTTTACCACCGAAATTTGGCTTGAGTGGTATGAAGTGTTATTCAACTTGGGTACTTCTAACTCAAGTTCGATTCTCACTCAAAGCAGGGAGTTTCTAACCTTTGACGGTATTTCCGACATCAATACGATTTCGGAAGGTCTTTAGGGGGTTTTCCCAACCTTCGATGGTAATGCTAACATCGTCGCGAATTGAGATTTTTCATAACGCGTGCGTATGTGACATATGAAAGTATTCGATGTCGATATCGCTGTTAAAAAACTAATTTATCGTTTGTATAAATTAAATAATGTTATAATTCAGTAGGCTTATAACTACCTTTAATGGTTATAAGAACAAAGAGAGAAAAAGAGAGAAGAGAGAAGAAATATTGATATTGATATTTCAAGAGAAATGGTACACCTTAAATGGTTACCATACATGTCTATTTATAGTATAAAATATTACTATGCAAGAAATATAATAATAATAAAATTAACATCCAATCTAGATATTTTATAACACAATCTAGATATTTTATAACACTCCCCCTTGGATGACAATTTTATTAGAGAATAACTAGTACTGCCTCGTTAAAAACCTTGCTAAAGAAAACCCATTGGGATAAAACTTTAGCTAAGGGAAAAAGAGTGCAGCATAGAGTTGACTCCCCCTCAAGTAGGCAACGCCTGAGTTGTTACATCTTCTGAACATGCCTCATGCCAATATTATGAACGTGTGTTCTGAAAATAGCAGTTGGTAGTGCTTTGGTATAAAGATCATCAGAGTTTGTTGATTGAACGTATCTCATTTTAATCTGGTTGTCTTTTATGAGATCTTGAGTATATGAGAAGAATCTGAGGTTTTCATCTGAAACTGTATCATCTAAATCTTTTATGTACAAGTTTAGCCCCTGTGATTTGTCTACATTCTCCTTCATGGTTTGCTCAAACCCTTGTTTCAATTTCTATTCCCTTGTAGTCTTTTCTGAGCCTTACCAACATACCATTCTTTTCCATCAAACTTATGACCGTCCTCATCAACATTTATATTTTGTTCTGTCACTTTTGATACTCTTCTTTCATTTGTATTATGCAAGCTGCATTATCTTCATATATAGTTATTGGTGAAGATAGTTGTTAGTCTTTTATAGCGTTCTAGTCCACAAAAATCAATAATGATTTGTGTCATTGATCTCAACCAAACACATTTTCGAGTAGTTTCATATAATGCAATCACTTCGTCATGATTTGATGATGTTGCAACAAGTGTTTGTTTTAAGAACGCCATGATTTTGTGGTACCTCCATTTAGGAATACATATCGAGTTTGAGATTTATTTTTATGAGGATTTGATGAATGACCTGCATATACATAATCAACTAAATCTTGTTTTGAAGCGTTAGAATAAAATAATTTTAAATAAGCAGTTTCTCAAGGGTATCAAAATATGCGTTTGATCCCGCCCCATTGTCATTTGAGCTGAATCTTGCCAACAAATTAACTGCAAGAGAAATGTCAGGTCTTGTACAATCTATAAGATACATAAGAACCTCAATTATACTAAAATATGGAACTTCCGATCTGTTAAGATTTTCATGATCTTCGCAGGGATGAAATAGATCAGTGTCAATATTGAGTGATCTAACAACAATGAGTTTGTCTTTTAAAAAAATGTTTTAAAATCTTTTCGGTATAAGTTGTTTGATGTACAAGTAAACCATTAGGCATATGCTCAATTTGCAATCCAAGGTAATACTTGGTTTTTTCAAGATCTTTCATTTCAAAATAATTCTTTAGAAGTTGAATGATTTCATAGATCTCTTTATTTGTTCATATGATGTTAAGAACATTGACCTAAACAACTACGATCACATATTCGAACATTGTTTTTATAAAACATACATGCAAAATAAGTTTATATGTATACCCTTTTTTTTATCAAGTAGTCATTTAATCAGTTATACCACATACGTCCCAATTGTATAGACCCATATAAAAATCTTTGTGATTTAATAGAATACATTCCCTTGGATTTTGCATTAGATGCTTATGATACCTTAAACCCTTCAGGTATATTCATGTATATCACTATCAAGTGATCCATACAGATAAGTAGTTACAACATCCATGAGATGCATTTAAGTAACTACCAGGTTGATTAAGTATCTAATAAGTAATTGTATCCATTACAGGAGGATAAGTTTTCCTCATAATTCATTTTCGATCTTTGTGGGAAATTTTGAGTTACAAGTCTAGTTTTGCCTTGTAACTTCATTTGCATATTTCTTTTTCGGATAAAAATTCATTTGTATCCCATACGTTTCACATCTTTAAAAGTGATAACGATTAATCCGAAAACTTTTTTTTTTATTGAGCGATTCTAATTCAGCTCGTATTTCTCCTTTCCATTGAGCTCAATCATGTCTATTTTGATATTCAGCGACAGGTTTTGGTTCTAGATCATCATCTTTATTCATGATGTCATTGTAATATTATATGAAAATATCTCATCAAGATTTTTCATTTCATTTCGGTTCCATAATATTGCATAATTTATCGCAATTTATGTATTTACATTTATCAATATCCTCTGCAGAAGGAATATTAATTTGTGGTTCTTCTTGAACACTTTCTTTTACCTCATTATCAGCTGATTTTCTTTTTCGGGGATTTTTATCTTCGGAACCAATTGATCTTCCACGTTTGATGCGTGGCAAAGACTCAACAGTGACATTATTGCCAGCTTTTGGAATTTCAGTTCGAGCTGGAGCATTTATCGCTGGTATATATGATTTAGTCACCTTTTTTTATATCTGTAAATGCATAAAGTAATTAATTTGCAAGTTCTTGCATATGCATTATTTTTGAACTTTCGTTTCACATTCTTTTGTGTGAGTTCAATATACCTTAATTGATGTTCACATCATGAAACATCATTTTCTTTATTTTTTTATTTCTCCCCTAATCTAGGGAACAATGTTTTATCAAAATGATAATCAACAAAACGTGCTGTAAAAATATCACCCATCATGGGTTTAGTATATCTTATGATTGAAGATGTTTTATATCCAAAATATATTACCATCTTTCTTTGAAAAAACCATTTTATCGTGTTGTGGTGATATAATTGAAACATACACTGCACAACCAATGTTCTAAGGTGAAAAATATTTGGCTCTTGGCCAAAATGAAGTAGTAAGTTAAATATTTATGACTTCCACATGGTATAATGCGAATTAATGTCGCAGCATGTAAATTTACATGTCCACATATAAATATTGAGAGTTTTGTACTCATTATCAATTATCTAGTTATTAGCTGCAAGCGTTTATCTATTGATTTAGCTAAACCAATTTTGTGTATGCACATGAGCAACTAGATGTTCAACAACAATCCCTGTAGATATATAATGATCATTAAATGCTTGAGATGTTAACTCACCAGCATTATCAAGTCTCATCCTTTTTAATGGTGTAATCAGAATAATGTGTTCTCAATTTAATAATTTGTGCAAGAAACTTTGCAAATGCCATATTATGGCTTGATAACATACAAATATGAGACCATCCGCTAGATGCGTCTATTAGAACCATGAAATATCAAAATGGTTCACATGATGGATGAATTGGTTCATATATCTTTACCTTGAATTCTTTCAAGAAACATTTGTGATTCTTTTTCACAATATACTTTTCATTAATCATCATATGTGCTTTTTCATTAATCACCATATGCGCTTTTGATCATATATATTTTTCACCATATACGCTTTTAATCATATGCGCTGTGTTTTTTTCACCATATGCGCTTTTGATCATATGCGCTGTGCTTTTCATCATATTCGCTTTTAATCATATGCGCTTTTATAATATGCGCTTTTTATGTGAATAGTAAATTAATTAATTTCGTTTTACTATTCATATGAATTAATTTCGATTTTCTATTTTGTTAATTGAGTAATATATATATACATCATATACTTGTGACTCCGAAGGCTCAAATGAATTTGACCATATAGTTATATGTTGTACCTTGCATATTAATTTTCAGTAGAAGCTATGTACATAAAAATTATGTCATGATTGAGGACGTGACTGTCAAAAACTGCTTAATGTAGCAAGTTGGTTGAAATAGACATTTATAACGGTAGTGTGAATTGTCTTGTTAGCAAAGATTGCAACTTAACTATAGTTTTTCACGCGAATGATTAGCCTAAAAAACCTGTGAGTATAACGTACGAATGATTACACACAAAAAAAAAATTGTAACATTAATACTTTCATACGAAATATGTGAGTATATAGGTTTCCTTCTTACAGCCAAACTCAAGATGTGAAGCAATTAACTACGGAGTATTAGAAAATGCATTGTTGCAAACTTGCAAACGATACTGTTTTCAATACACTAATATAGGTGGGAATATGTGGGATCACTGAGTTTCTTTAATCATAAAAAGAGTCTTTAGAAATGGTAATATACTTTTGAGTTTGTTACTTGCAAACAAATATCCAACTTTTGAGCTTATACTTCGTCTAATACGATGCACAAAATATGTTGGTGATTTTAGCATGATCCAACGTCATTTTAGTTGATTTGTACTTGTCACAATTAGGGATAGCACCCGCGGGTCGTGGATGCGGATTCATTGGATCCATCACCCGTACCCGCGGATTTTTTTTTTTAAATCAAATAACTGGAAATTTGGAAATTTTTTTTTTTAAGAAACATCCAATTGAACCCTTGTTCGTTGAAACAATTTGACTATCTTTTTAACTCCCCATTATTAAACGGGTCATTTTGATGCACACTCTTTTAAAAATAATTTGTTTTTTAAGTTTTATTATTCAACCTCCTTTTTTCAACGGTCACGTTTTTAACAAAACATCTGACAAGTTTAGAAAAAAAGTTTTTTTTTTTACTTTGCTTTTCCCCTTTCTGTAAAACTCATTTAAACACTTTCTTTGTTGTTTTTTTTTAAAAAAAAACTTCCCTTTTTTTTTACGTTACCCGTAAATTATAAATATATAAAAAACTTTTTGTTTAAAAAAACTTTCTAGTTTTTAAAAGGACACTTGACTAAATTTTTTAATTCTTTCACAACACCCGATATCGTGATCGTGACCTTTCACCAAAGCAAGAGGTATTCTTGATAAACTAAACACTGACTCGTGTTTGGAATTGTCGGCCACAAAAAAATTCATTTGATGAAAGTATATTTTTTTTAATTATAGAAGGAGACCACTTCATTTTCAATACTTCATTTTTGACAAAAAGCTACTCCATTTTACCATTCCTTTTTTCTTATTTTAACTTTTAAAATTTACTTTTAATAAAAATACAAACTACTTTTGTATTTTAACTTTTAAGATTTACTTTTAATAAAAATACAAACTACTTTTTTTATTTTAACTTTTAAAATTTACTTTTAATAAAAATACAAACTATTTTTTGTATTTTAACTTTTAAGATTTACTTTTAATAAAAATACAAACTGCTTTTTGTATTTTAACTTTTAAGATTTACTTTTAATAAAAGTACAAACTACTTTTTCTTATTTTAACTTTTAAGATTTACTTTTAATAAAAATACAAACTACTTTTTGTATTTTAACTTTTAAGATTTAATTTTAATAAAATACAAACTACTTTTTTTTTATTTTAACTTTTAAGATTTACTTTTAATAAAAATACAAACTACTTTTTCTTATTTTAACTTTTAAGATTTACTTTTAATAAAAATACAAACTACTTTTTTTTATTTTAACTTTTAAGATTATAAATTTAAGAATAAACATTAGTATGCATGAAATAAATAATGATTAATTGCATAAGTAATCATAAATGTTAGATAACATATAAAGACCTCATCATATTCGTATTGATCGGAATTAATCTCGACCCATGGTACCGTGTTGTCAAATGACGTGTTGCGTACATAAAGTACCGTGTTGTCAAATGACGTGTTGCGTACAATCATGAGGTCTTATTAACATAAATATAAATGTTAGTGAAGTTAATAAGAGTTAGATTACAGAAAATATAATTTAGGCGGTATAACCGATCATATATAACTTAAATAACATAAATATAAATGTTAGTGAAGTTAATAAGAGTTAGATTACAGAAAATATAATTCAGGCGGTATAACCGACCATATATAACTTAAATAACATAAATATAAATGTTAGTGAAGTTAATAAAAGTTAGTAAACATAAATGATAGTTAGGCGACAGTGTCGACCATATATAATTTAGGTGGCAGAGCTAACCATATAATAAGAACAATACAAATGCACTAAGAACTTAATAAAAATTAGTAGTTCAAAATGTTAGTAGTCCAAAGTTTGATATATTCGAGTCTGAAAATTATTAATAATTTCATACCTTGATCAGTGACTCGTGATCGTTTGAGATATCCTTTGATTACACTAAGCTCTTCGTGCTGATAACGTGTTATAATTCAGTAGGCTTATAACTACCTTTAATGGTTATAAGAACAAAGAGAGAAAAAGAGAGAAGAGAGAAGAAATATTGATATTGATATTTCAAGAGAAATGGTACACCTTAAATGGTTACCATACATGTCTATTTATAGTATAAAATATTACTATGCAAGAAATATAATAATAATAAAATTAACATCCAATCTAGATATTTTATAACACAATCTAGATATTTTATAACAAATAAGAATAAGAATGAGAAATGGATGATTTTTATTTATTTTTCCTGCGAAAAAAAAAAACTTATATAAATAACAAAATGGGAATACTTTATTCAAAGAATGTGACAACCGGGAAATTTTTGACCAAATTTAAACTTTATCTTTAAATGATTTAATATTTTCGACACGATAAGCAAAGTCTGTAATGTTGAGTCACGAAAGTTTTGGAACTATATTCATGTAATCAATTATTCTTTGACTGTTCTCGAAGATTCACGAACAATATATATATAACTTAATGTGCATATATATATATATATATATATATATATATATATATATATATATATATATATATATATATGATTTCAAGTTATTTAGTAAACGATAATAACATTCGATTATTGATTCGATTGATATTTAGATAAGTTAACTAAAACGTTTAAGATGAACCAGTAAAACACTAATTTGCTACAGTATTTTCGAATTTCTACAGTACCCGAAAAGCTACAGTGTTTTCGAAAATCACTATTTGCTACAGTAAAAAAAACTTTGCTACAGTGAAACACTATTTTAAAATGAAAATGTGTGTGTATATATATATATATATATATATATATATATATGTATATATACTACGAGACGATGATTTATAGAAGTAAATGACCAAAACACTCAAATGTATAAGTTTTTTTTCAAGTGAAATAATTTAGGGATAATTTAAGACTATATTTTGACAAAGGTACGAGTCACGAAACATAAAGTACAAGTTTTCTCAGCGTACGAAAGGACGTTCGAAAAATCGGAACCGGGACATTAGTCGAGTGACAATGTACGAGTCATCGGAAAGAAAATTACAAGTCCACTATGCACGTGAATTTAATATAATATATAATTAATTATATAAATTAATTATATTATATTTATAATTAAATAATATGTCGACAAGCAAAACGTCAAACGAGTGTGAGCTGGATCAGAGGGCCATGCGATCGCATGGCCATGATGCCCAAAAACCATGCGATCGCATGGAGGGCTGGGACAGGCAAGGTGTCAAACCCCGTCCAAGTCCCCCTGGACGGAATCATCAATATCTGGTTCCATTGCGATGATCGACTCCAAATAAGGTCCTTAGTATGAGCTAATGCACTGCAGAAGACTTAATTCGTACCTGAGAATAAACATGCTTTAAAAAGTCAACATAAAGTTGGTGAGATATATAGGTTTGATACCAGCAGCGTTATAACTATGGACCACAAGATTTCATATGTAAACATTTTAATAAAAATATTCTAAGTGGTTGAGCACTTGGTAACCATACTTAACATTTAATCACGTCGCATATTCCCTTTATTATGAAATCTTACTACACTGTACCAAGTGTAGTCACGAAACGAAGTACTGTGCAACCGTTGAATACTGGTCGTCCAGTCCGGTTGGGGTTGTCAGGCCCGATAGATCTATCAACAGGATTCGCGTTTACAATACCGCTGTAAATATTAGTTACCAAGCTACAGGGAAGTATGCCAGTGGTACAACTCAACGTAGAATATATTTTCAGTTACTTGTGTCCATAACGTAAAACATAAAATACATGTATTCTCATCCCGAAATATTTAGAGTTTAAAAGTGGGACTATATACTCACCATACTGTATTTTGTAGTAAAAATACATATAACACCATTAATCAATTATTAGGTTGGCCTCGGATTCACGAACCTATATCATTTATATATATATTAACACATACATATAATTGAACAACAAAATTTTAAATTATGTTACTACTAATTTGAATATATTTATTTTTATATATTATATACAATGTATTAATATTTTTATACATAGTTGTATATATATTCATAGAAATGTTTATTCGTTATGATAATAGTGATATTTGTAATAATAAAAATATTAATAATGATCATAATGATAATCTTATTAAAAATGTTATTTTAATAATTTTGATAGTAATAATTTTGATAAAAAAAATACTTTTACTAAAATGATACTTTTAAATAAAATGATAATTTTAATCATACTAATAATAATAATAATGACAATAATAATGAATAGATAAATAACTACCTCAAGGAAGTTGTCCTAAAAATAATGTCCAAGTCCGGGTTTGAACCCGCGACGTCCCACTAACCCGATAATAGCTTAAATCATTCCTCTGTCTCGGCTTTTCTTAAATATTAATGCCCGAATCCGAGCTCGAACCCAAGACTTCTCGTTCACCCAACAAACACCCAACATTGATTCATTTGTTACTTTCGAATATAAACCCATTCGATTTAATTATAACTGTTTACTATTATCATCTTCTTTTCATCATCATCTTTATCCTTATCAAATCTTAATTTCATGTATCATAATATTAACCTAGTCATCCTTATCTTTAATATGTATCACCATAATCATCATTCCATAATCAATATCTTCATCATTTAATCCGTTACCATAATCATATTATCATCATCATTCGCGTTTGGTTTTATCAATTTCTAACGTGCACCATTCCACTTATCCTGGCCCAACATCAAACGTGGCCCAAAATTATGGTGATACACCTAAATATTCCACGGCTCGACATCATCTCAGTTCAATGCCAGTTAAATCGGCCCAATGGTATAAATAGGATTACGGTCCAAAAAGCTATGGATTGTGGTCCACTTATTCAAAAAGAATCTGATATCTAATGCTTAGTGACGTGCAAAGTCCTTGTGCAAATTCTATTTTGTTTGCATGACTAAAAGGGAATTCTAAATATAAAGTGACAGCTCATATACCTACCAAGTGGGGTTATCGATTGGGATGGATTATAGCAAAGGTAAGGCATGGAAATAATTTAAATCAAATGGGTTGTCACATGGTAAATGGTCGGCCACATGTAGTTCCACTTGCATAAATTGGTCTCCATGATTGATTAGGCATGATAATTCTTTTTTTTATAACACATCTTGCGTTCCATTTCAGCCATATAGCAACGACAAAAAATAAAAACGAGTTAGAAGGTGGTTTATGGTTTTGATCAAAAGAACAGAAGTGGTAATGAGGTAAGGAAGAAGGGTGGTCGAGCATATAGCTATAGTGATGGTGTAGGGTGACGATGGTGGAGGTGGTTGAGATGGTGACCGAACCCTGAAGCAACATAATAGCTTGTTGATGGTTCGTGGTGGATTTATGAGACAGAGAATAGAAGCATAGAATAGCAGTAGCAACAGTTTCACAAGGAGGGCTGCCAAACAGAAATCGAGTAACAGCAAGATGGATGGTGTACTATGATGGAGGTTTCGTGATAGTTCATGGCAACCGGTGGTGGTGTATGGCCGGAAATGACAGGTGTTTTAAGGTGGCGGTTATAGGTGGTGTTTGTTTTTGAATCAAAACCAAAAATTGTAACGGGGTGTGTTAGACGGAGATGATGGAGAGGAAAAAGGACCAAGGTGGCTCTCGGTAGTGGATGATAGCCATGGTGGAGTGGTGTGATGTTCTCTGGCAAGAAGGGATCGAAGAGAGAGAGAGAAAAGAAGAGTGAGAGAGAGGGATTAAGATGGTGGTAATGGTGATGATGAGGGTTGAAGTGGTGGTTGTCGATGGTTATGGTGGTGATTGTCAAGGTTCATGGGTGTAGCGTGGTGGTGCCCGGAAGAGAGTTGAGATGATGAAGAAGTAATATATTTGAGTTTGTGTGTGTTTTTCTCCTAAATCGTTTAGCAACTCGCCTGATATATAATATGTTTTTAGGTCGACAGATTGATTCAATCACAAACAGAAGAAAAGGATATATATGTATAAATAATTAAAAGCAGATACAATGGATAACAGTTTTTATTGTATATGAGATTCCATTTTTATAACAAGAAACAAAAGTTTAAACAGGTTGATTGAGATGTGCCTTGGATTTTTACTGGAATCGAATCATTAACTAAAATAATACAGATACTAATATGAAAAACAGGCGTTTACTTATATCTGTTTTATTTACTTAATTATTTTTATTTTTATTATTTTATAATTAATAAACCTTAGTAATTAATAAGTATATTAATAATAATAATAATAATAATAATAATAATGGAAATAATACTAGTCTTAGTGATAAAATAGTTAATAACATCAAATATTACTAATAAAAATTATAATTACTAATTATTACAATTATGATTTTAACAATAATAATTATAACAATAATAACATAACAATTTTATGTATCAAATTTCATAAAATTATATTTAAATATACTAATAGTATAGATATTAATATTAATTATAATGGTAAATATACCAATAATAAATCAATTAAAATTGAGCTTGTAATTACATTCAACATATAGCAATTTATTAATTCTTTATTATTTATAAATTTTACTATATAATACATATCATTGTAGTTATAGAATTCATGTATATATGTATACATAATTGTTCGTGAATCGTCAGGCTTGGTCAAGGGTAACTGATTATCCTGAATATAGATTTCAGACTTTCTAGACTCAACAATGGGGTTTTTGCTTATCGTGTCGGAAACATATAGAGTTTAAGGTTTAAATTTGGTCGGAAATTTCTGGGTTGTTACAGTACCCACCCGTTAAAGAAATTTCGTCCCCGAAATTTGGTAGAGGTTGTCATAAATAACAATAGGAATGTTTTCATGACGAATATGAGGTAATAATAGAGTTTTATCATTATTGAAAGATATAGATAAAACGATTCGATTATGTGAAGCACACGAGTGAAGCTATCACAAAAGAATGAAATGAGTGAATATGGAATTGTTTTAACCGATGACGTGATTAGGATTGATTTCCAGAATTTAAGGAATTTAAAGAAAATCGTACGTAATAAGATTTAGTTCTTCGGCGATCAAGATCTTCTTTGAGTTAATGCGGCTAATCGGTTTTGATTTCTTTGTCGGATATTTTACTTATAAAACTACCCCCTTTGTTCCCTTATTTCCATATCACACATTTTCTACTCTTTCTCCTATTTGCTGCGATTTATACTCTAGTTTTTATTTTGGAGCTTCATTCTTTCATTTCCTCTTCCCGTCCTCAAGCCAAGCGAGTAATGGTCCGGAATTCGTAGGTATGAAATTTGGAATGAGCATAACTAATGCTATTAGAAAGAAATGGTAATTACACGATTTTGATTTGTCAAATTACCAGAATATCTTGGAAAGATAGAACTATCAAGACGATATGTTCTTAATATGTTTGGAGATTGGATAGAATGTAGGAGCCGTGTAACATGGCACATGATGACGGTACTGTGAATCATCACATTCCATTAGAAACTTAACATGACTTACTGTAATATAATGAAGTTGATCAAGTTTCATTATATTATACTAATTCATGCATCAGTTCCCAACACTACTTCAGAACATTCCTATTTTTAAACTCGAAGGTTTCAGAATTTAGAAACTAATGCAGTTTCTTTTATATTGTAACACAGATGTTACGAAGTGATAAATGATTTCAGATGGGAATAATATCTTCAAAAATTTGAAGAATATGCATAACGGAAGATATGAAAATATCTTATAATCTCTAAGATAAAATGTTGATGAAGAATATCATCCGAAAAGGTTTAGAATAAGGAGTAGGGTTCTTACTAACGATTTCAGCAGGCACTGAATCATTTGAATCCTTTGAGGTCGAGTTTAGTTTTCATGATTTGTTCACGGTTTCCTTCATACTTTGCTCAATCCATTTTCCAATTTCAACCCTTCTCTTTTTCTGAGCTTTTCCAACATACTTTACTTCATCGTAAACCTTTGACTGTTAAAGTCGTTTTCGTTTTTGCTGCTTCATCAGCATTTCAAGAACTACTTCATAGTCCAGGGTGTTTTCAGAAACTTCACATTCGAAATATGTAATTCTTTAGGATTAAACGTTTTCGGTATATCTGGGAGAATTTCTACAAGATTTTCAAAATACTGATTGCAGATTTCACCAAAGAGGTAACGAGTTGCTAATACATCTGCTGATGGTGTTTGTGAGATATAAAAGGTTCTCCGGTAACGACGACGAAAAGACAAGGTATAAATATCGAGGTTATAGTAGGAGTAGTTTTACTGAGAAGTCGAAGTGGAGCTGTGACAAAATTAGCTTCTTGAAAAGGAATTGTAGGGTTGTTTTTGCTAATAAATTACAAAGGATTCATCACAGGTACGCGTTAAACTATGAATTTGAGTTCGAGAGTTTTTTTTTTTTTTTTTTTTTTTTTTCCAGGTGCATATTCGTATGCATAAATCTTTCTTCCATAGACGAGGTGCGGCTAGTTCAACTTCTCGATCGAGGCGTTTTCAAAAATCATGAAAAGATTTTGAATGCGAATTGTAATCACCAAGACACGAATGAGGTTTAGGATAAAATCAAGTGGCAAACTTGAAGATTAGTTTTAGTTTCATATGTTATAATCAGCATTTTAACTCATTTTAATTGTTCAACGTTAGCAGTCCAATAGTTCAATCGTTCAATAGTTCAATGGTCCAAGGGTTCAACAATTCAATATATTCATATTTAATATAATATATATATATATATATAATTAATTAATACGTATCGTGACCCGTGTACCGGTCTCGGTGTCGATCACAACTCAAAGTATATATATATTTTGGAATCAACTCCGACCCTGTATAGCCAACTCCCTCCTTCACATATAGAGTGTCTACGGTTTTTCCGAAATATATATATAGATGGGTCAGTATGATAAGTCGAAACCTTGTATACGTGTCCCGTTATTTAAATGCGTAAATTAAATAAGTATATATCATAACCCATGTACCGTGTTGTCTCAGAATTAATCCGACGTATTGCGTACATGTGTCCCGATTTAAAAATGCATAAAATTAAATGACGATAAATAAAATTGCGAGAATGTAAATTGCGATAAATTAAATGTTAATCAGTTAGCTGGGAACAGTTAGCCAGAACAGTTAGCGTGGAATCCTTAATAGATTTACAATTAGTTAATCCGTTTGTTTCTAACAAATTTTATTATATCCAATGTTTTCTTCGTTATGCCACTTGTTGGATTCTGATAGGTAAAAATCCAAATATGAAATTTGAATGAAAATGGTTATTCTGAGGTGAGCGGATACGAATATCGGTGATTGTAAGTAGGATAATAGATAATCGTTGAATCAGATTCAAAGAATGTTCAGTGTAACTTATTAATGTGAATTCTAAATATTCCTCGGGTACTACCCACCCGTTAAAATATTTTCATCATTAACAGTTTGTACGAGAGAATTTTTTTTTTATTACATTCTTTATGAAAATATACTTGCATATATATTTTCATCGGACGTAATCATGGATTTAATGAGTCAATAAAATATTAAACTCATTTGATTTATCGTTAGCACCGGATTACATGATCTCTAAAACATTAGAGATTACATGATTGCCATGTCGAACGAAGATATATGAGGTAAAACGTAAAGCGAAGGTAATCGATATAGAACGATATGTCAAACGAAAATTTAGTAGATAGAACGATATGTAGAACGGTGACTATACTCAAGGTATAGTTTATGACGTTGAGGTTTACGACGCGGTTGTGGCTGATGCTGGTGTTTGTAACCGTCGCACCATATTTTCCATAGCCGTCACACGAGCGCGAAGTTTGTTAACTTATGCTTGTACACCGGAATGATTGGCGATTGAAGCGAGCGGATGTATAAAATTCGGAATATGAGATGGTATGTAATTATGATGAGATATCCGTAAAAAGGGAAAAAGAAATGGTTTCTCGAACAGGTTCGTCGGTAAGTGTTTCAGGTTTATCGCCAAAAGGATAATTTAGTGGATGGAAAGGTTCCTCGATGTGAAATGATTTTCGGATGTCGTATGATATTCTAACTATATAGAATATCTATATATATTACCAAAGATTTCATAGACTTCAAAGGAATTTACGGCATATATCATGCAAATCTAGGATGCGCTAAGATATGAATTTTTGTCTATACACTATCGATGCACTAAATGCAGTAAGACGTGTCTAGACTAAAGAATGATAAGCAGGAAATTTTCTAAGGATGATAAGCAGATGATTTCCGACTAGAAATGATAAGCAAAACTTTTGACAGGCCGACACGGTCAAAGTCCAGACTCACTAATATATCCTAACAACTACCAGTTAGACACACTAATGGGTAACCTGGTTCGCTAAGACCAACGCTCTGATACCATTCTGTCAAACCCCGTCCAAGTCCCCCTGGACGGAATCATCAATATCTGGTTCCATTGCGATGATCGACTCCAAATAAGGTCCTTAGTATGAGCTAATGCACTGCAGAAGACTTAATTCGTACCTGAGAATAAACATGCTTTAAAAATTCAACATAAAGTTGGTGAGATATATAGGTTTGATGCCAGCAGCATTATAACTATGGACCACAAGATTTCATATGTAAACATTTTAATAAAAATATTCTAAGTGGTTGAGCACTTGGTAACCATACTTAACATTTAATCACGTCGCATATTCCCTTTATTATGAAATCTTACTACACTGTACCAAGTGTAGTCACGAAACGAAGTACTGTGCAACCGTTGAATACTGGTCGTCCAGTCCGGTTGGGGTTGTCAGGCCCGATAGATCTATCAACAGGATTCGCGTTTACAATACCGCTGTAAATATTAGTTACCAAGCTACAGGGAAGTACGCCAGTGGTACAACTCAACGTAGAATATATTTTCAGTTACTTGTGTCCATAACGTAAAACATAAAATACATGTATTCTCATCCCGAAATATTTAGAGTTTAAAAGTGGGACTATATACTCACCATACTGTATTTTGTAGTAAAAATACATATAACACCATTAATCAATTATTAGGTTGGCCTCGGATTCACGAACCTATATCATTTATATATATATTAACACATACATATAATTGAACAACAAAATTTTAAATTATGTTACTACTAATTTGAATATATTTATTTTTATATATTATATACAATGTATTAATATTTTTATACATAGTTGTATATATATTCATAGAAATGTTTATTCGTTATGATAATAGTGATATTTGTAATAATAAAAATATTAATAATGATCATAATGATAATCTTATTAAAAATGTTATTTTAATAATTTTGATAGTAATAATTTTGATAAAAAAATACTTTTACTAAAATGATACTTTTCTTAATAATGATACTTTTAAATAAAATGATAATTTTAATCATACTAATAATAATAATAATGACAATAATAATGAATAGATAAATAACTACCTCAAGGAAGTTGTCCTAAAAATAATGTCCAAGTCCGGGTTTGAACCCGCGACGTCCCACTAACCCGATAATAGCTTAAATCATTCCTCTGTCTCAGCTTTTCTTAAATATTAATGCCCGAATCCGAGCTCGAACCCAAGACTTCTCGTTCACCCAACAAACACCCAACATTGATTCATTTGTTACTTTCGAATATAAACCCATTCGATTTAATTATAACTGTTTACTATTATCATCTTCTTTTCATCATCATCTTTATCCTTATCAAATCTTAATTTCATGTATCATAATATTAACCTAGTCATCCTTATCTTTAATATGTATCACCATAATCATCATTCCATAATCAATATCTTCATCATTTAATCCGTTACCATAATCATATTATCATCATCATTCGCGTTTGGTTTTATCAATTTCTAACGTGCACCATTCCACTTATCCTGGCCCAACATCAAACGTGGCCCAAAATTATGGTGATACACCTAAATATTCCACGGCTCGACATCATCTCAGTTCAATGCCAGTTAAATCGGCCCAATGGTATAAATAGGATTACGGTCCAAAAAGCTATGGATTGTGGTCCACTTATTCAAAAAGAATCTGATATCTAATGCTTAGTGACGTGCAAAGTCCTTGTCCAAATTCTATTTTGTTTGCATGACTAAAAGGGAATTCTAAATATAAAGTGACAGCTCATATACCTACCAAGTGGGGTTATCGATTGGGATGGATTATAGCAAAGGTAAGGCATGGAAATAATTTAAATCAAATGGGTTGTCACATGGTAAATGGTCGGCCACATGTAGTTCCACTTGTATAAATTGGTCTCCATGATTGATTAGGCATGATAATTCTTTTTTTTTATAACACATCTTGCGTTCCATTTCAGCCATATAGCAACGACAAAAAATAAAAACGAGTTAGAAGGTGGTTTATGGTTTTGATCAAAAGAACAGAAGTGGTAATGAGGTAAGGAAGAAGGGTGGTCGAGCATATAGTTATAGTGATGGTGTAGGGTGATGATGGTGGAGGTGGTTGAGATGGTGACCGAACCCTGAAGCAACATAATAGCTTGTTGATGGTTCGTGGTGGATTTATGAGACAGAGAATAGAAGCATAGAATAGCAGTCGCAACAGTTTCACAAGGAGGGCTGCCAAACAGAAATCGAGTAACAGCAAGATGGATGGTGTACTATGATGGAGGTTTCATGATAGTTCATGGCAACCGGTGGTGGTGTATGGCCGAAAATGACAGGTGTTTTAAGGTGGCGGTTATAGGTGGTGTTTGTTTTTGAATCAAAACCAAAAATTGTAACGGGGTGTGTTAGACGGAGATGATGGAGAGGAAAAAGGACCAAGGTGGCTCTCGGTAGTGGATGATAGCCATGGTGGAGTGGTGTGATGTTCTCTGGCAAGAAGGGATCGAAGAGAGAGAGAAAAGAAGAGTGAGAGAGAGGGATTAAGATGGTGGTAATGGTGATGATGAGGGTTGAAGTGGTGGTTGTCGATGGTTATGGTGGTGATTGTCAAGGTTCATGGGTGTAGCGTGGTGGTTCCCAGAAGAGAGTTGAGATGATGAAGAAGTAATATATTTGAGTTTGTGTGTGTTTTTCTCCCAAATCGTTTAGCAACTCGCCTGATATATAATATGTTTTTAGGTCGACAGATTGATTCAATCATAAACAGAAGAAAAGGATATATATGTATAAATAATTAAAAGCAGATACAATGGATAACAGTTTTTATTGTATATGAGATTCCATTTTTATAACAAGAAACAAAAGTTTAAACAGGTTGATTGAGATGTGCCTTGGATTTTTACTGGAATCGAATCATTAACTAAAATAATACAGATACTAATATGAAAAACAGGCGTTTACTTATATCTGTTTTATTTACTTAATTATTTTTATTTTTATTATTTTATAATTAATAAACCTTAGTAATTAATAAGTATATTAATAATAATAATAATAATAATAATAATAATGGAAATAATACTAGTCTTAGTGATAAAATAGTTAATAACATCAAATATTACTAATAAAAATTATAATTACTAATTATTACAATTATGATTTTAACAATAATAATTATAACAATAATAACATAACAATTTTATGTATCAAATTTCATAAAATTATATTTAAATATACTAATAGTATAGATATTAATATTAATTATAATGGTAAATATACCAATAATAAATCAATTAAAATTGAGCTTGTAATTACATTCAACATATAGCAATTTATTAATTCTTTATTATTTATAAATTTTACTATATAATACATATCATTGTAGTTATAGAATTCATGTATATATGTATACACAATTGTTCGTGAATCGTCAGGCTTGGTCAAGGGTAACTGATTATCCTGAATATAGATTTCAGACTTTCTAGACTCAACAATGGGGTTTTTGCTTATCGTGTCGGAAACATATAGAGTTTAAGGTTTAAATTTGGTCGGAAATTTCTGGGTTGTTACACAAGGTGAAATGTCCCGTTCTTATTGATTAAAAACGTTCCATATTAATTGATTTCGTTGCGAGGTTTTGACCTCTATATGAGACGTTTTTCAAAGACTGCATTCATTTTAAAACAAACTATAACCTTTATTTCATCAATAAAGGTTTAAAAAGCTTTACGTAGATTATCAAATAATGATAATCTAAAATATCCTGTTTACAGACGACCATTACATAATGGTTTACAATACAAATATGTTACAACGAAATAAGTTTCTTGAATGCAGTTTTTACACAATATCATACAAGCATGGACTCCAAATCTCGTTCTTATTTAAGTATGCGACAGCGGAAGCTCTTAATAATCACCTGAGAATAAACATGCTTAAAACGTCAACAAAAATGTTGGTGAGTTATAGGTTTAACCTATATATTATCAAATCATAATAATAGACCACAAGATTTCATATTTCAATACACATCCCATACATAGAGATAAAAATCATTCATATAGTGAACACCTGGTAACCGACATTAACAAGATGCATATTTAAGAATATCCCCATCATTCCGGGACACCCTTCGGATATGATATAAATTTCGAAGTACTAAAGCATCCGGTACTTTGGATGGGGTTTGTTAGGCCCAATAGATCTATCTTTAGGATTCGCGTCAATTAGGGTGTATGTTCCCTAATTCTTAGATTACCAGACTTAATAAAAAGGGGCGTATTCGATTTCGATAATTCAACCATAGAATGTAGTTTCACGTACTTGTGTCTATTTTGTAAATCATTTATAAAACCTGCATGTATTCTCATCCCAAAAATATTAGATTTTAAAAGTGGACTATAACTCACTTTCACAGTTTTTTTTACTTCGTTGGGAAGTAAGACTTGGCCACTGGTTGATTTACAAACCTATAACAAATATGTACATATATATCAAAGTATGTTCAAAATATATTTACAACACTTTTAATATATTTTGATGTTTTAAGTTTATTAAGTCAGCTGTCCTCGTTAGTAACCTACAACTAGTTGTCCACAGTTAGATGTACAGAAAATAAATCGATATATATTATTTTGAATCAATCCACGACCCAGTGTATACATATCTCAGTACTGATCACAACTCAAACTATATATATTTTGGAATCAACCTCAACCCTGTATAGCTAACTCCAACATTCACATATAGATTGTCTATGGTTGTTCCGAAATATATATAGATGTGTCGACATGATAGGTCGAAACATTGTATACGTGTCTATGGTATCTCAAGATTACATAATATACAATACAAGTTAATTAAGTTATGGTTGGAATAGATTTGTTACCAATTTTCACGTAGCTAAATTGAGTAGTTTTTACCAATTTTGTTTTGCTCGCCATTTCTTCGTTTCTAATTCGTTTTGAGTGATTTAAGCTGCCACGGTTTTGTATTGAACTTGACCTTATGAAACTAAACAGAAAAGGTATAGGTTTATAGTCAGAAATACAAGTTACAAGTCATTTTTGAAAGAGGTGGTCATTTTCGTCGAAAGAACGACATCTTGATGACTGTTTTGAAAAACATACTTTCACTTTGAGTTTAACCATGATTTTTGGATATGGTTTCATGTTCATAAGAAAAATCATTTTCCTAGAAGTATAGCTTTTAAATCAAATTTTTTCATAGTTTTTAATAATCCAAATCAAAACAGCCCCCGGTTGTAACTACGACGGCGTAAATCCGGTTTTATGGTGTTTATCGTGTTTCCGGGTTTTAAATCATTAAGTTAGCATATCATATAGATATAGATCATGTGTATAGTTAATTTTAAAAGTGTAGTTAGAAGGATAAACTTTATTTGCGAACAAGTTTAGAATTAACTAAACTATGTTCTAGTGATTACAAGTTTACCACTTCGAATATGATAGCTTTTTATGTATGAATCGAATGATGTTATGAACATCATTACTACCTTAAGTTCCTTGGATAAACCTACTGGAAAAGAGAAAAATGGATCTAGCTTCAATGGATCCTTGGATGGCTCGAAGTTCTTGAAGCAGAATCATGACACGAAAACAAGTTCAAGTAAGATCATCACTTGAAATAAGATTGTTATAGTTATAGAAATTGAACCGAAGTTTGAATATGATTATTACCTTGTATTAGAATGATAACCTATTGTAAGAAACAAAGATTTCTTGAGGTTGGATGATCACCTTACAAGATTGGAAGTAAGCTAGCAAACTTAGAAGTATTCTTGATTTTATGTAACTAGAACTTGTAGAATTTATGAAGAATACTTAGAACTTGAAGATAGAACTTGAGAGAGATCAATTAGATGAAGAAAATTGAAGAATGAAAGTGTTTGTAGGTGTTTTTGGTCGTTGGTGTATGGATTAGATATAAAGAATATGTAATTTTGTTTTCATGTAAATAAGTCATGAATGATTACTCATATTTTTGTAATTTTATGAGATATTTCATGCTAGTTGCCAAATGATGGTTCCCACATGTGTTAGGTGACTCACATGGGCTACTAAGAGCTGATTATTGGAGTGTATATACCAATAGTACATACATCTAAAAGTTGTGTATTGTACGAGTACGAATACGGGTGCATACGAGTAGAATTGTTGATGAAACTGAACGAGGATGTAACTGTAAGCATTTTTGTTAAGTAGAAGTATTTTGATAAGTGTCTTTAAGTCTTTCAAAAGTGTATGAATACATATTAAAACACTACATGTATATACATTTTAACTGAGTCGTTAAGTCATCGTTAGTCGTTACATGTAAGTGTTGTTTTGAAATCTTTAGGTTAACGATCTTGTTAAATGTTGTTAACCCATTGTTTATTAAATCAAATGAGATGTTAAATTATTAAATTATCATGATATCATGATATATTAATATATCTTAATATGATATATATACATTAAATGTCGTTACAACGATAATCGTTACATATATGTCTCGTTTCAAAATCATTAAGTTAGTAGTCTTGTTTTTACATATGTAGTTCATTGTTAATATACTTAATGATATGTTTACTTATCATAATATCATGTTAACTATATATATATCCATATATATGTCATCATATAGTTTTTACAAGTTTTAACGTTCGTGAATCACCGGTCAACTTGGGTGGTCAATTGTCTATATGAAACCTATTTCAATTAATCAAGTCTTAACAAGTTTGATTGCTTAACATGTTGGAAATACTTAATCATATAAATATCAATTTCATTTAATATATATATAAACATGGAAAAGTTCGGGTCACTACAGTACCTACCCGTTAAATAAATTTCGTCCCGAAATTTTAAGCAGTTGGAGGTGTTGACGTATCTTGTGGAAATAAGTGCGGGTATTTCTTCTTCATCTGATCTTCTCGTTCCCAGGTGAACTCGGGTCCTCTACGAGCATTCCATCAAACCTTAACAATTGGTATCTTGTTTTGTTTAAGTCTTTTAACCTCACGATCCATTATTTCGACGGGTTCTTCGATGAATTGAAGTTTTTCATTGATTTGGATTTCGTCTAACGGAATAGTGAGATCTTCTTTAGTAAAATATTTCTTCAAATTCGAGACGTGGAAAGTGTTATGTACAGCCGCGAGTTGTTGAGGTAACTCAAGTCGGTAAGCTACTGGTCTGACACGATCTATAATCTTGAATGGTCCAATATACCTTGGATTTAATTTCCCTCGTTTACCAAATCGAACAACACCTTTCCAAGGTGCAACCTTAAGCATGGCCATCTCTCCAATTTCAAATTCTATATCTTTTCTTTTAATGTCGGCGTAGCTCTTTTGTCGACTTTGGGCGGTTTTCAACCGTTGTTGAATTTGGATGATCTTCTCGGTAGTTTCTTGTATTATCTCCGGACCCGTAATCTGTCTATCCCCCACTTCACTCCAACAAATCGGAGACCTGCACTTTCTACCATAAAGTGCTTCAAACGGAGCCATCTCAATGCTGGAATGGTAGCTATTGTTGTAGGAAAATTCTGCTAACGGTAGATGTCGATCCCAACTGTTTCCGAAATCAATAACACATGCTCGTAGCATGTCTTCAAGCATTTGTATCATCCTTTCACTCTGCCCATCAGTTTGTGGATGATAGGCAGTACTCATGTCTAGACGAGTTCCTAATGCTTGCTGTAATAGCTGCCAGAATCTTGAAATAAATCTGCCATCCCTATCAGAGATAATAGAGATTGGTATTCCATGTCTGGAGACGACTTCCTTCAAATACAGTCGTGCTAACTTTTCCATCTTGTCATCTTCTCTTATTGGCAGGAAGTGTGCTGATTTGGTGAGACGATCAACTATTACCCAAATAGTATCAAAACCACTTGCAGTCCTTGGCAATTGAGTGATGAAATCTATGGTAATGTTTTTCCATTTCCATTCCGGGATTTCGGGTTGTTGAAGTTGACCTGATGGTTTCTGATGCTCCGCTTTGACCTTAGAACACATCAAACATTCCCTTACGTATTTAGCAACATCGGCTTTCATACCTGGTCACCAAAAATGTTTCTTGAGATCCTTGTACATCTTCCCCGTTCCAGGATGTATTGAGTATCTAGTTTTATGAGCTTCTCTAAGTACCATTTCTCTCACATCTCCAAATTTCGGTACCCAAATTCTTTCAGCCCTATACCGGGTTCCGTCTTCCCGAATATTAAGATGCTTCTCCGATCCTTTGGGTATTTCCTCCTTTAAATTTCCCTATTTTAAAACTCCTTGTTGCACCTCCTTTATTTGAGTAGTAAGGTTATTGTGAATCATTATATTCATAGATTTTACTCGAATGGGTTCTCTGTCCTTCCTGCTTAAGGCGTCAGCTACCACATTTGCCTTTCCCGGGTGGTAACGAATCTCAAAGTCGTAATCATTCAACAATTCAATCTACCTACGCTGCCTCATATTCAGTTGCTTCTGATTAAATATATGTTGGAGACTTTTGTGGTCGGTATATATAATACTTTTGACCCCATATAAATAATGCCTCCAAGTCTTTAATGCAAAAACAACAGCACCCAATTCCAAATCGTGAGTCGTATAATTTTACTCGTGAATCTTCAATTGTCTATACGCATAAGCAATCACCTTCGTTCATTGCATTAATACACAACTGAGACCTTGCTTTGATGCGTCACAATAAATCACAAAATCATCATTCCCTTCAGGTAATGACAATATAGGTGCCGTAGTTAGCTTTTTCTTCAATAACTGAAACGCCTTCTCTTGTTCATCCTTCCATTCAAATTTCTTCTCTTTATGCGTTAATGCAGTCAAGGGTTTTGCTATTTTGGAGAAATCTTGGATGAATCTTCTGTAGTAACCAGCCAATCCTAAAAATTGACGTATATGCTTCGGAGTTTTTGGGATTTCTCACTTTTCAACGGTTTCGATCTTTGCCGGGTCCACCTGGATACCTTCTTTGTTCACTATGTGACCGAGGAATTGAACTTCTTCCAACCAAAATGCACACTTTGAAAACTTAGCGTACAGTTTTTCTTTCCTCAATACTTCTAGCACTTTTCTCAAATGTTCTTCGTGCTCTTGATCATTCTTTGAGTAAATAAGTATGTCATCGATGAAAACAATGACAAACTTGTCAAGATATGGCCCACACACTCGGTTCATAAGGTCCATGAACACAGCTGGTGCGTTAGTCAATCCAAACGGCATAACCATAAACTCGTAATGACCATAACGCGTCCTAAAAGCAGTTTTTGGAATATCATCCTCCTTTACTCGCATTTGATGATATCCAGAACGTAAATCGATCTTCGAATAAATCGACGAGCCTTGTAGTTGATAAAATAAGTCGTCAATTCTCGGCAGTGAATAACGGCTTTTGATGGTAAGTTTGTTCAACTCTCTGTAGTCAATACACAACCTAAATGTACCATCCTTCTTCTTGACAAACAAACAGGAGCTCCCCATGGTGACGTGCTTGATCGAATAAAACCATGTTCTAATAGTTCTTGCAGTTGGCTTTGCAGTTCTTTCATCTCGCTGGGTGCGAGTCTGTAAGGAGCACGAGCTATTGGTGCAGCTCCTGGTACAAGATCTATTTGAAATTCAACAGATTGATGTAGAGGTAGTCCCGGTAATTCTTTCGGAAATACATCGGGAAATTCTTTTGCGACAAAAACATCATTGATGCTCTTTTCTTCAGTTTGTACTTTCTCAACATGTGCTAGAACAGCATAGCAACCATTTCTTATTAGTTTTTGTGCCTTCAAATTACTAATAAGATGTAGCTTCGTGTTGCCCTTTTCTCTGTACACCATTAAGGGTTCTCCTTCTTCTTGTACAATGCGAATTGCATTTTTGTAACATACGATCTCTGCTTTCACCTTCTTCAGCCAGTCCATGCCAACTATTACATCAAAACTCCCTAACTCTACTGGTATCAAATCAATCTTAAATATTTTGCTACCCAGTTTAATTTCTCGATTCCGGCATATATAATCTGCTGAAATTAATTTACCGTTTGCTAATTCGAGTAAAAATTTACTATCCAACGGCGTCAATGGACAACTTAATTTAGCACAAAAATCTCTACTCATATAGCTTCTATCCGCACCCGAATCAAATAAAACGTAAGCAGATTTATTGTCAATAAGAAACGTACCCGTAACAAGCTCCGGGTCTTCCTGTGCCTCTGCCGCATTAATATTGAAAACTCTTCCGCGGCCTTGTCCATTCGTGTTCTCCTGGTTCGGGCAATTTCTAATAATGTGGCCCGGTTTTCCACATTTATAACAAACTACATTGGCATAACTTGCTCCGACACTACTTGCTCCACCATTACTCGTTCCGACACCATTTGTTCCTTTCGTTCTATTAACCCCTGGTCCGTAGACCTCACACTTTGCCGCGCTATGACCATTTCTTTTACACTTATTGTAAAATTTGGTGTAGAACCCCGAGTGATACTTTTCACACCTTTGGCATAGCTGCTTCTGATTATTGTTGTTGTTGCGGTTGTTATTGTTGTTGGGATGATTGTTGTAGTTGCTGTTGTTGTTGTTGTTGTTGGGCCGTTTGTTGTAGTTGCTATTGATGTTGCGATTGTTGGGATAGTTGTTGCGATTATTGTTGTAATTGCTGTTGTTGTTGTATTTGTGATTCTTATCACCGTTTTCCTCCCACTTTCTTTTGACTTGCTTCACATTGGCCTCTTCAGCCGCCTGTTCTTTAATTCTTTCCTCAATCTGGTTCACTAGTTTGTGAGCCATTCTACATGCCTGTTGTATGGAGGCGGGCTCGTGTGAACTTATATCTTCTTGGATTCTTTCCGGTAAACCTTTCACAAACGCGTCGATCTTTTCTTCCTCATCTTCGAACGCTCCCGGACACAATAGGCACAATTTTGTGAATCGTCTTTCATACGTGGTAATATCAAATCCTTGGGTTCGTAACCCTCTAAGTTCTGTCTTGAGCTTATTGACCTCGGTTCTGGGACGGTACTTCTCGTTCATCAAGTGCTTGAATGCTGACCATGGTAGTGCAGAAGCATCATCTTGTCCCACTTGCTCTAGATAGGTATTCCAACATGTTAACGCAGTACCTGTGAAGGTATGTGTAGCGTACTTCACTTTGTCCTCTTCAGTACACTTACTTATGGCAAACACCGATTCGACCTTCTCGGTCCACCGTTTCAATCCGATCGGTCCTTCGGTTCCATCAAATTCCAAAGGTTTGCAGGCAGTGAATTCTTTGTAGGTGCATCCTACACGATTTCCTGTACTGCTAGATCCAAGGTTATTGTTGGTATGTAGCGCAGCCTGTACTGCGGCTATGTTTGAAGCAAGAAAGGCACGAAATTCCTCTTCGCTCATATTCAAGGTGTGTCGAGTAGTTGGTGCCATTTCCTTCAAAATAGTCAAATGAAACAAGTTAATCATACAGAATATTAAGAGTAGTCAATAGTATCTCGTAGCATAATATGAACTCATTTATAAAAGCTTTTTCTTCATATTAGCGTTTTATAAGTTTAAAGTCGGGTAGTACCTACCCGTTAAGTTCATACTTAGTAGCTAATATACAATTCAACTACTACAATTCTATATGAAAAACTGATTATAATAATATTTCGCGTTCAAAGTTTTACACATTATTTTTCAAACTTAAAATACCGCTTATTTTACATATAGCATGAAATATAGCACACAATAAATTTGATACAAGATGGTTTTGAAGATAATTCTAGCTAGTACACAAGTCGTTTAACAAAGGCAATAAAGACACGTAATTCATACGTCCAGAAACAAGTCATGCATTCTGGTTTTACTAGGACTACTTCCCATCCTTGGTCTTGTGGAACATAAGCGTTATGGCCGTTGATAAGACAGCGTGTTGTAACGTCGTCAAAGGGACGAGGGTTACGTAATGTCCAACAGTCCCATAACAATCTAAAAACCTCATTTCTTACCCCAATTACCGACTCCGTCACTTGTGGGAACGTTTTGTTTAATAGTTGTAGCCCGATGTTCTTGTTCTCACTTTGGTGAGAAGCGAATATTACTAACCCGTAAGCATAACATGCTTCCTTATGTTGCATGTTAGCCGCTTTTTCTAAATCACGAAGTCCTATATTCGGATATATTGAGTTAAAATAATTTCTTAACCCGTTGCGTAAAATAGCATTTGGGTTCCCCGCAATATATGCGTCAAAGTAAACACATCGTAATTTATGGATTTACCAATGTGATATCCCCCATCTTTCGAACGAAAGCCTTTTATAAACCAAGGCATTCTTGGAACGTTCTTCGAATGTTTTACAAACTGATCTCACCTTAAATAGTTGTGCCGAGGAATTCTGACCGACTCTAGACAAGATTTCATCAATCATGTCTCCGGGTAGGCCTCTTAAAATATTGGGTTGTCTATCTATTTTGTATTTTTATACTGTAAAATAGACAAAAGTTAGATTTATAAAAAAAAATACTTATTAATACTAGCAATTTTTACATATATCATAAAGCATAAGCACACTATATTACATATATTACACCACACGAATACAATTATCTTATTCCGACTCGCTCGTTTCTTCTTCTTCGGTTTTGGTTCGTTTTGCCAAGTTTCTAGAGATATATGATGTTCCCCTAATACGACCCGTCATTTTCCACATTGGTTTAGAAAAACCTGGTGGTTTAGAGGTTCCCGGGTTATTGTCACAACTTAAGAAATACGGGTGTTGACGATACATATAAAGTTCATCGGGTTTGGAATCAAATTTCTCTATTTTTATGCCCTTTCCCCTATTGTTCTCTTTTGCCTTATTAAATTGTGTTGGGGTAATTTCTATAACATCATCAGAATCCTTGTCGGGATCCGATTCATCGGAGAATTGGTAATCCTCCCAATACTTTGCTTCCTTGGCGGAAACACCATTGACCATAATTAACTTTGGTCGGTTGGTTGAGGGGTTTCTTCTACTTAACCGTTTTATTATTTCCCCCACTGGTTTTATTTCTTCTTCCGGTTCCGATTCTTCTTCCGGTTCCGACTCTTCTTCCGGTTCCTCTTCGGGAACTTGTGAATCAGTTCACGAATCATTCCAATTATATTTGACTCTTCATAATTATTAGGTGAGTCAATGGGACTTGTTCTAGAAGTAGACATCTATCACATAATATCAAACATGTTAAGAGATTAATATATCACATAATATTCACATGTTAAAAATATATAGTTTCCAACAAACTTTGTTAAGCAATCATTTTTCAAGTAAACACGGTCGAAGTCCAGACTCACTAATGCATCCTTACAAACTCGATAAGATACACTAATACAAAATTCTAGTTCTCTAAGACCAACGCTCGGATACCAACTGAAATGTCCCGTTCTTATTGATTAAAAACGTTCCATATTAATTGATTTCGTTGCGAGGTTTTGACCTCTATATGAGACGTTTTTCAAAGACTGCATTCATTTTAAAACAAACCATAACCTTTATTTCATCAATAAAGGTTTAAAAGCTTTACGTAGATTATCAAATAATGATAATCTAAAATATCCTGTTTACACACGACCATTACATAATGGTTTACAATACAAATATGTTACAACGAAATAAGTTTCTTGAATGCAGTTTTTACACAATATCATACAAGCATGGACTCCAAATCTCGTCCTTATTTAAGTATGCCACAGCGGAAGCTCTTAATAATCACCTGAGAATAAACATGCTTAAAACGTCAACAAAAATGTTGGTGAGTTATAGGTTTAACCTATATATTATCAAATCATAATAATAGACCACAAGATTTCATATTTCAATACACATCCCATACATAGAGATAAAAATCATTCATATGGTGAACACCTGGTAACCGACATTAACAAGATGCATATTTAAGAATATCCCCATCATTCCGGGACACCCTTCGGATATGATATAAATTTCGAAGTACTAAAGCATCCGGTACTTTGGATGGGGTTTGTTAGGCCCAATAGATCTATCTTTAGGATTCGCGTCAATTAGGATATCTGTTCCTTAATTCTTAGATTACCAGACTTAATAAAAAGGGGCGTATTCGATTTCGATAATTCAACCATAGAATGTAGTTTCACGTACTTGTGTCTATTTTGTAAATCATTTATAAAACCTACATGTATTCTCATCCCAAAAATATTAGATTTTAAAAGTGGGACTATAACTCACTTTCACAGTTTTTTTTTACTTCGTCGGGAAGTAAGACTTGGCCACTGGTCGATTCACGAACCTATAACAAATATGTACATATATATCAAAGTATGTTCAAAATATATTTACAACACTTTTAATACATTTTGATATTTTAAGTTTATTAAGTCAGCTGTCCTCGTTAGTAACCTACAACTAGTTGTCCATAGTTAGATGTACAGAAAATAAATCGATATATATTATCTTGAATCAATCCACGACCCAGTGTATACATATCTCAGTATTGATCACAACTCAAACTATATATATTTTGGAATCAACCTCAACCCTGTATAGCTAACTCCAACATTCACATATAGAGTGTCTATGGTTGTTCCGAAATATATATAGATGTGTTGACATGATAGGTCGAAACATTGTATGCGTGTCTATGGTATCTCAAGATTACATAATATACAATACAAGTTGATTAAGTTATGGTTGGAATAGATTTGTTACCAATTTTCACGTAGCTAAATTGAGTAGTTTTTACCAATTTTGTTTTGCTCGTCATTTCTTCGTTTCTAATTCGTTTTGAGTGATTTAAGCAGCCACGGTTTCGTATTGAACTTGAACTTATGAAACTAAACAGAAAAGGTATAGGTTTATAGTCAGAAATACAAGTTACAAGTCATTTTTGAAAGAGGTGGTCATTTCCGTCGAAAGAACGACATCTTGATGACTGTTTTGAAAAACATACTTTCACTTTGAGTTTAACCATGATTTTTGGATATGGTTTCATGTTCATAAGAAAAATCATTTTCCCAGAAGTATAGCTTTTAAATCAAAGTTTTTCATAGTTTTTAATTATCCAAACCAAAACAGCCCCCGGTTGTAACTACGACGGCGTAAATCCAGTTTTATGGTATTTATCGTGTTTCCGGGTTTTAAATCATTAAGTTAGCATATCATATAGATATAGATCATGTGTATAGTTGATTTTAAAAGTGTAGTTAGAAGGATTAACTTTATTTGCGAACAAGTTTAGAATTAACTAAACTATGTTCTAGTGATTACAAGTTTACCACTTCGAATATGATAGCTTTTTATGTATGAATCGAATGATGTTATGAACATCATTACTACCGTAAGTTCCTTGGATAAACCTACTGGAAAAGAGAAAAATGGATCTAGCTTCAACGGATCCTTGGATGGCTCGAAGTTCTTGAAGCAGAATCATGACACGAAAACAAGTTCAAGTAAGATCATCACTTGAAATAAGATTGTTATAGTTATAGAAATTGAACCGAAGTTTGAATATGATTATTACATTGTATTAGAATGATAACCTACTGTAAGAAACAAAGATTTCTTGAGGTTGGATGATCACCTTACAAGATTGGAAGTAAGCTAGCAAACTTAGAAGTATTCTTGATTTTATGTAACTAGAACTTGTAGAATTTATGAAGAACACTTAGAACTTGAAGATAGAACTTGAGAGAGATCAATTAGATGAAGAAAATTGAAGAATTAAAGTGTTTGTAGGTGTTTTTGGTCGTTGGTGTATGGATTAGATATAAAGGATATGTAATTTTGTTTTCATGTAAATAAGTCATGAATGATTACTCATATTTTTGTAATTTTATGAGATATTTCATGCTAGTTGCCAAATGATGGTTCCCACATGTGTTAGGTGACTCACATGGGCTACTAATAGCTGATTATTGGAGTGTATATACCAATAGTACATACATCTAAAAGCTGTGTATTGTACGAATACGAATACGGGTGCATACGAGTAGAATTGTTGATGAAACTGAACGAGGATGTAACTGTAAGCATTTTTGTTAAGTAGAAGTATTTTGATAAGTGTCTTGAAGTCTTTTAAAAGTGTATGAATACATATTAAAACACTACATGTATATACATTTTAACTGAGTCGTTAAGTCATCGTTAGTCGTTACATGTAAGTGTTGTTTTGAAATCTTTAGGTTAACGATCTTGTTAAATGTTGTTAACCCATTGTTTATTAAATCAAATGAGATATTAAATTATTAAATTATCATGATATCATGATGTATTAATATATCTTAATATGATATATATACATTAAATGTCGTTACAACGATAATCGTTACATATATGTCTCGTTTCAAAATCATTAAGTTAGTAGTCTTGTTTTTACATATGTAGTTCATTGTTAATATACTTAATGATATGTTTACTTATCATAATATCATGTTAACTATATATATATCCATATATATGTCATCATATAGTTTTTACAAGTTTTAACGTTCGTGAATCACCGGTCAACTTGGGTGGTCAATTGTCTATATGAAACCTATTTCAATTAATCAAGTCTTAACAAGTTTGATTGCTTAACATGTTGGAAATACTTAATCATATAAATATCAATTTCATTTAATATATATATAAACATGGAAAAGTTCGGGTCACTACACAAGGTAGTATAAATTCGCTCGATTTATGTTTCTGATTGATTCCTCATAACTATCTCTCAACTCTCTCTCAATATATATATAAATTATTATTATTATTATTATTATTATTATTATTATTATTATTATTATTATTATTATTATTATTATTATTATTATTATTAATCTTAGTATTATTATTAAGTTGCATTATTATTATTAGTATTATACATAAAATACTACGAGGTCATGAGCGTGTCACTTTCAAAACGAGTTTTCGAACGGGATAGAGCTAAGGAAATTATGGGTTATAGCTATGGTGGTTATGGGTAATGTACGTGGGTATTATTGGCAAGTCAAACCTAGTGTTTATCATCTCTATTGCGTCTACGTACTTCCCTGCAATATTGAATCACAATATTGATACGTGAGCATTCATATCTTATCTTTTATATATTAATTCAAACGGTGATAACACTCTATTTACCGACACATAAATCGAAAGGACGTTAACCGGAACCGGGACATGAGTCGAGTGACGACGTACGACTTATCGGAACGAAAATTACAAGTCAGCTATGCACGTGAATTTAATATAATATATAATTAATTATATAAATTAAATATATTATAAATATAATTAATAAATATGTCGACGAGGTACACGATAAAACATTGTGAGCTGTAAAACCAATCCATGCGATCGCATGGGAATTGGTCATGGGAGCCATGTGATCGCATGGTGACAGATCCCAGCAAACATCTATAAATTTTGACGATTTTTGTTCATTTGTTGCACACTTACATCTATATTACTCCCTATGTTATATTATTATTATTATTATTATTATTATTATTATTATTATTATTATTATTATTATTATTATTATTATTATTATTATTATTAAGATTAATATTATTATTAATCTTATTATTATTAGTATTATTAATTAGTATTATACATAAAATACTATGACGAGGTTATGAGCGTGTCACTTTCAAAAATGGGTTTTCGAGCGGGATAGAGCTAAGGAAACTATGGGTTATTGCTATGGAGGTTATGGGTAATATTCATGGGTATTGTTCGCAAGTCAAACCTAGTGTTTATCATCTCTGTTGCTTCTACGTACTTTCCTGCAATATTGAATCACAATATTGATACGTTGAGATCTACGGTTATTTGGTATTCCGAGTTTCGGTCACATTTTGGTGAACGACTTTATATGCTGCTAAGGTGAGTTTCATTTGCTCCCTTTTTAATTGCTTTTGCAATCTATATTTTTGAGCTGAGAATACATGCACTTTATTTTAAACGCAATGGATACAAGTACATACTAAATTCTACACTGAGTTTGAACCGAAAATCCCATAGCTTTGGTAACTAGTAACTGCCAGTTATAAGAACTGGTGGGCGCGAGTAGTTGTATATGGATCCATAGGGCTTGACATCCTCGTCTGTTCCAGGTATAGAAACCCTAGCCTGAACTATAAAACATACGTATACTATTTGAGTTTAGTACACGTTGGATTGCGTGTATTGTACATGTTGGTTGCATGTATGTTAAAACAGGGGTACTTATTATAACGTTAAAGTTTAGTTACCTGGGTGCTCAATCTTGTAGAATATTTTGACAAACGTTTCTGGATGAAACAACTGAAATCTTGTGGTCCACCTTTATATACAGATTATGCGAAACACTAAAACTATGAACTCACCAACCTTTGTGTTGACACTTGTTAGCATGTTTATTTTCAGGTTCCCTATAAGTCTTCCGCTATTTGCTTATATGTTAGACAAGCTATGTGCATGGAGTCATACATGCTTTATTCAAGAAAACGTTGCATTCACCAATTCATCACCATCTATCTTATTTTGACCGCATTGTCAACGGAAGTATTATTGTAAACCATTATATTACGGTGATTGTCTATATGTAGAGATCATCAAATGTCTAAAACCTTTGTTTTAAATATTCATTTATGGTGTGCCTTTTTAAAAGAATGCAATGTTTACAAAACGTATCATATAGAGGTCAAATACCTCGCAATGAAATCGATGAATGACGTGTTCATCCATATGAATTTAGAGTGATCGTCACAGTTGGTATCAGAGCGTTGGTCCTAGTGAACTAGGTCTTGCATGAGTGTGTCTAACTGATAGTTGTTAGGATGCATTCGTAAGTCTGGACTTCGACTGTGTCTGCATGTCAAAAGTTTTGCTTATCATTTCTTATCAGAAATTACCTGCTTATCATTCCTAGTCTAGACACGTCTTACTGCATTGATTGCATGAATAGTGTATAGACAAAATTCGTATCATAGCGTATCTGCTAATTCATATCTTAGCGTATATGTTACTGTAAACTTTGCCTGACAGCTTTCGAAAGTTCCTCCGTAATTTACGAATCCCTTGTATTATATATAGGTATTCTATGAAATTAGAATATCATCCGATATCCAAAAATCATTTCATATCAAAAATCCTTTATCCAAATCGTGTAAGATGAATTCCGCATCTAGTTCGAATTCCTCAGATTTCGACAGCTATTCCGATATGGATTTCCACTCGAGCTCCAAAAGCAGCGTAACCGGAATGGATCAACCAATTAGCCATCATCTATTCTGGATGAACTGGGGATGGGTTTGTAATCTACTTAATCATTGGAGACAGGAAGAAGGCGATCCCTTCCATCCACCACATTCACCTCTTGGCGAAGAACCTGAAGCACTTACCGGCGAACCTGTTCATAACACCATTTTCACCCTCATTTCCAGAACAACTCGCAACGACTACGTAATATCCAATATTCTAAATCTTATTCATCCGCTTGTCCGAACCACCGATCATCCCAGTATAATAGAAGAAGTCAACGAGCTTCACGCTCGGGTAGTGGCTTTGGAGAATATGGTGCAAGGATTACAAACACCAGCAGCAGCACGAGCAGTATAACCAGTACCACCATCATCAACACCAACAGTATCATTACCACCACCAACAACCACATCCGCATCCCACACCTCAATATCACATCTAAAAACTGTACTTCGGATATCAACATCATACTCACCATAGGTACCAAGGAGTACCAACAACAATAAACGATGAAGTATTGATTCATAACTTCATCGAAGAAATATTAGGTAATCTCTAAAATCTTAGAGATTATTTATCCTAATTCTAACCGTAAATCAGATAGAGTAGAGATGATAGAAGGAAGAGTAGTGTGACGATCGCTCCAAATCCATATGGACGAACACATCATTCATCGATTTTATTGCGAGGTATTTGACCTCTATATGATACGTTTTGTAAACATTGCATTCTTTTGAAAATGCACACCATAAATGATTATTTAAATCAAAGGTTTTCGACATCTGATGATATCTACATATAGACAATCACCGTAAATAATAGTTTACAATGGTACTTCTGTTGACAATGCAGTCAAAATAAGATACATGGTGATGATTTGGTGATTGCAACGTTTTCTTGAAAAATATGCCATGTAAGACTCCATGCACATAGCTTGTCTAACATATAAGCAAACAGCGGAAGACTTCTAGGGAACCTGAGAATAAACATGCTAACAAGTGTCAACACAAAGGTTGGTGAGTTCATAGTTTTAATGTTTTGCATAATCTGTACATAAAGGTGGATCACAAGATTTCAGTTGTTTCATCCAAAAACGTTTATCAAAATATTCTACGAAATTGAGCACCCTGGTAACAAAACTTAAAGTATATATAATTTATACCCTTTGTATAATCATCTTAATAATACACGCAAACCAACGTGTACGCTTCTCAAATAGCATACGTCCGTTAAAAGGCTAGCGCTCTAGCTCGGACGGGGATATCAAGCCCTATGGATCCATATATAACTACTCGCGCCCACCAGTTCTTATAACCAGCAGTTACTAGTTACCAAAGCTAAGGGATTATCGGTTTAAACTCGGTGTAGAATTTAGTATGTACTTTTATCTATTGCGTTTAAAATAAAGTGCATGTATTCTCAGCCCAAAAATATATATTGCAAAATCAATTAAAAAATGAGCAAATGAAACTCACCTTAGCAGTACATAAAGTTGTTCACCGAAATGTGATTGAAACACGGAATACCAAATAACCGTAGATCTCAACCTAGAGAGCATATGTTGGTCAATAAATGTCTACCAAGCTAGGTCAGGTCATAGTGTATCACAATCCTAATGCTCGAGATCGACATACAAAATTTATCCAAAGTTGTTTCAAAAAGTCAATTTTGACAATAGTTCAACAAAATGAGACGTGCTTTATATAAGAATTCATTTACTCAGCTGGTAATATTTAAAAATCCATTTTATCAATCTTGTAAACAAGTTGTTTAAATCTTAATTGCAGATTCAAAAGCAATTTCAATTAACGTCAATCATAATTCAGTTGATCATATCTTTTAATCCGTTCATCGAAACTATTCGATATCTAAATGAAAAGTTATTGATTTTTCATCAGCTTTCCAAAAACATGTATATCATATACCTTTTACTAGTAATATATGTATTTAATTCGTGATTCATTATAAACTGTTTAACGACGAAATTTAGTATACAAGCATGCATAAACATATATACTCGAGCACTAGACATGGATACACAATTAATATATAAAAGATAAGATATGAATGCTCAGGTATCAATATTGTGATTCAATATTGCAGGAAAGTACGTAGACACAACGGAGATGATAAACACTAGGTTTGACTTGTGAATAGTACCCATGAATATTACCCATAACCTTCATAGCTATAACCCAAAGTTTCCTTAGCTCTATCCCGCTTGAAAACCCATTTTGAAAGTGACACGCTTATGACCTCGTCGTAGTATTTTTTGTATAATACTAATTAATATTACTACTAATATTTCTAATAATAATATTAGAATTAATAATAATAATAATAATAATAATAATAATAATAATAATAATAATAATATTAATAATATTAATAATATTAATATTAATAATAATAATATAAATATAGAGAGTAGAGATACAGATGTGTGTGAAAAACATTCGCAGAAAACTGGAGAATTTATAGTACATTTGCTGAAACTGAACCCCATGCGATCGCATGGGTTTTATGCCTATTTCTCATGCGATCGCATGGCCCCAAAATCCAGCTCACAATTTTTTAACTTTTAGCTTGTCGACATATTTTTATATATATATAATATATTTAATTTAAATAATTAATTATATATTATATTAAATTCACGTGCATAGTTGACTTGTAATTTTTGTTCCGATAAGTCGTACGTCATCACTCGACTCATGTCCCGGTTCCGGTTTCTCGAACGCATTTCCGTACGCTTAGAAAACTTGCATTTTACGTTTTGTGTCACGTACCTTTGTCAAAATATAGCTTTAAATTATCCCTAAACTATACTACTCAAAGTATATATTAAACTTTCGAGTGTTTTGGTCATTTACTTCTATAAATTATTGTCTCGCTATTTGTTAATATATATATATATATATAATAACAATTCATTTTATGACCAGTTTAATATTATATTTTATATATTTTTAATATTAATATATACGTTTTAAAATACATATCACAAGTTATTCATATATCTAATTCCAACAGTTAATATTCCTTATTATTATATGTCTTCAAATTACGTTATTTAAACAAACACTTTACCATTTATTTCGAATATTGTTAAAAATGAACGATTTCCCAAATCAACATGGACCTCAAAACAGAGACTCGTAATAATATCATAATCTTTAAGGGACTCAATAAATATCTTTTAATTCAATTGTTTGGCATAATCTTTTAACTCCGTTTTTAAATATATCAATAAGATAATCAAACCAATAAGGTTAATGCACAGTATCGTTTTCATAACACTTTGTTACGTTTTCAAGTTATAGTATATATATGTATCTATTTACATATATTTGTTCGCGAATCGTTGAGAACAATCAAAGGGTATTTGAATAGTTCAAGAATTTTAGGATTCAACTTCATAGACTTTGCTTATCGTGTCGGAAACGTTTAAGATTAAGTTTAAATTTGGTCAGAAATTTCTGGGTCATCACAGTACCTCCCCGTTAAAGAAATTTCGTCCCAAAATTTGAGTGAGGTCGTCATGGCTAACAATAAAAATGTTTTCATGACGAATATGTGTTGATAAATAGAATTTTTATCACCGTTGAATAATATGGATAAAAAAAATCCAATTACTCGAAGCGTATGAGGGAAGTTATCGTAATAGAGTGAAATGGAGAATAGTGATTCGTCTTATCTCTTGACGTAGTAACGATTAATTTCCGAAATTTAAGGAATAGAAAATCTTCATAATTTAAATAAGATTTGATTCTTCGGAATTTAAGAAAATTAGGATTTCCTTTGATTAAATGCGTAATCTGCCTCGATTGCTATGTCTGATATTTTGCTATAAATTGACCTCTTCCATTTCATTTATTTTCACCACTCCTATAATCTTCTTCCTTATTTCATACTTACAAAAGATTTGTGAAAATGCTTCATCCAGTTCTGATTCTTGATATTTTCTTGGCTATCATATCATTCATTCTTCTTTTTCATCTGCCACCAGAGGATATTATTTTCTTCTACTATTACCTTGGGGTTATATTATTTTTCATTCTCCCGTGCCTTTATATTGCTATACGCATTGATATACACGGTTTGTAATTTCAGGGTTGTTTTCGGGCTTTATATTTTCCATTATATTTCGGAGCTTCATGCTTTCATTTTCTCTTCCCGACTTTAAGTCAAGCGAATAATGGTCCAGAATTCGTAGGTATGAATTTCGGAATGAACATAATTAATATTCTAAGAAAGAAACGGTAATGACACAATCTGACTTGTCAAATTACCAGAATACCTCGAAAAAGACCGAATCATCAAGAAAAATATTTTCTTGATATGTTTAGAGGTTAAATAGAATGAAAGAGTTATGTAACATGGTTCATGATGAGGGTATGATCTGTGAACCTTTATCACGTTCCATTAGAAACTCAGCATGACTTACTGTAATATAATCACGTTGATCAAGTGTCATTATATTATACTAACTCATGCTTCAATTCCCAACACTACTTCTAAAACATCCATTTTTCAAAATTTTCAGAAATTAGAAACTAAAATAGTTTCTTTTATGACGTAACACAGATAGCGTGAAGAGATAAATAATTTCGGATGATAATAGTTATGAAGATATCTTCAGAAATATCGAAGATATTTATAATGAAAGATATGATAATATCTTAGAATATCTAATATCGAAGGATGATGAAGAAGATTTGTTTATAACGGATTTTGAGTCAGGAGCAAGGTATTCGTTAATGACTTCAGTAGATACTGAATCAGTTGTATTCTTTGAAGGCAGGTTTAGTCTTTGTGATTTGTCCATAGCCTCCTTCATGGTCTGCTCAATCTGTTTTCAGTTCCAAACCTTCTCTTTTTCTCAGCTTTACCACCATACTATTCTTTATCATCAAACTTTTGACTGTTAAGGTCGTTTACAGTTTTTGCTGCTTCATCAGCATTTTTTAAAAAATTCGGAGAACTAGTTTCGCAGTTTGGGTGTTTTTCAGAAACTTCACCTTCGAAGTAAATAAGTCTAGGAGATAGACATTATATGTATATATATAACTGTTGGCATAGAATTGCTGCAAAATTCGAAATACTGATTGCTAATTCCCGGTAGTTGGTATGGCAATTACCGTTACAAGATGTGGATGAGTACATGATAGGGTTTCAATGAACAATTATAATGGTTTTTCGGAGAGACTTTAAGTCACATATTAATGAATTTGGTGGTACATTTACTGTTAATGTGGTGGAACATGAAAGGTTCTCCAGTAACAAAAACGTATATGCCAAAGTTACAAGTCTGAAAGGTCGTCGTTGATTGGTTGAACGGTTGATAATACTGGATACTTTGAAAAATAATTGCAAGGTTATTTTCGGTAAAAATAATGCTAATGGATCTTGCACAGATTTAAAGTCAAAATATAGCTTTGAAAGATGTAGAGATCTAAGAATGATGTCACCAGTTCAGAGTTATGACTTGGATTCTGATCCGTCAATATCAGAATATGTAATTAAATTTGTATGAAAACGATTATATATCGTTGTGAGCATTGTTAATAATTTTTGAATTAAAGTTGAAGAATGTACAGTGTAACATATTAATTGCGAACTTATATATTTCCCGGGTATTACCTACCCGTTAAAGATTTCACAATTAATACTTTGTACAAAAGAATTTTTATTACCGTCTTTATGAAAATATATGTATGTATATTTTCTTCAGATGTAACACAGATTTAATGAGTTAATATCATATTAAGCTAATTTAATTTTTGGCTGGATTAGAAATGAATAATCTCTAAAACATTAAAGATTTCATAATCTTCGTGGAGTATTTTACTAATGTAATCAATACTTCGTTATTCAGTTTTATTGATATTTCCTCAGTGAATCATGTTGGTGCTTATGGAACTCTTGCTAACTTCGCAAGGTAAAAATGATGTTTTCTGGAAAGTTTCGAGTATATCGAAAATGAAAATGTAAAATCAATTATGTAATTGAATAATACACTTGGTTTATTATGAAATGGAATTCATTAAGTTGAAACATAGATTGTAGTTAACAATGGTTAAGTTGTTAAGGAAGGATGTACATCATTGCATATTAGTAATATGAACTAACCGAGTAGTACCTACTAGTTAAGATTTACACGTAATAGCTTAGTACGAAAAGATTTATTTTGATTTCAAAATTCATATATATTAAATATACATAAATTTTCTTCAGGGGAAATAAGTTAATACTTCATCGGTTATTGTTGCTGGTATTTCTTGGTAACTACGGTGCGTATGACGTTGATGCTCGTGGAACAGATTGTGAAGTTGAGGTTTGCGATGCAAATATTATTGGTGGCGGTAATGGTACTGTTGGTGTTGTTGTCGGTGGTACTGTTGATGTCGGTGATGCTACTGGTGCTTATAACCTTTGCACCATATTCTCCAAAGCCACTACCCGAGCGCGAAGCTCGTTGACTTCTTCTACTACACCGGGATGATTGACGGTTAGGACGAGCGGATGAATAAGATCCAGAATTTGAGATAGTATATTATCATGACGAGATACTCTGGAAATGAGAGAGAAAATGGTGTCTCGAACAGGTTCGCCGGTAAGTGCTTCAGGTTTTTCGCCAAGAGGGCAATGTGGTGGATGGAAGGGATCGCCTTCTTCTTGTCTTCAATAATTAAGTAGGCTACGAACTCATCCCCAATTCATCCAGAATAGATGATGGCTAATTGGTTGATCCATTCCGATTACACTGTCTTCGGAATTCAGGTGAATATCCATATCAGAATAGCTGTCAGAGTTTAAGGAATTTGAACTAGATACGGGATCCATCTTGTATAATTAGGGAGATGATTTTTGATATGAATTAAATTATAGAATTTAGTTTGGTATTCTTCAATACATAATTTACATATGTATATATAATACCAAATTCCATAAATCACGGAGAAATTTTCGGAAGATGTCAGAAAAAGTTTACAGTAACAGATACGCTAAGATATGAATTTTATCTATACACTATTCATGCAATCAATGCAGTAAAACGTGTCTAGACTAGGAATGATAAGCAGGTAATTTCTGACAAAAAATGATAAGCAAAACTTTTGACATGCAGACACGGTCTAAGTCCAGACTTACTAATGCATCCTAACAACTACCAGTTAGACACACTCATGCAAGACCTAGTTTGCTAGGACCAACGCTCTGATACCAACTATGACGATCGCTCCAAATCCATATGGACGAACACATTATTCATCGATTTCATTGCGAGGTATTTGACCTCTATATGATACGTTTTGTAAACATTGCATTCTTTTGAAAAGGCACACCATAAATGAATATTTAAATCAAAGATTTTCGACATCTGATGATATCTACATATAGACAATCACCGTAAATAATAGTTTACAATGGTACTTCTGTTGACAATGCAGTCAAAATAAGATACATGGTGATGATTTGGTGAATGCAACGTTTCCTTGAAAAATATGCCATGTAAGACTCCATGCACATAGCTTGTCTAACATATAAGCAAACAGTGGAAGACTTCTAGGGAACCTGAGAATAAACATGCTAACAAGTGTCAACACAAAGGTTGGTGAGTTCATAGTTTTAATGTTTTGCATAATCTGTACATAAAGGTGGATCACAAGATTTTAGTTGTTTCATCCAGAAACGTTTATCAAAATATTCTACGAAATTGAGCACCCTGGTAACTAAACTTAACGTATATATAATTTATACCCTTTGTATAATCATCTTAATAATACACGCAAACCAACGTGTACGCTTCTCAAATAGCATACGTCCGTTAAAAGGGTAGCGCTCTAGCTCGGACGGGGATATCAAGCCCTATGGATCCATATATAACTACTCGCGCCCACCAGTTCTTATAACCGGTAGTTACTAGTTACCAAAGCTAAGGGATTTTCGGTTTAAACTCGGTGTAGAATTTAGTATGTACTTGTATCCATTGCGTTTAAAATAAAGTGCATGTATTCTCAGCCCAAAAATATATATTGCAAAAACAATTAAAAAATGAGCAAATGAAACTCACCTTAGCAGTACATAAATTTGTTCACCGAAATGTGATCGAAACACGGAATACCAAATAACCGTAGATCTCAACCTAGAGAGCATATGTTGGTCAATAAATGTCTAACAAGCTAGGTCAGGTCATAGTGTATCACAATCCTAATGCTCGAGATCGACATACAAAAGTTATCCAAAGTTGTTTCAAAAAGTCAATTTTGACAATAGTTCAACAAAACGAGACATGCTTTATATAAGAATTCATTTACTCAGCTGGTAATATTTAAAAATCCATTTTATCAATCTTGTAAACAATTTGTTTAAATCTTAATTACAGATTCAAAAGCAATTTCAATTAACGTCAATCATAATTCAGTTGATCATATCTTTTAATCCGTTCATCGAAACTATTCGATATCTGAATGAAAAGTTATTGATTTTTCGTCAGCTTTCCAAAAACATGTATATCATATACCTTTTACTAGTAATATATGTATTTAATTCGTGATTCATTATAAATTGTTTAACGACGAAATTTAGTATACAAGCATGCATAAACATATATACTCGAGCACTAGACATGGATACACAATTAATATATAAAAGATAAGATATGAATGCTCAGGTATCAATATTGTGATTCAATATTGCAGGAAAGTACGTAGACACAACGGAGATGATAAACACTAGGTTTGACTTGTGAATAGTACCCATGAATATTACCCATAACCTTCATAGCTATAACCCAAAGTTTCCTTAGCTCTATCCCGCTTGAAAACCCATTTTGAAAGTGACACGCTTATGACCTCGTCGTAGTATTTTTTGTATAATACTAATTAATATTACTACTAATATTTCTAATAATAATATTAGAATTAATAATAATAATAATAATAATAATAATAATAATAATAATAATAATAATAATAATAATAATAATAATAATATTAATAATAATAATAATATAAATATAGAGAGTAGAGATACAGATGTGTGTGAAAAATATTCGCAGAAAACTGGAGAATTTATAGTACATTTGCTGAAACTGAACCCCATGCGATCGCATGGGTTTTATGCCTATTTCTCATGCGATCGCATGACCCCAAAATCCAGCTCACAATTTTTTAACTTTTAGCTCGTCGACATATTTTTATATAATATATATAATATATTTAATTTAAATAATTAATTATATATTATATTAAATTCACGTGCATAGTTGACTTGTAATTTTTGTTCCGATAAGTCGTACGTCATCACTCGACTCATGTCCCAGTTCCGGTTTCTCGAACGCATTTTCGTACGCTTAGAAAACTTGCATTTTATGTTTCGTGTCACGTACCTTTGTCAAAATATAGCTTTAAATTATCCCTAAACTATACTACTCAAAGTATATATTAAACTTTCGAGTGTTTTGGCCATTTACTTCTATAAATCATTGTCTCGCTATTTGTTAATATATATATATAATAACAATTCATTTTATGACCAGTTTAATATTATATTTTATATATTTTCAATATTAATATATACGTTTTAAAATACATATCACAAGTTATTCATATATCTAATTCCAATAGTTAATATTCCTTATTATTGTATGTCTCCAAATTACGTTATTTAAACAAACACTTTACCATTTATTTCGAATATCGTTAAAAATGAACGATTTTCCAAATCAACGTGGACCTCAAAACAAAGACTCATAATAATATCATAATCTTTAAAGGACTCAATAAATATCTTTTAATTCAATCGTTTGGCATAATCTTTTAACTCCGTTTTTAAATATATCAATCAGATAATCAAACCAATAAGGTTAATGCACAGTATCGTTTTCATAACACTTTGTTACGTTTTCAAGTAGTATATATATGTATCTATTTACATATATTTGTTCGCAAATCGTTGAGAACAATCGAAGGGTATTTGAATAGTTCAAGAATTTTAGGATTCAACTTCATAGACTTTGCTTATCGTGTCGGACACGTTAAAGATTAAGTTTAAATTTGGTCAGAAATTTCTGGGTCATCACAAGTAGAAACCCTGACAAGAATGGTGTGTAAGGTACAAGCTAGACTTGTTTTACCAACAACATCAACAGTACCCTCAGCCTCACTAGCACAGTCAGTGCTGTCAACATCGTCAGAATCAGCAGCACCTCTAACATCTCAATCTCCACCAATTCAAGAAAGCACCGTGGACATCATTACGAGTCAACAACGAGTATATTGTATCAATGAGTTATGAAGTATTAACTCAATTCCTCTAAAGAATTTATATGTATATCTTATATATATAAATTTTAAAACCATCATAAATCTTTTTGTACTAAGCTATTACGTGTGAATCTTAACTAGTAGGTACTACTCGGTTAATTCATATTACTAATATGCTATGATGTACATCCTTCGTTAATGACTTAACCATCGTTAACTACAATATCTGTTTCAACTCAATGAATTCCATTTCATAATGAACTTAGTGTATTAATCAACTACATGTTTGATTTTACACTTTTATCTTCGATGTACTCGAAACTTTCTAGAAAACATCATTTATATCTTATGAAGTTCATAAGAATTCCACGAGCACTAACATCATTCACCGAGGAAATATCAATAAAAATGAATAACGAAGTATTGATTCATAATTTCATTTACGTTGAAGAGATAATCCACGAAGATTACAAAATTTCTAAAATTTTAGAGATTATTCATTTCTAGTTCCAGCTGAAAATTAAATGAGCTTAATATGATATTAACTCATTAAATCTGTATTACATTTGAAGAAAATATACATACTAATATTTTCATTAAAATTGTGATAAAATTCTCTTGTACAAAATATTATTTGTGAAACTTTTAATGGGTAGGTAATACCCAAAAGAAATATAAATTCACAAATAATATGTTTCATTCTTCGAATCTGATTCAACAATCATCAACTATATTCACTATTTTCACAACAATATACATTCTTTCATAGAAATCAAAACAACCATTCGCATCCAAATTTGATTACATATTCTGATTTTGAAAAGAAAAAAAAAATCAGAATCCAAGCCCATATTTAACAGAAAACATCACTCTTAGATTCTTACATCTTTCAAATGCCATACTTTGAAATCAAAACTGTACTAGAACATCATATGTATACATATAACATTCATCTCTTAGAATTATGAGCATTCATTCTGAAATTCTGAAAAGCAACCAGTCTACGAATCAATACCCCGAATGTTGAAAAAGCTGATGAAGCAGCAAAAACTGTAAACGACTTTAACAACCAAAAGTTTGATGATAAAGAATTGTGTGTTGGCAAAGCTCAGAAAAAGAGAAGGTTTGGAACTGGAAAACGGATTGAGCAAAACATGAAGGAGGCTGTGGACAAATCACAAAGACTAAACCTGTCTTCAAAGAATCCAAATGATTCAGTGTCTGCTGAAGCCTTAAGTGAATACCTTGCTCTTTACTCTAAAACCCTTGCGGACAATATTCTTCATCATCCTCTTATCTTAAATATTCTAAGATATCATCATATCTTCCATTATAAATATCCTCCATATTTCTGAAGATATTTTCATAACCATTCTCATCTGAAATCATTTATTCCCTCGCGTTATCTGTATCACAAAAGAAACTGTTTTAGTTTCTAAATCCTGAAACCTTTGAGTTTAAAATATGAATGTTTTGAAGTAGTGTTGGGAACTGAAGCATGAATTAATATAATATAATGACACTTGATCAACGTGATTATATTACAGTAAGTCATGCTGAGTTTCTAATGGAACGTGATAAAGGTTCACAGATCCCACCCTCATCATGAACCATGTTACATAACTCTTTCATTCTATTTAACCTCTAAATATATCAAGAAAATACTTTTCTTGATGATTCGGTCTTTTCCGGATATTCTGGCAATTTGACAAATCAAGATCGTGCCATTACAATTCCTTTCTTAGAACATTAACTATGTTCATTTCAAAACTCATACTTGCGAATTCTGGACCATTATTCGCTTGACTTGAAGGCGGGAAGAGAGAATGAAAGCATGAAGCTTCGAAATATAACGGAGAATATAAAGCCCGATAAAAACACATAAATTACAAACCATGTATGTCAATAAGTATTGCAACGTAAAGATACGGGAGAACTAAAAACACTATAAAGTCAAGAGTATAGTAAAAGTGAATAGATTCCTCTGGTGGTAGATGAAAAAGAAGAATGACAGATATGAAAGTTAGGAGTATATCAAGAATCAGAACTGGATGAAGCATTTTCACAATCTTTTGAAAGTATGAATTGAGGTAAAAGATGTAGGAGTGATGAAAGCAATGAAATGGAAGTGGTTAATTTATAGCAAAATATCAGATATGGCAATCGAGACAGATTACGTATTTAATCAAAGAAAATCCTAATTTTCGTAAATTCCGAAGAATCAAATCTTATTTAGATTATGAAGATTTTCTATTCCTTAAATTCTGGAAATCAATCGTTATTGCGTCAAGAGATAAGACGCATCTCTATTCTCCATTTCACTCTATTACGATAACTTCCCTCATACGCTTCAAGTAATTGGATTATTTTATCCATATTATTCAAACGGTGATAAAACTCTATTTACCGACACATATATGTCATGAAAACATTTTTATTGTTAGCCATGACGACCTCACTCAAATTTCGGGAGGAAATTTCTTTAACGGGTAGGTACTGTGATGACCCGGAAATTTCTGACCAAATTTAAACTTTATCTTTAAATGATTAAACGTTTCCGACACAATAAGCAAAGTATGTAAAGTTGAATCTCAAAATTCTTAAGCTACTCAATTACCCTTCGATTGTTCTCAACGATTCGCGAACAATTATATGTAAATAGATACATATATATATACTATAACTTGAAAACATAACAAAGTGTTGAGTATATGATACTGTGCATTAAACTTATTAGTTTGATTATCTGATTGATATAATTAGATAAGTTAACTAGAATGTTTAAGATGAACCAGTAAAACACTAAATTGCTACAGTATTTTCGAATTGCTACAGTACCCGAAAAGCTACATTGTTTTCGAAAATCACTATTTGCTACAGTAAAAAAACTTTGCTACAGTACCTTTGCTACAGTAAAACACTATTTCAAAATGAAAATGTATATACTACGAGACGAAGATTTATAGAAGCAAATAACCAAAACAGTTAATTGATTAAAGCTACACTTCGAGTGACATAGTTTATCAATGATTAAGTTTAATTTTTGATAAAGGTACACGTCGCGTAACGAAAAGTACTAGTTTTCTCAGTGTACGAAAGGACGTTCGAAAAATCGGAACCGGGACATAAGTCGAGTGACGACGTACGACTTATCGGAACGAAAATTACAAGTCAACTATGCACGTGAATTTAATATAATATATAATTAATTATATAAATTAAATATATTATAAATATAATTAATAATATGTTGACGAGGTACACGATAAAACATTGTGAGCTATAAAACCAATCCATGCGATCGCATGGGAATTGGTCATGGGAGCCATGCGATCGCATGGTGACAGATCCCAGCAAACATCTATAAATTTTGACGATTTTTGTTCATTTGTTGCACACTTACATCTATATTACTCCCTCTGTTATATTATTATTATTATTATAATTATTATTATTATTATTATTATTATTATTATTATTATTATTATTATTATTATTATTATTATTATTATTATTAAGATTAATATTATTATTAATCTTATTATTATTAGTATTATTAATTAGTATTATACATAAAATACTACGACGAGGTTATGAGCGTGTCACTTTCAAAAATGGGTTTTCGAGCGGGATAGAGCTAAGGAAACTATGGGTTATTGCTATGGAGGTTATGGGTAATATTCATAGGTATTGTTCGCAAGTCAAACCTAGTGTTTTTCATCTCTGTTGCATCTACGTACTTTCCTACAATATTGAATCACAATATTGATACGTTGAGATCTACGGTTATTTGGTATTCTGAGTTTCGGTCACATTTAGGTGAACGACTTTATATGCTGCTAAGGTGAGTTTCATTTGCTCCCTTTTTAATTACTTTTGCAATCTATATTTTTGGGCTGAGAATACATGCACTTTATTTTAAACGCAATGGATACAAGTACATACTAAATTCTACACTGAGTTTGAACCGAAAATTCTTTAGATTTGGTAACTAGTAACTGCCAGTTATAAGAACTGGTGGGCGCGAGTAGTTGTATATGGATCCATAGGGCTTGACATCCCCGTCTGTTCCAGGTATAGAAACCCTAGCCTGAACTATAAAACAGACGTATACTATTTGAGTTTAGTACACGTTGGATTGCGTGTATTGTACATGTTGGTTGCATGTATGTTAAAACAGGGGTACTTATTATAACGTTAAAGTTTAGTTACCAGGGTGCTCAATCTTGTAGAATATTTTGACAAACGTTTCTGGATGAAACAACTGAAATCTTGTGGTCCACCTTTATATACAGATTATGCGAAACACTAAAACTATGAACTCACCAACTTTTGTGTTGACACTTGTTAGCATGTTTATTCTCAGGTTCCCTAGAAGTCTTCTGCTGTTTGCTTATATGTTAGACAAGCTATGTGCATGGAGTTATACATGCTTTATTCAAGAAAACGTTGCATTCACCAATTCATCACCATCTATCTTATTTTGACCGCATTGTCAACGGAAGTATTATTGTAAACCATTATATTACGGTGATTGTCTATATGTAGAGATCATCAAATGTCTAAAACCTTTGTTTTAAATATTCATTTATGGTGTGCCTTTTCAAAAGAATGCAATGTTTACAAAACGTATCATATAGAGGTCAAATACCTCGCAATGAAATCGATGAATGACGAGTTCGTCCATATGGATTTGGAGCGATCGTCACATCATCAGATGTCGAAAACCTTGGATTTAAATATTCATTATGGTATACCTTTTCCAAAGAATGCAAATTTTATAAAACGTATCATATAGAGGTTAAATACCTCGCAATGAAATCGATGAATGACGTTTTTGTCCATATGGATTTGGAGCGATCGTCACAAAGAATGAAGCCCCAAAACGAGTACGAGAATTAACCATCCGAGCTCAACCAAAAAACGCTAAAAACCTAAAGAAATGGATGATTTGTACACCCAATATTATCCAAGTTGAAAGTTATTTTCGCCGAAGATTATAACAATAAACCTATCCTTAACTTAATGTTTCATGGAATAATAATAACAGAAGAAATAATAGAATTGGGGCATAAAAATTGAATTATAAATTTTTACTCCGTATCATATATCATATATTTTATTAGTTCTCATCAAAGAGAAGCAAGTAGACATTTGTCACCACTTGCGTCTTAAATCCCAACTGTAAAGACCCATCCTAATCCATCCGGACGAAGTCCATACCGATTATAAATGATTCATAACAGTTGATTACATCGCGAGGTATTTGACCTCTATATGATACTTTTTACAAATATTGCATTCAATTTTAAAAGAAAATTTTTCTTTACAACGAAAATTGACGGCATGCATACCATTTCAGAATATATCCAACTCTAATTGACTTAATAATAATCTTGATGAACTCGACGACTCGAATGCAACGTCTTTTGAAATATGCCATGAATGACTCCAAGTAATGTTTCTAAAATGAGCAAATGCACAGTGAAAGATTTCTTTCGTACCTGAGAATAAACATGCTTTCAAGTGTCAACCAAAAGGTTGGTGAGTTCATTAGTTTAACATAAATAAACATTTTCATCATTTTAATAGACCACAAGATTTTCATTTCTCATAAATATACGTCCCATGCATAGAGACAAAAATAATCATTCATATGGATTGAACACCTGGTAATCGACATTCACAATATGCATATAAGAATATCCCCATCATTCCGGGATCCTCCTTCGGACATGATATAAATTTCGAAGTACTAAAGCATCTGGTACTTTGGATTGGGCTTGTTGGGCCCGATAGATCTATCTTTAGGATTCGCGTCAATTAGGGTGTCTGTTCCCTAATTCTTAGATTACCAGACTTAATAAAAAGGGGCATATTCGACTTCGATCATTCAACCATATAATGTAGTTTTGATTACTTGTGTCTATTTCGTAAAATAGTTATAAAAGTTGCGCATGTATTCTCAGCCCAAAAATATAAAGGGTAAAAAGGCAAATGAAACTCACGCATATATTTATTGTAAAACAGTTAATAAAGCATTTGCATGTAATCTCAACCCCAAAAATGTAAAGAGTAAAAGGGCAAATGAAACTCACCATACTGTATTTTGTAGTAAAAATACATATGACGTCTTTAAACAAGTGTAGGGTTGACCTCGGATTCACGAACCTATATTATTTATATATACATTAACACATATAATCGTAATCGAACGAATTTATATATTATTAGTAATATACTTATTAATAATAATAATAGTCTTAATAATAATAATATTAATAATTTTTTAAAAAAAAATAGGTATTTAACATAAATTTAATTATACTTTTTCTTAATAATCATAATCATATACTTATCCTATTTTAAATCATAAACTTAAAACTAAATTTTATTTTTAAACCTAACATAATAATAATAATAATAATAATAATAATAATAATAATAATAATAATAATAATAATAATAATAATAATAATAATGATAATAATAAAAATAATAATAATAATCTTTATAATAATCTTTTTAATCCTATTAATACTAATGATGATAATAATAATAATAATCATAATTTAATATTTAGTGTTAGTTTAATAATAATAATAATAGTAATAATAAATACTACCTCACAAGAAAAACTCCCAAAAAGAAATAACTGCCCATGCCCGGGCTCGAACCCACGACCTCTTGAATACTCACCAAACAATTCTAACCGTTGGACCGATCATTTTTTTCTTGAGTTATCTCGCGTGTAAAAATATATACATATATGAACCGTTTATCATTAACCTCAACATTATCTTTCAATGCATCACCCTTATTTAATCTTCATGTCATAATCACAGAGTCATCAAGCATTACCCTTAATCGTTAAACAGCAAGCTAGCCCAACAGAAACAGATTAAGGATCTCAGCCCAAGAATAAATACGGCCCAATAGCATAATCAGTCCAGCTTCCATCGTAAAAAAAAATAATATACGCATTCGCCTAAGCCTAGTTTCGAACCCATGACCTCCTTTTCAACTTCCACGCCCCTAACCATTCCTCTACTTAATATTTTCTGTTTTAATTCCCGTTTATATTCTACTTAACCTACTATTCTCGGCCCAATGTCATAACCAAAAGCCCAACGATATGATAAGCCTACTAAGGAATATGATCTACAAACCCACAAATCTAATTAAGGAACTCGGCTGATGATTAATCAAGTAGACAATGAGATCGAGATGTAAAGCAAACTCATCACTTAACATTAATAATTCCATTATTGCTTTCATCTTCCGCTAAAACTACATCATCATAAAAAAATATAGTGCATCATAAAGGAGTCTCACTTTGGTATGGCCACACTTCAATTTTAAATACATGTGTACGTTGAAATTTGGATATTTGTGAAAGGAATGACATGTGAGGTTCTAGTTCATCATAATTGCAATTATCTCAACATCACTTTACACGTTCGTACTCTTATTAATATTATTTTCATATACCTTGCATCAAACCGTCACCATCATTAATCATCTCTTCATCATTTTTTTTTTAACACAGGAAAACAGAAGAAGGCGAGTAACTGGATTCGAAAAGAATAGATTAGCATCAGTTTACATCGTAGTTTTCACGGTGGTAATGAAGTGATTTTCGGTTGGTTTGGGTTGTGGTCTTGGCAACAAAACAGAATCAGATACATAAAAATTAAAGAAGAAGATAGGAGGAAAAGCAGTGGTAGCAACAATTTAATTCGATGGGTGTATGTGTGAGGGTTTTCGTGATTTAAACCTGAATAGCAAACTCGAACGGAATAACAGCAGTTTAATCGACCAAGTAGCAGTAGATGGGTTCGTTATTGAGGTTGCAAACTAAACTCGATTGATTATATACTTGTTCATAGTTCTTGGTTCAAGGAGAGAAGATGTGAGAGAGTAATGGCGAGGTGGTGACGGTTATAATAGTGTAATGGTTATGGTGGTGGTTTTTGGTTTGGTGATGATGCATGGTCGAAGAAGACAGAAACAGCATAGCAGATATGGTGATTATTAAGTGCTGGTTGTTTCTGGTTCCAAAACAGAAAAATGATAGCATTGATGGTGGTTCTTCGAATAAGAGTATGAGAGAGAGATAGTTAGAGAGACAGGGAACGTGATAGTTGATGTAAGGTTGTGATAATGCTAAAAACGAACATATATTTCATAGCATTATTCCTCAAGAAAGACAAGCTTTTAGTTGCAATGGTTCTATTTACAAGTGATATTCGTTTAAATAATAAAAGGTGAAGACAGAAGACAGATTCGACGATTTGAAGACGCAAACGACCAAAAAGCTCAAAAGAACAAAAGACAATCAAAAAGGTTCCAATTATTGATAAGAAACGTCTCGAAATCACAAGAGTACAAGATTCAAAACACAAAGTACAAGATATTAAATTGTACGCGAGGACGTTCGAAAATCCGGAACCGGGACCAGAGTCAACTCTTAACGCTCGACGCAACGGACTAAAAATTACAAGTTAACTATGTATATAAATATAATATAATATATAATTAATTATATTAATTATATATATATTATATATATATAATAAAAACCGTCGGCAGCAAGAAACTCCAAGGGGGTAAGCTGTAAATACCTCTCCGCGACTCGCGGAGTTGTAAGGCCATTTTGCCGCGAGTCGCGGAGCCCCAAATATCAAGTCTGGCTATAAAGCCAACCGAATTCTGATCAAATTTAACACATCTTTTTTTTCTCTTCCTCTTCATACGTAAATATATTTATATTTATAATTTATATTTTAATTTTAATTATAATTCTAATAATAAGGGTATGTTAGCGAATGTTGTAAGGGTGTAAGTCGAAATTCTGTCCGTGTAACGCTACGCTATTTTTAATCATTGTAAGTTATGTTCAACCTTTTTATATTAATGTCTCGTAGCTAAGTTATTATTATGCTTATTTGAGCCAAAGTAATCATGATGTTGGGCTAATTACTAAAATTGGGTAATTGGGCTTTGTACCATAATTGGGGTTTGGATAAAAGAACGACACTTGTGGAAACTAGGCTATGGGCTATTAATGGGCTTTATATTTGTTTAACTAAATGAAAGTTTGTTAATGTTAATATAAAGATTTACAATTGGGCGTCCCTATAAATTACCATATACACTCGATCGGATACGATGGGCGGGGTATTTATATGTACGAATAATCGTTCATTTAACCGGACACGGGAATGGATTAATAGCCACTAGAATAATCAAAACAGGGGTGAAATTACATTCAAGGGTAATTGGTGTAATTGTTAACAAAGTAGTAAAACCTTGGTTTACACGCAGTCGATAACCTGGTGTATTCATTAAACAAAGTATTAAAACCTTGTTATAATTCGAATCCCCAATTAGTTGGAATATTTAACTTCGGGTATAATAATAATTTGACAAGGACACTTGCAATTTATATTTATGACTGATGGACTGTTATGGACAAAAACCAGACGGACATATTGAATAATCCAGGACAAAGAACAATTAACCCAAGGGCATAAAACTAAAATCAACACGTCAAACATCATGATTACGGAAGTTTAAATAAGCATAATTCTTTTATTTCATATTTAATTTCCTTTATTTTATATTTAATTGCACTTCTAATTATCGCACTTTTATTTATTGTTATTTAATCGCACTTTTAATTATCGTACTTTTAATTATCGCAATTTAATTTTATCGCATTTTTATTATTCGCAATTTCATTATCGTTATTTACTTTACGCTTTAATTTAAAGTCTTGTATTTATTTTATATTTTACATTAGGTTTTAACTACGACTAAAGTTTTAAAATCGACAAACCGGTCATTAAACGGTAAAAACCCCCCTTTATAATAATAATATTACTTATATATATATTTGTATTTTTATAAAAGTAAATTAATATAGCGTTGAGCTTTGTTTAAAGATTTCCCTGTGGAACGAACCGGACTTACTAAAAACTACACTACTGTACGATTAGGTACACTGCCTATAAGTGTTGTAGCAAGGTTTAAGTATATCCATTCTATAAATAAATAAATATCTTGTGTAAAATTGTATCGTATTTAATAGTATTTTCCTAGTAAAATATAAGCTATTTTGTATACACCTCGTTCGACATCAAGTATTTTTGGCGCCGCTGCCGGGGAATATCTTAAAAGCCGGAAGCGCAACGCTAATATAAAAAAAAAAAAAAAAGATTTTTATCTACTTTTATTAAAAGTCGTTTTTTTTTGTAAAATTACGTTTTAAAAATTCAAAAAATATAAAAAGAAAAACAAAAATATTAGTATTTTTAGGATTTTGTTAAATATTTAAGTTTTATAAGTTTCTTTATTTTTATTTTAGTTTATAAAAATATAAGTTTTAATTTTAATATCTTTTAATTATTTAAAAAACAGAAAACAAAATAAAAAAAAAAAATAAAGAAAAACGCGTAAAAAGTGAAACCTGTCAGCTCAAATTCTGAACCCCGCGACTCGCGGGGTTTTCTTCTCTCTTTGCCGCGACTCGCGGAGGGTTTCTGACACACGGACAAAACCCTAATCAAGCATTGATTACGGGTTTTAATTTATTATTATTATTATTAAAACTTAATTATTATTATTATTATTATTATTAGTTTTAGTTTTAATTTTACTTTTTATTTAATTTGTTGTATTTAGTTTTAATTAGTTTTTATTAAATTGTAAAATTAATAGTTTTATTAAATAAATAATAAAAAAATAATATTTTTATAAAAATTGTACTTTTTACAACTTTTTATATATTTTGATATTTTGTACCTTTTTAATCGTTGTAGCGTAATATTTATATTTTTTTTAGCTCATATTTAATTTTAAACTTAGTTTTTGCTATAGTTATTTTTACTCCTAGATTTTTAGGCTTTGCCGTAGAATTCCTTAAGTGCTTTTTCTTTAAACTAAGATTTAGGTGCTTTAGAATTTTGCGACGCCTTTTTAAGTTTTAGTTTCTTTTTAAGTTATTTCCATTTGGGATTTAGTTTTTCCTTGTAAACTTTAATATTTTTAGACCTTTTACTATGTATCAATTATCATTCCAATTAGTAATTTCAATTTGCGATTATAATTTTAAGTTAGTTGTAGTAATAAGGTTAAATTAGTTAAGTATTTTTAAGTTTTTATAAGTTTCTTTTATTTTTCCGTCACCTTTTATTTTTCAATCATTTTTTCTTTTTCGACCTTTTGCGACGAACTCTTTGTCTTTCTTATTTCTCGCCATTCTAGTTTTAGGACATAGATTTTTATTCTACTTCTTATCTAAATTTCTTAAAATTACGAAAATTTATTTTAAGTGGTTAAATTGATAGACATCAAAATTTTCTGGTTCGTAGTAATAGTTGGATTTGTACGTGGACCGGGTTATTGGAGCCAAACAGTCCTCAATTATATTGAGACCAAACGAATCCTGCCCCTCTGCTGCATCTTTTGGCTATTCGAAACGTGGGCAAAATCAGAAAAGTCTATTGATTGGATAACTTATTATAATTTTTCTTTCCTTTTAAAAACTAATAGGATATTCAGTGAATGCACCGAGCAAGACGTTCATCACCTTTTGTACGTTCACCACCTGTAACTCGATCAAGACATCGTTTAACAAATATAACCGCCGTTGATTTTTCTTTAGAATCGTCATCCAGTCGACCAAGTACTTCAGTTCAAATTACCGATAATCCAGTTTTTGAAACAAACCTCACAATTGAGAATCCAGAAAATATTCAGGAACGGTTCGTAGATCCTGAACCACTAAACTTTCCTCCGGAACCACCAATCATTCAAACAGAGATTGTTGAGGAACGAACCATTAAATCTGAAGCATCTAGTGATACCGATTCAACAAATTCAATTATGGAGAATCTGGAACCTTTAAGTATGGAAGACCGAATGAGAGCTAAACGCACTGGCCAAGGTCACGCAATTACTCATCCAGACATTAATGCGCCATATTATGAAATCAAAGGACAAATTCTACACATGGTGACTAATCAATGCCAATTTAGTGGTGCGCCGAAGGAAGATCCAAATGAACATCTACGTACCTTTAATAGGATCTGCACACTATTTAAAATCCGAGAAGTGGAGGATGAACAGATATATCTCATGTTATTTCCCTGGACTTTAAAGGGAGAAGCCAAAGATTGGTTGGAATCGTTACCTGAAGGGGCGATCGATACATGGGACGTTTTAATTGACAAATTTCTTAAACAATTTTTTCCTGCATCTAAAGCCGTAAGACTTCAAGCAGAAATTGTTACGTTCACACAGAAACCAAATGAAACTCTATATGAGGCATGGACAAGATATGGAAAATTGTTAAGAGGATGTCCGCAACATGGTTTAGACACCTGTCAAATAGTACAAATATTCTACCAAGGATGCGACATCACTACAAGAAAAGACATAGATATAGCAGCTGGTGGTTCTATTATGAAGAAAACCGAAACTGATGCTTACAAAATTATTGATAACACTGCTTCCCACTCGCATGAGTGGCACCAAGAAAAAGATATCATTAGATCATCTAAAGCAGCTAGAGCCGATTCTAGCCATGACTTAGATTCCATTTCCGCAAAGATAGATGCTTTCGAGAGACGAATGGAAAAGATGACTAAAGATATTCATGCTATACGAATTAGTTGTGAGCAGTGTGGAGGACCACATTTGACAAAAGATTGTCTCAGTATTGAATTAACAATGGAACAAAGAGAGAATATTTCATACATAAACCAAAGGCCTGGAAATAATTATCAGAATAATTATCAACCGCCAAGACCGATTTACAATCAAAACCAGAATTATAACCGAAATATTCCATACAACAACCAACAAGGTCCTAGCAATCAACAAGTATCCAACAATACTCACAATCAGCAAAGACCGAATTTTCAAAACAAACCACCACAACAAACTGATGATAAAAAGCCGAATTTAGAAGATATGATGACGAAGCTAGTTGAAACTCAAACGCAGTTTTTCACATCTCAAAAACAAACCAATGAACAAAATGCTCAAGCATTTAGAAATCAACAAGCTTCTATTCAAAATCTGGAACAAGAAGTAAGTAACCTAGCAAGGTTAATAGGTGAAAGAAAACCGGGAAGTCTACCTAGTGATACAAACGCTAACCCCCGGAATGAAACAGCTAAAGCTATTACCACAAGAAGTGGTACAACACTTAAATCACCTGAAATACCTGTAACTTCTGATGAAACTATTCCTACTACACAAGAACCACAACCTGATCAAGATAAGGAAAAAGAACCGGTAGTTGAAAAGGTTAATGAAGATAACACAGTTAAGGATAAACCTTATGTTAAACCGTACCAACCACCACTTCCTTATCCGAGTAAAATGAAGAAAGAAAAACTTGAAGCCGAGCAATCCAAATTCTTGGATATGTTTAAACAGATAAATGTAAATCTTCCTTTCATTGATGTGATTTCAGGAATGCCAAGATATGCTAAATTCTTGAAAGATCTAATCACGAATAGAAAGAAAATGGAAGAACTCTCGGCTGTTACTATGAATGCTAATTGTTCAGCAGTGCTGTTGAATAAGATACCAGAAAAACTATCTGATCCAGGAAGTTTCACAATTCCATGTTTTCTGGGTAGTCTTAGTTCAATAGAAGCATTGGCTGATTTAGGTGCTAGTATAAATTTAATGCCGTATTCACTATACGCTAAACTAGACCTTGGAGAATTAAAACCAACCAGAATAAGCATACAACTAGCCGATAGATCAATAAAATATCCTAGAGGGATAATGGAGAACATGCTAGTTAAAGTTGGTACTTTAGTATTTCCAGTAGATTTTGTTGTTTTGGACATGGAAGAAGATTCTCAAGTTCCTCTCATATTAGGAAGACCATTCTTAAACACGGCTAAAGCAATGATAGACGTGTTCGGTAAGAAACTGACCCTAAGTATAGAGGATGAGAGTGTTACCTTTTCAGTTGATAGAGCAATGCAACAACCACAATCTGCAGATGATACATGTTATTATATTCAAACTATAGATGCACATGCAGAATTATTAGAAGAATTTCCAGAATTACAAGGAACAGGAGAATGTTCTTTAGGAGAAGGTAATGAACCAATTGATGAAGCTGAAATGTTAGCTACACTTATAGCTAATGGATATGAACCAACAACAGAAGAAATTCAAATGCTAAAAGAAGAAGACAGATATCGATATAAATCATCGATAGAAGAACCTCCGAAATTAGAATTAAAGCCACTTCCAAACCATTTGGAATACGCTTATTTACATGGTGAATCTGAATTACCTGTAATAATATCGTCTTCTCTTACTGAAAATGAGAAATCACAACTCATTTCTGTGTTGAAAGCTCATAAACCAGCCATTGCATGGAAGATTCATGATATTAAAGGAATAAGTCCTTCGTATTGCACACATAAAATCCTTATGGAAGAAGGTCATAAAACGTATGTGCAACGTCAACGAAGACTAAATCCTAATATGCAAGATGTAGTTAAGAAAGAGATTATTAAGCTGCTAGATGCAGGTTTGATATATCCAATTTCTGATAGTCCATGGGTAAGTCCAGTTCAATGCGTGCCTAAGAAGGGTGGCATGACTGTCATCACAAATGAGAAAAATGAGCTTATTCCTACTAGGACTGTAACAGGATGGCGTGTATGTATTGATTATAGAAAATTAAATGACGCCACCAGAAAAGATCACTTTCCCTTACCTTTCATAGATCAAATGTTGGAAAGATTAGCCGGAAATAGTTACTATTGTTTTCTAGATGGATTTTCCGGATATTTTCAAATTCCAATAGCACCCGAAGATCAAGAGAAAACCACATTCACGTGCCCTTATGGTACTTTTGCTTACAAAAGAATGCCATTTGGACTTTGCAACGCCCCTGCAACCTTTCAAAGGTGTATGATGGCGATTTTTCATGACATGATAGAAGAATGCATGGAAGTATTCATGGATGACTTTTCAGTCTTCGGTGATACATTTAAATCATGTCTAGTTAATCTGGAACGAATGCTAATTAGATGCGAAAAATCAAATCTAGTACTTAATTGGGAGAAATGCCATTTCATGGTTAAAGAAGGCATCGTTCTTGGACATAAAATTTCAAAAGAAGGAATTGAAGTGGATAGAGCTAAAGTAGATGTAATTGCTAAACTTCCACATCCCTCCAATGTTAGAGGAGTTAGGAGTTTTCTAGGGCATGCCGGTTTTTACCGACGTTTCATAAAAGATTTTTCTAAAATTGCCACTCCTATGAATAAACTCCTAGAAAAGGATGCGCCATTCATCTTTTCAGATGAATGTATCAAATCTTTTAATATTCTTAAAGAAAAACTCACTAATGCACCGATCATGATAACACCAAATTGGAATCTACCATTTGAACTAATGTGCGATGCAAGTGATTTTGCAATGGGAGCCGTTTTAGGACAAAGGATTGAAAAACGATTTCAACCTATATATTATGCTAGTAAGACATTACAAGGAGCACAAACGAACTATACAACTACTGAAAAAGAACTCCTTGCTATTGTCTTTGCTTTTGACAAATTTCGATCATATCTAGTTCTAGCAAAAACGGTGGTCTATACCGACCATTCTGCTCTTAGATACCTATTTTCAAAACAAGATGCTAAACCAAGATTAATCCGTTGGATCTTACTCTTACAAGAGTTTGATATTGAAATCCGAGATAAAAAAGGAGCAGAAAATCTCGCCGCTGATCATCTTTCTCGTCTTGAAAATCCCGAATTAGAAGTTCTGAATGAATCGGCCATACAAGACAACTTTCCTGATGAATATCTATTGAAGATAGATTATAAAGAAATCCCATGGTTTGCAGACTATGCAAACTACTTAGTTTGTGGATTCCTTGAAAAAGGATTATCGTACCAAAGACGAAAGAAATTCTTCAGTGATATAAAACACTATTTCTGGGAAGATCCACATCTGTTTAAAAGTTGTCCCGATGGAATAATACGCCGATGTGTATTTGGAGATGAAGCTAGTAAAATATTAAACCATTGTCACACAGGACCAACAGGAGGGCATTATGGGCCTCAACTAACAGCAAGAAAAGTTTATGAAGCTGGATTCTATTGGCCTACAATTTACAAAAACGCACACCTTCTTTGCAAATCCTGTGATGCATGTCAAAGGGCCGGAAAAATAAGTCAACGTGATGAAATGCCACAAAATGTCATCCAAGTATGTGAAGTATTTGACATTTGGGGTATTGACTTTATGGGTCCATTTCCAAAATCTCATAATAATCTATATATACTCGTAGCCATTGATTATGTATCTAAATGGGCGGAAGCACAAGCTCTCCCAACTAACGATGCACGAGTTGTAGTCAACTTTTTAAAACGTCTTTTTGCAAGGTTTGGAACACCGAAAGCTTTAATAAGTGATCGGGGTACTCATTTCTGTAATAATCAACTTGAGAAAGTTCTTAAAAGATATGGAGTAACTCATAAAATCTCCACCGCATATCATCCACAAACAAGTGGACAAGTTGAAAATACAAACCGAGCTTTAAAACGTATTCTAGAGAAAACTGTAGGATCAAATCCGAAGGAATGGTCCATTAAATTGGAAGATGCACTCTGGGCTTTTAGAACAGCCTACAAAACTCCAATTGGAACCACACCTTTTAGACTTGTTTATGGAAAAGCATGTCATCTTCCAGTAGAAATTGAACACAAAGCATTTTGGGCTTTGAAGACATGTAATCTTGATTTACATGAAGCTGGACGTCTACGATTAAGTCAACTAAACGAATTAGAAGAATTAAGACATGAAGCATACGAAAATTCGTTAATCTATAAAGAAAGAACGAAGAAATGGCATGATAAAAGAATCAGAAGTTCAAAAGAATTTAAAGAAGGAGACAGAGTTCTTCTTTTCAATTCACGATTCAAGCTATTTCCTGGAAAATTGAAATCAAGATGGTCTGGACCATTCATAGTCAAAAGAGTTTTCCCATACGGAACGATAGAATTAATAAATTCAAATGGGATTGAATTTAAAGTTAATGGTCACAGAGTTAAACATTACATACAGGGTCCGATGGAAGTCGACAACGAAGTTAATCACAATTTCGACACCACAGCTAACTAAGTGTGGGGAGAATCAAGTCTTTAAAGGATAATATGTATTTCTGTTAGAGTTAGATTGTCTGTTTTTGTGTAGTTCTCGAAAATGGAACACGTATGGTCTTTCCCTAGCAGACCCTAAAGAACTAGTCTTCTCCCCCCATTCTGAATTTTTATTTTTTTTAGGTTTTTACAAAATGAAGACTGCCTGTGAACTAAACCATGGTCTAATGCTACACGCTTTGATCACTAAAAGAAATAATGACATACTACCGAGTGAATTAGTATCAGTAATCAGAGAAAGAATGGACGGAGTTAGAAAAGGATCCAGATGCGAAGATAATAAGTTACAATTTGGTAAAGGAAAATCAAAATCCGCAGCGAAAAGAAGAGCACGACACCTAGAAAAATGTCACAAATGCGGAAAATGGTCACATGGAGGTAAATGTTCAAATAATCAAACCTATTCAAATACCGAATTTGTTACTTTATGCAGAGACGGACCGTTCATATGTTTAGAAGAAAAGACAATGAATGCTAGAGGTTACGCCTATGCAGCCATGGAAGACCAATTAAACCGACTATCTTATGAATATAATAGATCATATAACTAAGAAATCTATTTCACAGGTATGTCTGTACAGTTTTTATTTTTATTTTTATTTTTAACCTTTTGATAATAAACGCTAATTTGTTCGCTAAAAAGTATTAAATTGGTATTGAATAAAATTAGGTTTGGCGATCGAAATTATTGATATCATTCAAAAATTTATTACATCACTGCGAAATTTAACGTTTATTCTTAAGGTATAAATATCTTTAATCAATCAACCCAAAATATTTCAAAAATTCGTCATGAGTTAAATTAGGTCTTGGAACCGAAATTACTTTACCGAAAAGAGGGGCGCATATTTTTGATAATATTTGATTGATAAAAGTGGGATAAAAAGACAAAAAGATTTTTAATTTTATTTTTACCATGTTTTTAAAATTAATATTTAAATCTTAAATTAATATTGTAAACTTTGTAAAAACAATATTTTTAAAATTGTAAATATTTGAAAAATTAATATAAGTTTGGTATGAATTTATAAATTTTTAAATTAAGTTTGGTGTGAATTTTTAATTTTTAAAATATTAATTTTTAATTTTATGCATTTTAAATTTTGAGTTTGGTGTGAATTTTTAATATTAATTTTGAATTTTATATTTAAGTTGTGTGAATTTAAAAACAAAAATTTACTTTATCTCATTAAGTTAAAAATATGATTTTTAAAATTCGTCGTAAGTTGAAGACTAGGTCTTTGAACCGAAATTGCTTTACCCGAGGGAGGGACGAGAACTTTTATTATCATTATTTTTAATCTTATTGATTTAAAGTATGCCAAAAACATTAAAAAACCCAAAAATCTTAGCTTTTAAAACAATCGCTACAAAAAAGACAAATTTTAAAATTTTGTCGAGGGACGGACTAGGACATCGATCCGAAACGACCTCGTCCTAAATAACAAGGGAAACAAAATTTTAAAATTAATTTCTTAATTGTGTTATAAGTTAAAGATTATAAAAAAAAAAAAAAAAAAAAGGGTAAACTCCGCGACTCGCGGAGTTTGCAGGGCAAAACCTCCGCGACTCGCGGAGGGACAAAATTACAGAAAAAAAATATAACAAGCTGCACGATCAGCTCACTCACCCACACACATAAACACCCAAATACTGCGAAAAAGAACCCGAAAAAAACCCGAAAATCACCCCCAAAAATCTCAATTTTTAACCGTTAATCACCAAATTTTTTGCTAAAATCATGTTGAGAAGGATGATATCTAAGAACTACTCAAGAAAAACGGTAAATTTCTACACCTAAACACCATTTAATTCGAATTTTAGTGTTCTTGAGCTAATTTTTACCCAATTTGATTTTGATGCTTTTTAGTGTAATTAGACTTAAATTGTTTATGTATTATGCTTGTATAACCTAGATTGATGTTGTTTAACATGATTAGAAGCCTTAAACTTCAAATTTTGAATAATCTAGGGTTTGTGTTCTTGAGCAATTTGGGGCTTTTTGATATAAACAGGTTATGGCCGATTTTTGTCATGAATTGTTGCTAAATTGAGTAGTGTAACATGTCTAGGTAGTTAAATGATCCAAACTTTGAGCCTAAACATGATTTTGAGAATTAAAGTGGACTTTTTCAAGTCCAAAATTCATGAACTTGATTTTTGAAAGATAATGCCATTTGAGACTTGTTTATTTGCTAGTAATGATTATTTTGACATGTTATTTAAGTTGAATGCTTATGAACTTGGCGAAAATTTTCGTATATGCTTATTTGAAAAAGTGTAGATTTGATAAAAATGTGAAAATAAGCTTAAGTTTGATATAAATTGATAATGTCATTGTAATTATTTTGATTGATGATTTTGTTGACACTAATGCATATTTGGATGCACAAAATTTGTGTTTGATGTGTTTTGCAGAATGAAAGGGGTGAATCTTCATCCCAAGCCCGCCATGCTCCTGCTGAGAACTTGGAACAACAGGAGGTAGATAACTACTACAAGCAGGATGTACCTCATCCAGTCATGACCTTTTCAGATATGCACTTGGAACAGTTGCACCCGAACCTGAGATTTGACAGACTTTGGATAGATTATCCAAAATATCAACGGGGTTTGCATACTCTTCATTCCAAGGTTGTTGAGGTACCGAGGGTCATAGAATGGGGACCCTTGGAAGCTGTAGAATTGGCCGGGCCAATTAGGGAATTACTGGTACAGAGGTATGGTAATTCTTCTTTTAATGACTGGATATGTTTATTCACCATACGCAGACCTGTATATAAAGTATGGTGTGAAGAGTTGTTATGTAGTATAGAGTTGAATGATCGGGTAGCTAGTTTAACCGATCGTTCTTTTATTAGATTTTTGTTAGGCGGTTCGATGCGCCACATGTCTTTACTGGACATGGCTCAGGCTTTACGTATATATACGCCTGAGGAGTTAGCGTCTGCCGATTGTAGAGGATTGATACTAAACGGTAGGAAAATAGATGAAAATTTTGATACACACGGTGTGTGGAGTCAAATGACAAGCCATCACCGTTTCAAAGGGGGAAACTACTCTTATTTGGATATAGATAGAGCCGAATTAAGAGTAATACATAGGTTTTTAGCTAATTCGATTACACAAAGGGGTAAAAACAAAGAAAAGGTAAATGAACAAGATTTGTTTTACCATATGTGTATTCGAGACCCACACAGCGCTGTAAGTATACCATATTGTGTGGGTTATTATTTATCAGCTATGGTTCGGGGGATGCGTCCACATAGCATAATAGGAGGTGGTATTTTTATTACTTTGATTGGTGAATATCTCGGTGTGGATATAAGTCGGGGGGGATTATTAGTAGAAGAGCCGGAACCCCGCGACACTATAGGTTTAAATGTATACCATGGTGCAAAAGTTTTGAAGCGACGAAATAACGCCGCAGTACGGTACAATGGTAGACATCCACAGGTAGAGAGAAACCAGGAACAAGGTAATGTAGGAGGGGGGAATGAGATGCAAGAAATGCATAGGTTTATAGCTTCTCAGGAATACGAAAATGCTAGACAGAGAGCATTTGAAGATTGGCAAGTTCATCAGAACCAGATCATAGCGCATTGCCAACATATAGGTAGAAACTATATTCCTACACCGAAACCCGTCTTCCCTCCTTGGTCGATAGAGATGCAGCCACCATATCCTACGTATGACCCTGCCGAAGCATTCTATAGCACTTATGGTTATGCGTGGAATCCCTATTGGTACCAATATCATCCTTAGTTTACTTATTTTTTTTATTTTTATTTTGTAATTTGTAATTATTGATATGTTTAATACTTTTATTAATATTGTAATCATTTTTATAATTATCTAACTTTTATTCTTAGATTTTAATAATTTTTGAATGTGGGGTAATATACCAAACTTCAAAAATATGTATATATGTTTGCAGTTTATCTTATGTATACAACAGGGTAAAACAACGCATTTTCAAAGACTGGCATTAAGTTCAGCAAAAGCAACAAATTTTGACGACAAGATGAAAAATATATGTGAAATAACAACAAGACGGAATGAACAAATGATGTGCACCATTTATCATTCAGCAAACAAACGCCAATATATCTGGAAACTTTGGTAAAAATTTAATCATTTTCACACAAATCACCCTCAATAATTTAAATTGTTACTGATTTCTTGCAAATGAGGGCATTGCAAGATCTTAAGTGTGGGAAGGGATTAAATTCTTTCGGATTTTAAAAATTTTTATATTAAACACTTGGTTACCATTAAAAATACTAGTAAAGCAGTAGTTGTATTAGAATCTAGTGCTCTCTGATAAAAAAAAGAACAGCCCTAGTCTTATATACTGACTACCCAATTCTAGTAAAATTTTTTTTCAAAATTTTCAATTAAATGAATTAAAATCATGTTTATACATATTTATGAACGATAAAACTAGGTTTTAACATCGAAATTATTGTTACCTCAGAAGGGACATAAATTGAGAAACAAACTAAAATGTTAAAATTCATTTAAAATGGAATAGAGGACGATAAAAAGAAAAATAAAAAGCCAAGTGTGGGAAAATTTACCAAGTTATCTTAAACATATGTCACATATATCTGTAACAAATAACTGAAAATACTTTTGCTTTGGATTAAACTAAACTGTTTTACCCAATAAAAGAAAAGAAGAGATGGATCTACACGATGAATCAATTCCATCATTAAAAGGAAGTAAAGTCTTCCGAAAAAGACACGCGCTTCTTGATTTAGGTCATGAAGTTGTCGTCCAGACCAGCTGTAGGTTGACGAAAAATCTAGAAAAGTCATCACTAAAATCAGCAGGAAATCCACGGACCTCAGCATTAAACAGGGTCGCCAAGTGGTCAGATTTATCCTAACCATGAGAAGGATTTATCTCGTACAATGGGGGGGCACCATGCAAATTAGCTGGATAAGACTAATGAGTCAGATCCCCAGAAAGGATAATCTCCTTAAAGATTAAAAATCAGCTTTTAAGACTGATATTACTCAATCCTAGAGATTGACCTTAAAGATTGAGAATTACAAACTCATGGAATTCAATGATATCTAAACTCGAGCTTAAACGAGAAAATATTTTGATCAAAATTATAAACCGATTTGTTTTCTGAAAACCCTATTTTCAATGCGTTCATTACCATTGAACGTAAAATCCTAGGAATTCACCTGGAATTCATTAGGTCACCTGAACCAAATCGGGTGTCAACCGTAAGAACGGTGGTTGCATAGCATGGTCAAAGACAGGACCTTGTGCCAGACCGAAAAATTATAAGGGTGAGCTTTACTATTGCTCCTACCAAGGATAGTAATTGCGTCCGACACGTTATAGACCATAATCAAAAGCATGTCACGGGACATTGCCTTAAAACAGTTGCTTGTTCAACGCTTTCCTTTACAACCGGACGGTAGTTTGCCGAAAGGTAATATACGGAACAAGTAAACTGGACGTGTTGCTTTCCAAATACAAGGTTAGCAAGTGGGTGACACAAAACCGCAAGTTTTGAGCTAAAATTTTCAAATCTGAAACCCACCAAACCCACAAAAATATTTTGCAAACACCGGTAAAGGGTTATTCCGGAAAACTTATCTAGGGTAAAAACTAGATTTAATTTTCAAAAGATCAAATGTTTTCATAAAGATCCAATTTCCTTAATGGATCTAAATTTTTATAGTCATGTGGGACTGTAAACCATATCGTTACTACCATTGTTTATACCGCCATATAGAAATCACTGATGTACAAAGTGTGAAGAATAAAGAAGTGATTCTAGTATTTCAAGACAATATTGCTTGAGGACAAGCAACGCTCAAGTGTGGGAATATTTGATAATGCTAAAAACGAACATATATTTCATAGCATTATTCCTCAAGAAAGACAAGCTTTTAGTTGCAATGGTTCTATTTACAAGTGATATTCGTTTAAATAATAAAAGGTGAAGACAGAAGACAGATTCGACGATTTGAAGACGCAAACGACCAAAAAGCTCAAAAGAACAAAAGACAATCAAAAAGGTTCCAATTATTGATAAGAAACGTCTCGAAATCACAAGAGTACAAGATTCAAAACACAAAGTACAAGATATTAAATTGTACGCGAGGACGTTCGAAAATCCGGAACCGGGACCAGAGTCAACTCTTAACGCTCGACGTAACGGACTAAAAATTACAAGTTAACTATGTATATAAATATAATATAATATATAATTAATTATATTAATTATATATATATTATATATATATAATAAAAACCGTCGGCAGCAAGAAACTCCAAGGGGGTAAGCTGTAAATACCTCTCCGCGACTCGCGGAGTTGTAAGGCCATTTTGCCGCGAGTCGCGGAGCCCCAAATATCAAGTCTGGCTATAAAGCCAACCGAATTCTGATCAAATTTAACACATCTTTTTTTTCTCTTCCTCTTCATACGTAAATATATTTATATTTATAATTTATATTTTAATTTTAATTATAATTCTAATAATAAGGGTATGTTAGCGAATGTTGTAAGGGTGTAAGTCGAAATTCTGTCCGTGTAACGCTACGCTATTTTTAATCATTGTAAGTTATGTTCAACCTTTTTATATTAATGTCTCGTAGCTAAGTTATTATTATGCTTATTTGAGCCAAAGTAATCATGATGTTGGGCTAATTACTAAAATTGGGTAATTGGGCTTTGTACCATAATTGGGGTTTGGATAAAAGAACGACACTTGTGGAAACTAGGCTATGGGCTATTAATGGGCTTTATATTTGTTTAACTAAATGAAAGTTTGTTAATGTTAATATAAAGATTTACAATTGGGCGTCCCTATAAATTACCATATACACTCGATCGGATACGATGGGCGGGGTATTTATATGTACGAATAATCGTTCATTTAACCGGACACGGGAATGGATTAATAGCCACTAGAATAATCAAAACAGGGGTGAAATTACATTCAAGGGTAATTGGTGTAATTGTTAACAAAGTAGTAAAACCTTGGTTTACACGCAGTCGATAACCTGGTGTATTCATTAAACAAAGTATTAAAACCTTGTTACAATTCGAATCCCCAATTAGTTGGAATATTTAACTTCGGGTATAATAATAATTTGACAAGGACACTTGCAATTTATATTTATGACTGATGGACTGTTATGGACAAAAACCAGACGGACATATTGAATAATCCAGGACAAAGAACAATTAACCCAAGGGCATAAAACTAAAATCAACACGTCAAACATCATGATTACGGAAGTTTAAATAAGCATAATTCTTTTATTTCATATTTAATTTCCTTTATTTTATATTTAATTGCACTTCTAATTATCGCACTTTTATTTATTGTTATTTAATCGCACTTTTAATTATCGTACTTTTAATTATCGCAATTTAATTTTATCGCATTTTTATTATTCGCAATTTCATTATCGTTATTTACTTTACGCTTTAATTTAAAGTCTTGTATTTATTTTATATTTTACATTAGGTTTTAACTACGACTAAAGTTTTAAAATCGACAAACCGGTCATTAAACGGTAAAAACCCCCCTTTATAATAATAATATTACTTATATATATATTTGTATTTTTATAAAAGTAAATTAATATAGCGTTGAGCTTTGTTTAAAGATTTCCCTGTGGAACGAACCGGACTTACTAAAAACTACACTACTGTACGATTAGGTACACTGCCTATAAGTGTTGTAGCAAGGTTTAAGTATATCCATTCTATAAATAAATAAATATCTTGTGTAAAATTGTATCGTATTTAATAGTATTTTCCTAGTAAAATATAAGCTATTTTGTATACACCTCGTTCGACATCAGGTTGGCCTTTGCTCGATTGATATAAGGATTTCCTATGAGTCGACATATCTCAGGAGAAAAAAACAAAAATATACAAAAGTATGAAAATGATGTCTAACAAATTCAATTATCTGTATAAGATTACTGTTATTGATTGGTACTAAATAGAGAAAGAAAGAAAAAAATTAACTACAGAAAGATGGAGACATGTATCTGATTCTGATTCTTTCGTGATTTTATATTTTTTATAATATTAATAACTAATAAGTGAATTAGTAATAATACTAATTAATAATAATTTATTTTAATAATAACAATAAAATTATTGATAAGATATTAATAATAATAAATCTAAAACAATAATACTATTAATATGATGATATTATTAATAACCAAAATGCTAATTTTTAATAAGTTTAATAATTAATTAATAATATTGATAACTAATAATATTTGAATTACAATTTAATTATAATTTTTATCATTCTTATAATAGTATTTATATTTAAAATCTCTATTGAAAAAAAAAATCATAACATTAAAATTATAATTGTAATAATAATAATATTAATATTACTAAATTTGATATTAATACTAATAATAATGATGAAAGAAATGAAAATTTTACAATAACAACTATATTCTTAACTTGTAATTATATTTAATATATTAATATTATCATTTACTATTTATGTAATATTTAATTATCATGTAATAACATATATTGAATATTTATTATTTAAATGTTTCATATAAAATACAACATACATATAATATTAATTATGTATGGACATCATATACATATACATGTATATATAATATTTACTAAATATATTATTTTGTTATAGATACCAAGTAGCTATATTAGTTATATATTGAAACAAATAAACTCAGAGTATATCTTTTATTACTTTGTTAGTGATTTATTATATATATAGATATATATATATATATATATATATATATATATATATATATATATATATATATATATATATATATATATATATATATATATATATCTATTCACATCTAATCATAAACTAATGTTCGTGAATCGTCGGTAACGGTCGATGGTCAAATGTATACATGAACACAGTTCAAAGTTTTTAAGACTTCAACATTACAGACTTTGCTTATCGTGTCGATTTCATATAAAGATTAAGTTTAAATTTGGTCGGAAATTTCCGGGTCATCACACCAACCATCTGGAAAAGGTTTATTATCCTTTGAAAAATAAAAACCATCATTCCGTACCAACCAATAGCAATTTTTAATATCATCATCGCTACATTTAGTTGATATCATAAGATCAAAAACATCAAATGTGATACTTTTCAACTCTTGATTATCAGAGTTAATGGAGCGAAAATCACAAGTCCAAAGAGTCGTGAACAAGAAATTATAACGAAATCTCCAATGAAAATATTGATTGGGTCGTATATCCTTGTCTCCTAGATCGTCGTCGTGAGACTTGCAATGAACCATCAAGTTATCAACTTCTCCATCGGTTATGAATACTTCAAATTTTTCGAGTAATCCAATAATTTTACGACTATCATCAACCTTAGATATAACATGATCACCCCATGTTAAGACCAATAGGTTGAGCATAAGAAAGATAACAGAACAATGTTTTATTGTTAAACTCATTATATGATATGTAAATTGTAAACTATGATTTCACTTCATAGTGTTGCTCTTTATACACAGAAAAGTCTTGGTTAATTAATTACTCCTATTAGACCGGCTAAATATGAATATATGATATTAAACCGTAATTTCTGCTTGATAATGCTTTGTTTTTTTCAAAAGTAATAAATTTTGTGAGTTATTATAAACCATTAAAGAAAGTGTTTATAACGGTCAATAAATGCATAAAGTTTATTAAATCCAATTGAATGGTTGCGATGAACTATTGCGATGTTGTTAGGATCCTCGGGTTAGCTTGTGATGTCCGAAGTTTGAGTTTCGGGCTTGGTTAATTGATTTGGTTCTCGTTTGTTGTTTCATGTATTGCTTCTTTGTGTCTCAGTTTGATGTTTGGTTTGCACTTTGCTGGTTGTTTTTGTGTGGCGTTTGGTTGTTTTAGGTAGTTGTTTGGTTGGCTCGCCGCCTAGTTGGTTTGATGTTTCTTGTTTAGTTATTTAGGTCGGTTGTTTGTTCAAGTAGTTGTCTTTTTGCGAGCTAAATTGTTTATCACAAGATCATATGTTGTTTTGTGTGCGGGGTTGAATTCCGCCTTTTTTTTTTTTTTTTTTTTTTTTTGGTTCTTTCATTTCTAGCGTTTTATATAAGCTTCATTTAAGTCATTAAATGTTGACAACATTTTGGGAGCACAGAGTGTCGTGACGCGTCAGTTCAGTGTTGGTTCAGTGTCTTGCTGATGACTGGACGCTGACTGAACTGACATTGTAAACTGACATTGCTGAAAAAATAGGGGAATTGAGAAGATGGTCAGTTCAGTGTCTTGGAGAGAGAAGAAATAGGGAAAGTGTAAGTATGCAACGGATCAATTTTTGAATTTGGGACCCACTCTCAACCAAATTCCCAACGTCTTGCACAAGACTTTGGAAACTGACACTGAAATGGTGTGGGGCGACGGTCACTTGGAAAGATGTCGGCATCCGACGCCGTGGTGACAACACCACACCTCACGCTCTGAGATAGTGATGATAATTTCGATCACTCCTTTTTATGAATCTATTTACTGTGTGAATAAATTGAATTGTACACACAAACAATATAATTTTTTTTACTTTATTTAAATATTGGATCTTTTATGTTACTACATTTTCGGATACAATTTGCTGTAAGGGTAACTATAGTTAAACGTATAAATCTCCATATGTTCATCAAAGACATTTGAGCTCGTGTTCTCGGCTTCACGCTTTCTAGTGTCTCTTTCGTTTTTGAGTTTGGTGTAATTGTTAGTTTATTGTATGCGTTGTTTATTATCCGTTTGGTATTTCGGTTTGGTCAAGATGAGGCTCGTAATCCATAGTTTGTTAGTTTGCCGCTTTTTAGGTTCGAGCCTTATTGGAGGATCTCTCGTTGTTTCATTTGTCGAAGACGTTTTCTATTCGAAAACGTTTTCCGTATTTATAAAGTTTTCGTTTTTTTGCCAAAAAAAAAAAAATTAATAAAAAAAGAAACCAACACTAAAACACTGTCACACATTACATTGTTATTTGAGGTTGTCTTGACTTTTTTGAATTCGATTTTGGTTTATCCTTCGTCTTTTTCATATTTAAACATATACAAAAAAGAGAGTTGTACAGTTGGAGACTTGTCGAAAATTAATGTATATGAAAGTGTTTAAAAATACATAATACAGTTAGGAATCACAAGGGTAGTTCCCCACTGTCAACGACAATAACGCTGCTTTTTGGCGTACCATTTTGTCTCCCTTCGGCCTCGATCTTGTAAACTATATCCATTCCCGAAACCACCTTACCGAACACAACATGCCGTCCGTCTAACCTGAAAATGTTATAATACCAAACATTAGTCCGCAAGGTGAGATTGGCTGACTTTTTAGGCACAATGGAATATTTCAGCAACATAATAGATATAGTTTCAAGATTTTAGGATAATTCAAATCCATATGAAAGTTTATACAAAAGTATAGACATTCAGTACGCTAGTGTTTAAAACTTGTAACAAATACAGTATCAAATTTCAGAGCAAAAACAAGAAGAAAAAAAAGAAGATTTGGCCTCGAAGGTCAAACTGTAGAAATAAAGCTTACCAATTTGTTATTACCGTGGTGATGAAAAATTGTGAACCATTTGTGTCTGGTCCAGCATTCGCCATAGACAGAACCCCTGTTTTCAGGTCAATAGAAGAAACATTGAGACCAATTGACTGATTTCCTGAACCACCTCATATCAATTTTAATTGCAAACTAGTCCATTATTTTTGCAGAATGACAAAATTAAAACCAAAAGTGCAGAAATTTATCTGTATAGACAACTAATGGAAGTGCAAATGCAAAAAAAGCCATTACTTGGTACTAACTGTTCCACAAATTGGTCATTGTTGTAACAATAGTGTTCTTCATTCCACTTCGAGAAGATAAAAAAACTAGAGGTGGCAGTGGTTCACCTAGAAATGAGTCGAATTGGGTTATGCTTGATCTCTAATGGGTCAAACAACTTAACTTCCAAGATTCAACTAAAAAGGATGTAGATGTAGATTAAATGGGTCAATGTCATCTGAATTCCAAAGTGTACTTAAATACACAAATATTCCTGGTAGTAGGAACTGATAATAATAATTTTAATTATTATTACAAAATGTTAACTGCCATTTACCTGGATCAGTGTGTTTCAATTTAAAGTTCTCATCAGCAAACTTTTCACCGTATATAGACTCTCCACCACGCCCATCACCACGAGTAAAGTCACCTCCCTGAATCATAAAGCTCGGTATGATTCTATGAAATGTGCTCCCTTTGTAGTGGAGCGGTTTTCCACTCTTCCCAATTCCTTTCTCCCCTAAAACATTTAAGAATATCGGTTTAATAAATATCCTTTACAATATACAACAACAACAACAAAACCCAATACCACATGAGTGGTGTATGGGGGAGGTGAGATGTAGACAATCCTTCCTCTATCCGAGAATAAAAACGAGTCATTTCTCCACCCATAGTGAAACACTCTCAAAAGTAGAAAAAGTCATCCCTCTCTTTATTCGACGGATAAATAGATTGCTTCCGAGTGGACCTCCGGCCAATAAGAGGAATTTTAAAAAAAAAAAAAAAATAGTAAAATAAAATTGAGACGCCATGAAAATGGTAGAATCAAATTTCCATGGGTTTTAAATTCTACCTGGAATTCAATTTAGGCTCTAAACGGCAGTCAAGACGTCAATAAATCCTTTACAATATAGTAGAATAGTAATACATAGTGAGGTGACCAGAAGTTACCTGTGCAAAGAGCTCGGAAATTTTCTGCAAAAAGACGTATTTGTCAAGTGTCTCACATTTACGAACCTCAAAACATACAAACATAGCACTATTTCTAATACGATTCGATTCTGTACCTGCTGTCTTTGGCACGGTCTTCCCATAGAGACCCATGATTATCCGTCCTGAAAGTAAAGTGTTCAAGTGTAACTGATAAATCCTTATAAAGAACTTAACATACAATACAATATTGTTGATGTCAATTGAGTCACGTTCCAATTCATAATGACTTTCGAATCTGACAACTCTTGAGAGAACATTTAGAAGTCTTACTATATTCCATTTAAGCTAATAACAAATGAAATACATCCAGTATGGAAAACAATGTAACACATTGAAACTTATTAGAAGCACTTGTACTTATACACCTTGTGTCTTATCAATCTAGTGCTTCACGGTTTGCAATTCATGAGGGGTCCATGTGGGGTGCATAGCAAACAACGTTAACTGTTTCTCAACATGAACGAAGAGTTGTCGATCCAGTATAAAAGACGAACAACCTCTCATTTTCTTATGAAGAAATGTAATTTCACAAATCATAGATATAAAGTTTGTTAAAATTTAACTTGAATCCAAACTTATGCTAAACAACATGGAAGTCTTCCTCCACGTGGTAATGTAGCAAGGGGGTATTACACCAACCTAAAACAGGATAAGCCTAAGTTCGAAATGCATTTTCAATGTATAGATTATCACGAGCCGATTAATTACTTTGAATGGGTTGGTTTTGGAGTTTTGGAAACATGTGTTCCCCTATAGTTGCAAGTCGCATCACTTTAAACTGTACAATCCGCAAAATCAACATATCAAAAAATCATACTCTGTAAAACAGGTAAATCATTTAATCATTTAATATGATTAAAAGACGTCAGTCACTTCGAAAAAATAAATAGGTAACGAGCAAAACAAAATACAAGCACCTTAGACGAGATATTACAGCATAAGTTGTTGATTATGATTCTTACTTTCATATATGAAGATGCAGCTATAATATATTCACATATAAGCACAATGCTAGGGCAAACTCAGTTTAAGTAAAGTCAATTTACAAATTAAACAGCAGTTTTCATTCATATTTTAGGAAATTAGATTGAAAATATACCCATAGGCTTGTCACCAATTTGAACATCAAAATAAACTCTGTTTGTAACTTCATCTAGATCCCCTTCTCCTGATCCCTTTCCCTGATATAAGGAGTATCAATTAGGTCAAAAACAACAGTTAAATATATATAATTATAATTTACAATTATTATATTCCGTAATACTAGTATATAAACAATAAATTAGGTATATAGAAAAATACTAGCATTTAGATTAATTAATTAATTACGATTACAATTAGAAAGCAAACTTAAATACCACAAAGTACCTTATGATTGTTTACAGTTTTTTTTTGTTGTTGTTGTTCTGAAGAACTAATTCCACTATCGCTAATTCGATTCTGTAAAAGCAGATATAGGATTATTATTTATCAAATCAAAATATATTAGAAGATGGATGGATGGATATTAAAAAAAAAGGAAGTAAGTAGGAGTACGAGAACAAGAATTAGGGTTCCAAAGAAGAGTAAAGTCCATAAAATGATTAAAGGAGTATTTAATTTGGTTCTGGGAACTGGAGGCATCGTCCCTTTCTGATATAGATCTTACTGAAATAACAGATGCGAAGATCTATTTACATTACTTAGCTTCTTTTTTATCCCTTTATATCTACACTTCATGAACATATAAATTAGGTAAGTTTGGTATAATGTTGCATTTTTTTTATCTCCAAAAAACGAGAACCAACCTACAGGCTACAAGAGCCAAAACAGAATTAACATAACGATTAACGACTACTCTTGACACCCTCACAACTATAAAACAAATCTATAACCAAACTAGCCTATGTAAGAAAACGGGTATGTCCGAATCGTGAAACACTTTTATAATTAAGTATTTCGCCCATCATAAATATCAGGTTTACACAAAATTCTAATTAGAATAAGACAATAACGATTTTGTTTCTAGGAAGAAAAAGTATTTATGTTTGTATGAGTTTTCTGTGTGAATGCATATCTAACAAAAACGAAATTAAAATTAGTTAATACTCCGTAGTAATTAACCATGAAGGGAGGCAACCATTCAGTTTTGACGAGAAAGCCGGTTGACAAATAGTCACACATTTTAGCGGGAAAAACTGTTGGAATGCACCTTTTCCTTAGAACGTATAGAGCGAGAACCCATCTAGGGGCTCTGTCCCTTAGACCCCGCAAGGCGGCGCGACCCCCTTGACCCTCGCTCCGCGACAGTCGCTAGCCAACTTTTACGGACGTTTACTCCACACTCTTCGAACTCATTACTAATTATAACCAATTAACTCTTGCATTCAAGTAAATCTCAATTAATTAAAACAAATGTTAATGACACTAAAATCGCCAACAATCTAGAAGTTATCTAGAGGCGAGCCGAGCTAACCTTGACAAATCGGAGAAAACACAACAAAAACCAAACCGAATGCAAAGAAAACTTCATCACTGTCTAACACACAACATGACCGGCGGAAACAAAAAAATTTCTAACCAGAACATAAGAGAAAGTGAAGGAAAATAAGGCACCACAAGTTTATCCGCTGCAAGTGAAGATTTCCCCCTCGCCCCCAGCATTATCGACTTGCTTTCAACCTTTGCAAAACTCACATATTTGTCCGAACAATTATAGAACGAGTAATCTTTTTGGATGTCCAAATGAGAAATTCATAAAAGCACCCACCCGTTTTCCTTTGACCAACAGCAGGCTGAACAATTAACTAAAGGGTAATATTTTTTTGCCAACTAATGAAACCTCCTCACCAACATTAACATCTTCAACATCCTTGTCCCGATAGAGAAAGCCTTATTAATCTCCTAAGCTTTCTTCCTTGACTTCTTTTTCGACAAACCGTTATCTTTAAAACTAGACTTTTGGTGGTGGATAATGGCCATTCGTAAGTACGTTTAGCTCTTCTGGTGGGGTATTTTATGGATATAGTAACCAGGTTAAAATTGATTTTTTAAATAATAAAGTGTCGAATACTTTAAAATTTGAATGATTCAAAAGTTAAGTTTGAACTTGATTTTGAACAATATCAAACTGTTTTATAATCATTATGGTTAAACTTTATGAATGATGCAGGTCGATGTATGCATTAACATGAGTATTATATGTTCTTCATTTTATATCCTTGACTTACAAATCTAGCATTTTCTATATGTTTATATGACTCATAACTCAGATCCCTTCTTTTTTCTAAGACTGATATTAACCCGGCGTGAAATCAAGCTAGTCAGATGATGTGTCGCCATTTAACGTAAAGGGGCACCCCTAACTGGGCGTCAAAAACTGACGGAGTAGGGCGTTAGTCGGAGATTTGACCTGCACATCATGTGGCGTGAGATAAAGGGGGACCAATCAAATAATTTACTTTTTGTTTTTATTTTGTTTTTGTTATTTATTTATTTATTTTTTTCCCAACCAATTTCCAATCAGATTTTACCACATCACCCTCTAAATATTTGACACAAAAATTTGACATTTTGAATTAACGGAGGTCAAATACAGTCACAGTCAAAAACTCACTTTTTCACCAAAAAGTGCACAATCCGACTCTGACATCACAGTCAGGGTTAGAAATAGTCTAAAAGCAAACCAACTTTTATCATATTTTAATTAAGTTTATTACAAATTCCATTTGATGGTCTTTATATATACATATACATGTACTGATATACATAACTATATATATCATATCATAAAATCTCCATTCCCTTGTTATTAGGTTATGGTTCTTCATTCAGGATTTAGTGAAGAATTTCTTATTTGATTAGGTGGATTTAAGGTGAAGAAGCAAGTAGAGGCTTCTAGTATTTGGTGATTTTTTGTTAACTTTAAAAGGCTATATACAATTTTTTAATCATATTTCATCAGTTTTTTATTATCATAAAGTCTTTTTCCTTACAAAGTTAGTCGTTTTTTTTAAACTTGTCAACTAACTAATTAATAATTATTATTTTCAACACGATTATAGATTTAAACAACAATCTTTTATAAACGTAGGATGTTACATCAATGAGTTTCATACTTTCAGGTTGGTCATTAACTAACGTCGATGAACTTTTTTTTTATACAAATAATCATCTATTTGTATCTTTGAAAAGTCAAAGAGCCCAGATCTTCCAATTTTAAACTTACATTCGTTCATCGGTGATTTCGATCTTCAAACCTTAATAAAGTTCTAATATAAGATGCGAAATTTTAGAACACAAACAACACACAACTGATCATAATTGAATCCATAATTAAAATCAGAAGTAAAAACGTAATATTGAAAAAGGATTGTATCTTTGACTCTATCCAATTGTATTCGTTTAATTGGTTTGTCAGTAGAGGAAAATCAAACATAAGTTGGAACGATTGGATTATAAAGCCGTTGTAAGTGTTGTAATCCTTCTAGCTCCTTGCTAGAGGGCTGTGTATGCTTTTTTATAAAATTTTGCCGTTCCAAAAAAAAAAAAAAAAAAACACGTAATATTGAAATTAATACGAACAAATTATATACTTATATCTAATCGGGTTAATTTTTTTGGTTCACAGCTAACTAGAGGTATTTTTAGTATTTTTGTGCTATATTCAGTTTATATAGATTCAGATTTTATATAAAGACGAAACAATTAGGATTCTAGTCGAATTGGAAATCGTGAGCTTCCCGTTGTGAGGTACATCATCGAGTCGAGAAACATTTAAGTGTCTTCGTCTTCCGGACGAGTACAACTTTGGACCTCTTTAATCGGTAAGACTTGCCGATAAAAAGTGAGTGTTCAACTAAAAATGAATATGTTCTAAAATAACTCAAATTTGACCATCACTATTCTCGGCTATGAAACCTCTATATCGCCAGAAAATTAAAGCTCCAGTGAAGATCACGTGCATCTTCACAAATTCGATTTTCATGTTCCCAAGTCTTTACGACATAACAATAAGAAAGGCAATAAGCGGATAACAATACTAATAATAACATATAAATCTACGAGTGAAATCACAATTATCACCGAGATGGCTAACGATCACAAAATAATGATTTTTCACCCGTTTTATTCTATAAAGTTAAATGAACTCCAAAGATCTGATGACTAATAATTAGTTAATTTATTTATTTATTAATTAATAATTAACAATATAATAATAAAAATAAATATAGATAACATAAATTAGATAATTAGGTAAAAATTATGAGGTCAATAATTGATTAACGGTTGCATTTAGTCAATAACACAAAAAGAAAAAAGAAAAAGAAAACATAAACGAAAAGAAAATGATACGTTTCATACGCGTTCCACGCGCGTCAATACATGATACACACCAGCCACACAGTAACAGTTAAATAGAGTGGACCCCATCATATGCATATCCGATCCAAAATACCATGCTCTGCTGTCATAATTAAAATAATAAAACACTGGTTGAACTGAATTCAACTCAACAAAATTAATTAATTTAGACGAATCGAATACCTAATTAACTTCTCAATGTTTCAAGTAAAAAACAGATAAAAATTGGAACTATAAAATCTTCAATTTTCCCCAAATCTATCAATCAACTGCAATGGCCACTAGTAAACAAACTTATAAAGTATGTTTTTGTTTCCGGCGACGGTTCCGGCTAGCTGCTACCGAAGCACCACCGCAGATCAAGTCTCTGTTTGATAACTACTCCGAAAACGGAATCATGAACGTCGATCAATTTCATCGATTTCTAATTGATGTTCAAAAACAAGAGAATGCAACTGTTGAAGATGCTCAAACTATTATGCATAATACTACTCATATATTTCATCGCAAGGGTTTCAATCTCGAAACTTTTTTTAAGTATCTGTTTAGTGATTCTAATCCTGCACTCGATCCCAATCGATCGGTAAACTATTACTAAATTTGATTCTGTATCTATTTAGTTATATGTGTAAGTCAAATTTTTTTCATGTACTCATGTTACTAAATTTAGAAATATTACCTTTTCAGTTTCCAATTTTGCCATTACACAAACTAAAGTAACTTTCACATCTGGTGCTAAATTTTAGTCCGCTTTAGTATATTCTATCTTAAATAAATAAAAGTTACATTAGTTTGTTCTTCTATAATTGTGTGTGATATATGGGATGTGGACAGTAATGTATGGGTAACTGATGTGGATGATGATGATATCTTTTATGTGTCAGGTTCATCATGATATGAATGCGCCATTGTCTCACTATTTTATATTTACCGGACACAATTCGTATTTAACTGGGAACCAACTGAGTAGTGATTGTAGTGATGTCCCGATTATTCAAGCATTGGAGAAAGGAGTTAGAGTTATCGAGTTGGATATATGGCCTAACTCGACTAAGGATGATGTGGATGTTCTTCATGGAAGGTATGGTGTGAATATGCTGTTACATTCTAGTAGTGTTATGTGTTATGTGGTATAGTGTTATTAATAAATGTTGGTTATGTTGAATAGGACATTGACGACACCGGTCGGGCTGATTAAGTGTTTAAGGTCTATCAAAGCTCATGCCTTTAATGCATCTGAGTACCCTGTTGTGATTACTTTAGAAGACCACCTTAGTACAGATCTTCAGGCCAAAGTGGCAAAGGTGAGCAACTTTTTTTTTTTTTTTTTCATTTTCTCTCTTTTAACAAGGAGTTGCCGTAGTGGTGCTGACCTGATTTCCCATATGGGAGGTGAGGGGTTCAACCCCTACTCGCTGCAAAATTTCCTACATTGACCCGCACATTCTATGGGCCTCGGAGGTTGTGGCGTCTTGTGTTCGAACCTCCCCAAAACCCCTTCGCGATGCCTGCGGATTCGTCGTGGGGTTTCTTCTTGAGGGGCGGTAGGACTGTAATAGTTAGACCAAGGAAATGATCGGGTGAGTGGGTTCCGACATCGCGTTCGGCCACCGTCAGTGACTCCTAACTACCGTTTAGTAGGTGTTTGGATGTGCGTAGTGAAAGTGGTTAAGTATTTCTAATCAATAATCAGATTATTAGAATTTGGTAATTATCTATGATAAGAGATAGCGTTTATATGTGCTTTTGCCGTATGTGAATGCATTAATTGTTTGACAAGTTTTGACCATGTAAGAATTCATTGCATAAAATGGGCATAAAGGTATGTGTCTTGTATGATGAGAGTAGAAGTCTCTTGAACTAGATTAGAACGAAGGATATTTTGGTAAATATATTCCACCCTTTGATGATCAGTTTTTGATGCAACTAGTTTGAAACTGATTATCCAGAAGTTATTAGAATATGAAAAGCAAACGCTTTTAATTCTAAAATTAACAACTGATTCCACTTAGACCATTTGTAGTGCAGCGTGATCGTTAGTTTTTTGGCCCATCACCCCCTGATCACGCCACAATGCAGCGACATCCATCAAAAAAATTGCAGGCGTGATCGTGTTTGATTTTGTCTTCAATCAGAACCTAACATATCCAAAAAAACATTAAAAATGATTATTTCAGTTACAAGTAGCATCTACCCGATAATCAATTTTGAAATGCAAAAATCATAAGTTTTTTTAGTTTCTCTTATACAGTTATACTCCATGTGATATTCGTAGTATTAGACATATATAAGCCCATGGGCTTTAGGGTTTAGTATTGACTTAGGCTCCAAGTTGTATTAGCCTATATATATTTGATGTAATCTATTGATTGAGATATAATAACACAATACAATTGTCCTGGAATTATATGGTATCGAGCTAGGTTAAAACCCGACACAATTTGGGACTCGTATTCCGGCACAATTCCGGCAAGCAAATCCGGCAATTTCAACTGACGTGTTTTAACTTTAAAGATCTGCTTCGTTTCACTCAAAATTAAACAACACCACCTATACCACTACAACCTCAACGATAAACCGAACAAAAGCCTGAAATTTCATCTCCGCCACAGCCGCCACGCGCCGCCACAGCCGTCGGCGGATTTTGACTGTTTCGTCGATTTTTGCGATTTTTCCTGTGCGTTTCTGTTCACCGCCACCACAGTTAGAATCGTTGTTAAATTCCGACCAAAACCCCTTTTTCAATTTACGTTTTTACCGGAAATTTACTGTAGCTCCGCCTTCCGCCGCCGCTACAGTCGCCGGAACCCTAATTTTTTATTATTATTATTTTTTTTTTTCCTTCTTCCAGATTAAAAAAAAAAAAAAAGAAGAAGGCATCTAGTTTATTTTTCTATTGCAGGATAATAATTCAAATGGTTATGATTGCAGCATTTACAACCGCCGAGAAAACCTCTCATAATTCACACAAGTTTGGTTTTACTCTTTCACCAACTAATTATGGCTATTGGAAGACAATGATTACTCCATTCCTTGTTACAAATAATATGTTCGGTTATGTAGACGGCACAATTCCTTGTCCTTCAAAAGAATTAAAATCAACCGAACCTAATGTAGCTCAAAAGGATAATCCCAATTATCCAATATGGATTGCTAATGATGCGCACGTCCGTATGTTGATAATATCGACGATTTCTGAAGCTTCTTTTCGACATGTACATGGAGAAACTTCTCGTGATGTTTGGCTTTCTCTAGAGAAAGCATATGCACCCAATACTTCCTCTCGAGAATACACATTGAAAACACAACTTTTCAATATTAAGATGAAAGGAGATGAAACCATTGATGCTTATATCAATCGTGTACAGGAGTATGCAGATGCCCTTGCAGCTATTGGTGCAACCATGAAAGATAAAGACCTCACCTTGCTTGCGGTTTCTGGTCTCAGAGAGGAGTACAATGGTCTTAAGTCTAACATCGCTACACGTCAGTCTGAGACTACGTTTAGTGAACTTCATGCTCTTCTTAGTGACCACGATTATATGTTGGGTAAGACTCGTGAATCTGTTCCATCTGTTACTCAAGCTTTTACCGCCAACACTGTAACACCCTAGGCAAATCCCACATCGCCCACGAACATGAGTGATCATGGGATTATAAGGTAATACTCACGCTTAAATGACACAACGCGTTTTGGGATCACAGGCTGAGTAGAAGTGCGAGTACGTTGTGGTTAAGCGTGCTCGGGCGAGAGCACTACCAGGATGGGTGACCTCCTGGGAAAGTGCTTCTCGTGTGTGGTCGCCAAGAAAAAGCCGTGCGCCTGCGGGCAAAGCGGACAATATTGTGGTCATGTTAAGCTGGGGTGTTTCAGAATGGTATCAGAGCCACTCATGTGCCGTTGGGGGTGGTGGGGCAAACCTCATCGAGGACGATGAGTCCCTAAGGGGGGGGGGGGGGGGGGGTGAATGTAACACCCTAGGCAAATCCCACATCGCCCACGAACATGAGTGATCATGGGATTATAAGGTAATACTCACGCTTAAATGACACAACGCGTTTTGGGATCACAGGCTGAGTAGAAGTGCGAGTACGTTGTGGTTAAGCGTGCTCGGGCGAGAGCACTACCAGGATGGGTGACCTCCTGGGAAAGTGCTTCTCGTGTGTGGTCGCCAAGAAAAAGCCGTGCGCCTGCGGGCAAAGCGGACAATATTGTGGTCATGTTAAGCTGGGGTGTTACAAACACTGGATCCGGAAATTTACTTAACCATTCTTCGTTACCACAATCTCAACTATTGGCCATACAATAACAATTAGCCGCTCTTGGACTTCAAGTCACCCCCACCACACCATCAGATTCTCAGGCTTTCTACGGTGCTCGTCAGCTTAATAACAACAACAACAACAATCGTGGTAATCGTCGTCGTGGAGCTTCTCGAGGTTATAACAATCGTGGTCGAGGTGACAGTCGTAACTTTAGTTGGGCATCCAACCAAAACACTGTTTACGGTACTTGTTATCGATGTGGGATTGGGCACATTCCATCACAGTGTCCAAATCGTGACCCGTCTACTATTCGTGCTAGGCCAACGGCTAACTTTGCAGATAGTCGCGGCTTTTCTACAGGAGCATCTAACGCTTGGTTTCCAGACACGGGTGCAAACAGCCATGTCACGCCAGATTTAGCAAGCATGGACAGTTCTGAGGCATATCATGGCAATGACGCGCTCCATGTTGGTAATGGTATGGGACTTCCTATCCTTCATATTGGTTCATCTAAAATTTACTCACCGCGTAAAACTTTTTCTATATCCAACATTCTTCATGTTCCTGAAATCAAAAAGAATCTTCTTTCTGTTCAAAAATTTTGTGATGATAATCATGTCTTTTTTGAATTTCACTCTAATTATTTTGTTGTGAAGGACGAGTCTACACGCACTACCCTTCTCACGGGCCCCAGTGAACATGGTCTTTACTCGCTCCACCTTCCACAATTTCAGCCACTCAATAAAGTTGCTTTTTCCGTTGCTCGTACGTCTTCTACAATTTGGCATAGGCGGCTTGGGCATCCACATCAGCGTCTTTTACAGTTTATGCTTTCTAAATTTTGTCTTCCAGTTACAAATAGATCTTTATCAACTTTGTGTAGTTCTTGTCAAATGGGAAAATCATCAAAATTATCTTTACCTGTTTCTACATTTCGAAGTAATAAAATTTTAGATTTGATTTATTGTGATGTTTGGGGTCCTGCACCAGTTTTGTCTTTTGATGGACATCGATATTTCATGTTGTGTGTAGATCATCACTCTCGTTACATGTGGATTTATCCTTTAACTCAAAAATCTGATGTTTATGATACTTTCAAACGTTTTGTAATCATGGTTGAAAGACAATTCAATACTAAAATAAAAAATGTTCAAACTGACTGGGGTGGTGAATTTCGCAATTTGACTTCATTTTTCTCATCTCTTGGCATCATCCATCGTCGTTCTTGTCCTCATACGAGTGAGCAAAACGGATTTGTTGAGCGTCGCAATCGTCATGTTGTTGAAACTGGTCTTACTCTTCTTGCTCAAGGCAATGTTCCTCGCCGTTTTTGGCACTTTGCTTTTGACACAGCTGTTTATCTTATTAATCGCATGCCAACTCGAGTATCCACAAACAAGTCACCTTTCGAGTTTCTATTCAAGCGTTCCCCTGATTACTCATTCCTTCGTGTTTTCGGATGCCTGTGCTTTCCACATCTTCGTGCATATAATCGTCACAAAATGGATTTTAGATCAACTTCATGTGTCTTCCTTGGTTACAGTCCCATTCATCATGGTTATAGATGCCTTGATCTATCAAGTGAGCGACTCTATATTGCTCGTCATGTCCGCTTTGATGAGGATCACTTTCCGTTTGCGGTTGTCTCAAAACCTTCTTCATCACCAAATACATCATGCCCATACACTTCATCGGCACCACCACACGTGGTTGCTGATACAATTCCATCACAAGAACTATCTGAGCCACCTTGTCCTACTACATCGTCTTCAGAACCTTCACCCACGCCTACACCTACTAATACTCAACACACAACTCCTGAACCAACTCCTACAACAACATCTGGTACCTACCAATCTACTTCCCAATTACAATCACCACCCCCACCACCACCTCGTCCACGTCCTTCCAATCTACGTCAAAATCCAAAACAACGTGTACCATACAATCCCTCAGCCAATCATGTCATCACTTCAAAAACTCCAATTACGGAACCCACCTCTTTTACCGTTGCCAACAAATATCCCGAGTGGCGTCAAGCAATGGCCGAAGAATATTCTGCTCTTGTTAAAAATGGCACTTGGACTTTAGTTCCTCGTATTCCTAATACTAATGTTGTTGATTGTAAGTGGGTTTACAGGTTAAAACGGGATCAACATGGTGCTATTACTCGTTACAAAGCGAGATTTGTTGCTAAAGGCTTCCGGCAACAACCAGGGATTGATTTTCAAGAGACATTTAGTCCTGTTGTCAAATCAACAACTATAAGGGTTGTCCTATCCCTTGCAATTACAAATAATTGGCCGCTCAGGCAACTTGATGTACAAAATGCGTTTCTCCATGGCAATCTGAAGGAAACGGTTTATATGAAACAACCGCCAGGCTTTATTGACCCACAACGGCCGGATCACGTGTGTCTACTGCATAAGTCGATTTATGGTCTAAAGCAGGCCCCGCGAGCATGGTTTCACCGACTCTCCAAGTCACTTCACGATCTCGGTTTTACAAGCTCAAAAACGGATTCATCTCTTTTTATCTATTCTCGTGATGGCAATGTCATGTACATTCTTGTTTATGTGGATGATATCATTGTTACAGGAAACAACCCTGATGTTATTGAGAGACTTGTTCGACAGCTTGGCTCTACTTTTGCTTTAAAGGATATTGGCCCCCTCAACTATTTTTTGGGTGTTGAAATTGTGCCATTTGGTTCTGACATTATTCTTTCTCAACGGAAGTACATATTGGAGATTTTACAACGAGCTGGCTTCTCTGACTGTAAATCTATGCCAAAATCTATGCCTACTCCTATGGCTACATCTAGCCCGCTTCATCTAGCTGATAGTGCCACATTCTCGGATCCGGTCAAATATCGACAAGTTGTTGGTGCACTCCAATATGTTACTCTTTCTCGACCAGATATTGCATATGCAGTCAACAAAGTCTGTCAATTTATGCATGCCCCAACTCAAAACCATTGGTGTGCGGTTAAACGAATATTGAGATATCTTCATGGTACTATAAATCATGGTATGCTTATTCGTCGAGGCTCCGACACTACTCTTCAGGCATTTACAGATAGTCATTGGCAAGGTACTTCATCCACGAAACCATCCTCTCTTGAAGCATTTTCTGATGCTGATTGGGCTGGATGTCCTGATGATAGGAGATCCACGGGGGGATTTGCTATCTATTTAGGCTCTAATCTCATCTCATGGACTGCCCGTAAACAACGCACTGTTTCTCGTTCTTCTACTGAATCAGAATACAAAGCCATTGCTGACACAGTTGTTGAGCTTACATGGCTTCAAGCTCTTCTTCGTGAACTTGGCATTCGCACATCTTCAACACCTATACTATGGTGCGATAATCTAGGTGCAACCTACTTATCAGCCAATCCTATCTTTCATGCACGGACAAAACACATAGAAGTCGACTTTCACTTTGTTCGTGAAAAGGTTGCTCAAGGAGATTTGAGAGTACAATTCATATCTACGGATGACCAGATTGCAGATATCTTTACAAAGCCATTACCTACCAATCGGTTTCTATTTCTGAGATCCAAGCTACAGGTCGTTCCCCGCCCTTAGCTTGCGGGGGCGTATTAGACATATATAAGCCCATGGGCTTTAGGGTTTAGTATTGACTTAGGCTCCAAGTTGTATTAGCCTATATATATTTGATGTAATCTATTGATTGAGATATGATAACACAATACAATTGTCCTGGAATTATACGTAGTGAGGTCATACGTTTGCTTACATTGCTTACCAAATGAAATTTTATATGTCTTAAAAATACTCTTGATTTTATTTGTCTCAATTTGATTTAACTGTAGATGGTTACCGAAACCTTTGGAGACATGCTATTTACTCCTGATGCGGACGGTTTAGGTGAATTTCCTTCACCTGAATTTTTGAAACGAAGGGTTATTATATCAACTAAACCTCCTAAAGAATACCTTAAAGGAAAAGAAACTAAGCCCGGTGGAAACGGAAATGCGTCACAAAAAGAGACCGACACATCTGCAGAAGCCTGGGGTCGTGAACTTCCCAGCTTTGTTAAATCTAAAAGTACTGCTGATTTTAAGGTACCTGAATATGGTTTACCTACTGATCCAATTTTTATACGAATATGGGTGGGTTCAATGCTTAGAGAATATCCTGTTGCAGGAGGGTTTGGAAGAATTTGATGAAGAAGAGGAAGATCTTCAAGTTGACAAGTGTGCCCCTGAATATAGGAATTTGATTGCTATTCATGCTGGAAAGGGGAAAGGTGGTTTAGATGATTGGTTAAAAGTTGACCCTGATAAAGTAAGACGTCTTAGCTTAAGTGAGCAAGAGCTTGAGAAAGCAGCCAAAACTCATGGGCCTCAGATTGTCAGGTATCGATAAATTTGTTATGAACATGAGAACATCTTCTATTTAATCATGGAAATATGTTCATATAGTTTTGCAATGTTTCGTGTTAACCATGTACATATGAGATTAATCATTAGCTAAGGCACTGATGAGTAACCACCGAGGCATTGCCTGAGTGGTATATGAGGGGGCGGTCTGTTTGTCCTCAACGAGTAGGGGCAGGTTCGATTCCAAGGGTCGGGATCTAGTTGTACTGCCAGCAATTAGCTTGGGGTTTTCCCAACATTCAACCGTACTGCTAGGGTTGTTGCGATTTGAGTTTCCTCCTAACGCGTGTGTGGGTGGCATATGACCGCGAAGGTGGTTAAGTCCCCTCTGGGTGATGCCGATATTGCCGTTCCAAAAAAGGTGTTAAATTCTTGAAGTATACTAGTTAATTGGTAACTAAAAGATTTTATCTTTGTAGTTTAATTAGTGGGAAATGGTGTTAGTGTTTGTTAATATATATTTCATAAGCCTGGCGTGTTAGGGCTGTTTATCTGGTTATCTTTATTTACAAAAAAAATCTGCTAAGATTTGGCTTGATTTAGGTTTACCCAAAGGAATATACTGAGAGTGTATCCCAAGGGGATACGGTTCGACTCATCAAATTACAACCCACTGGTTGGGTGGATGCATGGAGCTCAGATGGTAGCATTTAATATGCAGGTTAGTCATGTAGCGTATTAAAACTCTTGTTAGGCTGTTACAACCGTCTATCGGTATTTCTTAAGTTATACGGTGTATTTTTTTTATTCTTCGTTTGCGTATGCTTGTGGGCTCATTGTTACTTATTTGCTGAACATATTTGTGCAAACTGTTTTCATTCACATCATATTAGAGGTGGTAAGACGGGCGGGCTGGGCATGTGGTAGCGGGTTTAAATCAAAACGAGTCACTTTTCAGTACGGTTTGATATGGTCAGGAAACAATCTTGTTGTCCGTATTCATTTTATACAATCTATATAATTGTGAATGAGTGTAAAACAATAATGTTACAATAGTAACTACATCTTGGATGCAGTGGCGGAACTAGAATTTTTTTTCACCGGGGGCGAAAATTCTTTTAAAAGCGTTCACATACACTGTAAAATTTTTTGTTACATTCTTCCATGAAAATACAACCTTTTGGGTCATGGGCTTTTGGGTTGGGGCAAAATATGGAGGCTTTTAGGCAAAATATGGAGGCTTTGGAGGCAAAGTCAAATTTTAAGCTTGAAACTTTTAAATCCACTGGAGGTAAAATAAAAATATCCAAAATTTTAACACCGAAAATTTTAAATCCACTAGGGGCGGCAGCCACCCCTTGCCCATATGAGTTTTGCCCATGCTTGGACGCAAACAGTTTAGGTGGTTGAATTACTTTAGACGAATTGTGCTTGTTAGAATTGTTAGCCCCATGCCATCTTTAACTGTTCGAGATAGAAACTTCGACCCAATCTTCTTGTCGGTTTTCATTGAACTTTCCTTGTTGCGTTCTGCCATCGTGTCTCACTTTTTTCTTTTTTTTTTCTTGGTTGCTCTTTATTTTTTGTATCTACATTGTCTACATGTAAAAAGTAGAGTGTTAGACTGTTAGTATTTGGACTCTGTTGATAATACTACAACAACAACAAAACTCAATACCACATAACTCAATACCACATGAGTGGTGTATGGACTCTGCTAATAATATAAACTGAAAAATCACAAGCAACTGGACACAAAGAAATTTGTTTCTTTTTTCTTTTAATGGCTAACACATACACCTAATTACAAATAGTATACTTGAATAATTAGAAATTAGTCGGTAAACATTAACAAGTTTACGTTGACAGGGCTATGGAAGGTCGCTTTGGGTGATGCAAGGAATGTTCAAGGCCAACGGTGGTTGTGGGTATGTTAAGAAACCTGATCTTTTGATGAACAATGAGTCTATCTTTGATCCTAGAGCTACATTATCTGTCAAAATGACCTTAAAGGTAACAACTAACACATGTCGTTCTTTTCTCGCTTTCCTTCATTCACATTTTGTGGGCGAAATTTCCATCTTCAGTTCTCGTTACATTATATATACAAGAGTACAAGACCCATGAAATGCAATTTTTAATTTACCGAAATGAATATAACCTGATTTTTATGAACTTGTGTGGTTTAATGTCTTGATTACAGTTTGACTAATTAACAAGGTTGTAAAAGACGCGAGACATGGTCGAGACGGTCGGGACTTTGGAACCGCGCAACGGTCAAAACGAGGTCCAGATGTTGACCAACGATGACTTTTTTGTATATATTTCAAACATAAATATGTAAAATCAAAGGCAAATATTTATGTTTAATTTGAAATATTTGCCTTTAATTTGAAATAATGTTTATGTTTAAAATAAATATTTAAAGTCAACGTTGGTCAAAATCCGTCTCGACCCCATCTCCAACGATTTTTAAGATTTTGACCGTTTTTTACCGTTTTTGACCGTCTTTTTACCCGTATTTAAATCCGTTACAACGATACACAAGTAAATTTGTTGCACTGGCTGTCTCGGCCGGTTTTTTTCAACACTGCTAGTAACTAAACCTCTATGGATGGTGTCTCAGGTGACCGTGTATATGGGTGAAGGATGGTATTATGATTTCTCACACACACATTTTGATGCATTCTCACCTCCAGATTTCTACGCAAGGGTGACACACTTTTTTATACTTATAATTGCTGATCTTATACTCAATTTCACTTGATTGTAATTAATTTTTTTAGCCACCTCAATATAAAACTTATTCCATTTTCCATATAGGTTGGAATTGCTGGAGTACCTGTTGATACTATTATGAAGAGAACGAAAGCAATCGAGGACAGTTGGATCCCAGCATGGAACGAAGAATTTGAATTCCCGTTAACAGTTCCCGAACTGGCTATCCTTCGAATTGAAGTTCACGAGTATGACATGTCAGAAAAGGACGATTTTGGTGGTCAAGCATGCCTACCCATTTTAGAGCTTCGTAAAGGCATCAGGGCTGTTCCACTTTACAGCCAGAAAGGCGATAAGTACAACTCGGTAAAACTACTTATGAACTTTGACATCGTTTAGTTTGTTTTATGTGTCATTTGGGTACCGTTGTCGGGTTTTATTTTGTATTCTGTTGTGGTGATGGCAAAGCCTTGCTGTTGTGTGTATATGTATGTATGTATTTATGTATGTATGTTTGTTCTATGATTGTTGATCATGTTCTGAATATTTCCGAGAAGTGCTGTACAAACCCATGAGAAATCTTGTCTTTGATAGCTGTAGTTCTTTTACGACGAAATAATACATATTATATTATTATATTATATTATGAATTTTTAAATTATAATTATATATTACAAATAGATCTAATGATGATTAGGTGGAGTTACAAACTACAAATCGTGACGATCTTTTGAAAGGAAACCCTGCGTTCAACACGATCTGTTTGATAGTTGTAGTTAATCCCTAGTATGAATTGAGTTTAAAATATCTCAGCTTCTAATCGCAGCTTAGTTTTGTTTGTCTTTACTTTTTGTTATATAACAAGTGGAAACCCCAACACCCAATATTCATATCATATTCATATTTGAGGTTAATAACAGTAAGACTCTTAAATAGGGATATATATTTTGAGAGCAAAACGAAGTGATAACAAAGACTAAACTAAAATATTGTTAAAGAATTCACTAATCCCACATTGGTTACAAACAAAAATAATGTAGTTTATTTAAATGTTATTTGACCTTTACTCATCGCTGGGTCTAGTAACGTGGACTTATGATCCTAGTGGAGGCATTAACTTTATTGAAGGGGGATAGGGCTACTTTAGCTTTAATAAAGTTATAGGGCTACTTTAGCTTAGGTGTTTCTTGGCATATAGTCTAAATCATGTGGGCTTAGCACGATTAACCATAAATTCTCATGCATTATGATTTCTTTGAAGGCCTAAACTAAAGTGACCCTTCTATTCGCAACAATAACTTTTTATAAACTAAAGTGACCCTTCTATTCGCAACAATAACTTTTTATAACATTTGACTCAATATTTAAATGTTCATGGTCACGGTGGATCTTCATTCATAACATTTGACTCAATATTTGAATGTTCATGGTCACGGTGGATCTCATTGAAGATTTTTATAACATTTGACTCAATATTTAAATGTTTTTTATAACATTTGACTCAATATTTAAATGTTTATGGTTACGGTGGATCTCATTGAAGACCCTAACTAAAGTGACCAATCTATTCGTAACAATAACTTTTTACAACATTTGACTCAATATTTAAATATTCACGGTCACGGTGGATCTCATTGAAGGTCCGAACTAAAGTGATCATTTCAATTGCAACAATAATTTTTATTTTTATTATCTACAATTAAAATTAGATAATAGTCTATAATGTTGACTCAATATTTAAATGTTCACAGTGAATCTCTTTGAAGATATTGAAAGACCGAACTAACGTGGTCATTTCAAATGCAACAATAACTTCTTATTATTATTATTATTATTATTATTATTATTATTATTATTATTATTATTATTATTATTATTATTATTATTATTTAAAATTAAAATTAAAATTAATTAAATAATATTGTATAGTGTTGACTCAATATTTAAATGTGCGCGATCTCCGAAGGCCCGAACTAAAGTGACCATTCCAAATGCAACAATAATCTTTTATTTTTATTATCAATAATTAAAATTAAATAATACTGTATAATGTTGACTCAATATTTAAATGTTCGTAGTAGATACCGAACTACAGTGGTCATTCCAATTGCAACGATAACTTATTATTATTATTATTATTATTATTATTATTATTATTATTATTATTATTATCATTATCTAAAATTAAATAACACTGTATAATGTTGACTCAATGTTGGCGGTGGATTTCAAAAAGATATTGAAATCCCAAACTAAAGTGAGCTTTCCAATCCCAACAATCACTTTTTATTTTTATTATTTACTTTTAGTTATTTTTGTGATCTAAAATAGATAAGACTTTTTGTTTTTTTTTTAACGGCGAATTTGCATCAGCGGATCATTTATTTCAACGACCCTCATCATTTGCACTCACACACGCTAGAAGGAAACTTCTACCCGGGTTGCTTAGCAACTAATCGCGGGACCTGAGTTGCTTGACAACTAATCGCAGGAAATTAAAGAGAAAACCTTCCGGCCCCAGGAATTGAACCCGGGTTGCTTGGCAACTAATCGCGGGCCCTTCCATACTGAGACATGATACCATTGAAGCAATCGTTCCTTGGTGATAAGACTTTTTGTTTAGCTTTAATGAAAAATGAGAACATGTTTTGTTCATGACGTAATGTATGTAGCTAAATACAAATTTACAAAATTGACACACCTACCTCTAAAAAGGTATGCAAGGTTTATTTGCATGAAAACAAAGTAACTTTTTTGTTATATCCGAGTATCCGACTTTTTTGACAACCGATTAATCTTGAGGCGATTACCTATTTGCTACCAACCGAAATTATCACGGAGTCATTAATTATTTTTTCAAATTTTTAGATTCGAACACATGAACCCACTTTGTTATGCTAGGCCTAACCACTTCTTTGTTAAAAAATTAAAGTAATTTATCTATTTTTACTAAATTGGCATACACTACCGGTGAAATAAAAACGAGTTTTGCAAGGTTTATTATCTATTTGTAGTTACTTACAAATTTACAATATTGACACATCCACCTCTAAAAAGGTATGCAAGGTTTATTAGCACGAAAAAAGAGTCATTTTTTTGTTATATATAGGTATCCGACCCCTTTTGCGAGCCAATCTCAGGATAATTACCCGATTTGTTAGCAATCCAAAATTATAACGGAGTCATTAATTAAATTTTCAGCTTTATGAATTCGAACGCGTGACCCCCACTTCGTTATGCTAGGCCTAACCGCTCCACCACCACCCCCGTGATTATAAAAAAAGTAATTTATTTGTTTTTAATAGATTGACTGATTGACATGAATACAAAGAAGTAATATTATATCTATATATCTAAATGAGAAAGCTCAAATAAATAGTAAACTTAATAGGCTTCACAAATTTACAACAAATTTTTCTTTTTTTACAATTCAACCCCACTATTTCTAACACTTAACTTTATAGTTTTCACAAACTTACCACAAACTTCTCACACTCAAAACCTCTCATTCATTATAAACCCGCCACACAATTTTTGCTATCTAATAACTATTCATTACTATTATTATTATTATTATTATTATTATTATTATTATTATTATTATTATTATTATTATTATTATTATTATTATATTATTATTATTATTATTATTATTATTATTATTATTATTATTATTATTATTATAGTAAACTTAATAGGCTTCACAAATTTACAACAAATTTTTCTTTTTTTACAATTCAACCCCACTATTTCTAACACTTAACTTTATAGTTTTCACAAACTTACCACAAACTTCTCACACTCAAAACCTCTCATTCATTATAAACCCGCCACACAATTTTTGCTATCTAATAACTATTTATTATTATTATTATTATTATTATTATTATTATTATTATTATTATTATTATTATTATTATTATTATTATATTATTATTATTATTATTATTATTCTATATATCTAAAAGTAATAGGGAAAATGAATAGTGAAGTTCATAAGGTTTACAAAATTACAACAAACTTTTTTAAAAAAAAATTCAACCACACCCTTCATAATAGTTAACTTTTTAGCTTTTATAAACTTATCACAAACTTTTCACATTTTATAATTTAAACATAAAACCTCTCATTCATTATAAATCGACCATATAATTATATTATACCTATTTACTAAAAGGTAAAACCTTATAAATAGTGAACTTTATGGTTTCTATAATTTTACAACAAACTTTCAATCTTCCGTGATTCAACCACAACCATTATTATCATTATGGTTTAACTTTACGTTTATTAGAAATCAACCACATAACTTTTCACTTATTACAAATCGTTAATGTTGCTACTATTAATATAATTGTTATTTTTATGTTATTGTTATTATTTGATTTTTTTTATACTTTAAGTTTTTTTTAACCATTTCAGTTTATGTCATTTGCTTCTATTTTTTTCTTTACTTTTCATAATCGAATATAGCTAACGTTCTTCCGCCGCATCGCGAGTGCGCCACAACTAGTTATTTCTAAATTCTATCTGATTCTGGTACCTTCCTACCTACCAATCTACCATCTTCAGTACATATTCTCTATATATATCTAAAAGAGTTAGTAGAAATGAATAGGAAATTTTAGAAGTTTCACAAATTTTCCCCAAACTTTTTATTTTTTACAATTCAACCACATTCTTTAAAGTTAATTTCATTGTTTTTATAAACTTACCACAAACTTTTCACATTTCATAATTTACTCATAAAACTTCTCATTCATTATAAATCGCCCACACAATTTTTACTATCTAATAACTATTATTATTATTATTATTATTATTATTATTATTATTATTATTATTATTATTATTATTATTATTATTATTATTAATCTTAAATCAATCACATAATTTTCCACTTTATTATTGTTTAAGTTTTTTTCTTATTATAAATTAACTACGTAACTCATTTTTTAATAACTGTTTTATTGTTATTATATATATATATATATATATATATACACACACACACACACACATATATTATATAAATAGTTTTACCAATCGTTGATGTACGTCTCACTTTATTGATTGAGCATTTGGATCTTTTCTCTCGACAAGACGAAAAGTAAAATAAAAAATGATGAATAATTACTTTCACGCTTATTACAAATCAATCACATAACTATTTTTGGTCCTTCCTCGACAAAACAAAAAAAATGATAAATAATTACTTTCTCAATAATTAGCTATGTAATTAATGTTAATCAAGAGTGAAGAACCGACGCAAAGCCAGGTCACCCAACTAGTTGTGTTCTAAAACCTCATTTTTTGTAATTTTGTATACTAACTAATCATAACATTTAACCAAATTTCACTTTAGAAGTATTCTGAATGTACATTGTTAGAAATGAAGGCTAAAGTGAACACTACAACACTATACTTTTTGGCATACTTGTATAATATGTCTAAAACTGAACAAGTACAATATCTATAGTTTCTATTAAAATCCTACAATGATGATATCATTATTAGGCTAATTCATTTGTTAAGAAAAAATCAAAAAGAAAAAGAAAAAAATTTAAACACTTAAGGTGATGTCATTAATCTAATTAATGACTAATTAAATTAAATCTACTTATTTATTTATTTAATGTTTTCGGGAAAAAATTCACGCTCATTAATTATTATTATATTATTATTTAAATTCAAATATGAGTTCTTTTTACGAGATTAATTACGTTATATGTTAACACCTATTTCCTTATGAGGTAAGGCTTAGTATGTCAACACAATACTAGAAGTAATCTAGCTTTAAGTGGGCGAGTATTGCCGATTGATGTTTGCTCTTGGGAAATAATCTCTGCAGACCCGGTTCACAAGTGTAGAAACTTGTGGGGTGGCTTAATCAATCTGTCGTCCGTAGAGCGTAAAGTGCTAGCCGGATGACTTCTAGTGAGAGAAAGTGTTAGAGAGAGAGAGAGATGAAGTCTCACCTCTCAAATTTGACAGAATGTCTCAATTGTGTAAAATGACGACCCAAGGGGTCTATTTATAGTGTCAGATCCACCAGATTGTTCGGGGACACGTGTCAGATGATGATACGTTCTGTTTCTTGTGTTCCGAAATTTACGCTGAAAGTGGTATTCTCCGGCCAAGGCTTACGCGCTAGGCGGCCTTCAGGGCTTACGCATGACAGAGCAGCCTGTACAGCGGAGAACGCTGGACGGATAATTCCACAAAACTGTTGTTTTTAGCCTTCCTGATGCTACTTTTATGCAACCATTATGCCTTTTATGTGTGTATACGATAGGATACACCATTAAGTCCTCCCAGTTTAATGACTTAAGCATTTGAAAAATGATTAAGTTGTTAAACTTTTGATAACGCATGCCAAACTAGCCTGTTCATCGCCCATTTGCATCGGGGAAAACATTACAGGCATTAAATGCAGACGTATTTTACTGACGCTGTGATGATTAATTTTAAATGGTTGAGAATCTTGATAATGCTAAAAACGAACATATATTTCATAGCATTATCCCTCAAGAAAGACAAGCTTTTAGTTGCAACTGTTCTATTTACAAGTGATATTCGTTTAAATAATAAAAAGGTGAAGACAAAAGACAGATTCGACGAATTGAAGAAGCAAACGATCAAAAAGCTCAAAAGTACAAAATACAATCAATGAGGTTCCAATTATTGATAAGAAACGTCTCAAAATTACAAGAGTACAAGATTCAAAACGCAAAGTACAAGATATTAAATTATTCGCAAGGACGTTCGAAAATCCGGAACCGGGACCAGAGTCAACTCTCAACGCTCGACGCAACGGACAAAAAATTACAAGTCAACTATGCATATGAATATAATATAATATATAATTAATTCTTAAAATTAATATATAATATTATATTTAAATAAACGTCGGCAGAAGAAAACAACCAAATGTGGCTCTCCCCAGCTGGCCATGCGATCGCATGGCCTTGAAGGGCAAAGCCCATGCGATCGCATGAGCCCTTTTTCCAGGCCTGTCCTATAAAGTTCGCGAGTTTTGGACGCAAAAACACATCTTTTTCTTCTCCTCATTCAACGTATAATATTTATATTTATATTATAATTTTAATTTTAATTTATAATAATAAGGGTGTGTTAACGAATGTTGTAAGGGTGTAAGTCGAAATTCTGTCCGTGTAACGCTACGCTATTTTTAATCATTGTAAGTTATGTTCAACCTTTTTAATTTAATGTCTCGTAGCTAAGTTATTATTATGCTTATTTAATCCGAAGTAATCATGATGTTGGGCTAAAAATATTAAAATTGGGTAATTGGACTTTGTACCATAATTGGGGTTTGGACAAAAGAACGATACTTGTGGAAATTAGACTATGGGCTATTAATGGGCTTTATATTTGTTTAACTAAATGATAGTTTGTTAATATTAATATAAAGATTTACAATTGGGCGTCCCTATAAATAACCATTTACACTCGATCGGACACGATGGGCGGGGTATTTATATGTACGAATAATCGTTCATTTAACTGGACACGGGAATGGATTAATAGCCACTAGAATTATTAAAACAGGGGTGAAATTATGTACAAGGACACTTGGCATAATTGATAACAAAGTATTAAAACCTTGGGTTACACTCAGTCGACATCCTGGTGTAATTATTAAACAAAGTATTAAAATCTTGTTACAGTTTAAGTCCCCAATTAGTTGGAATATTTAACTTCGGGTATAAGGATAATTTGACGAGGACACTCGCACTTTATATTTATGACTGATGGACTGTTATGGACAAAAACCAGACGGACATATTAAATAATCCAGGACAAAGGACAATTAACCCATGGGCATAAAACTAAAATCAACACGTCAAACATCATGATTACGGAAGTTTAAATAAGCATAATTCTTTTATTTCATATTTAATTTTCTTTATTTTATATTTAATTGCACTTCTAATTATCGCACTTTTATTTTTTGTTATTGTATTTAATTGCACTTTTAATTATCGTACTTTTTAATTATCGCAAGTTTATTTTATCGCACTTTTATTTATCGCAATTTCATTATCGTTATTTACTTTACGCTTTAAATTAAGTCTTTTATTTATTTAATATTTTACATTTGGTTTTAACTGCGACTAAAGTTTTAAAATCGACAAACCGGTCATTAAACGGTAAAAACCCCCCTTTAAAATAATAATATTACTTATATTTATATTCGTATTTTTATAAATTAAACTAATATAGCGCTAAGCTTTGATTAAAAGATTCCCTGTGGAACGAACCGGACTTACTAAAAACTACACTACTGTACGATTAGGTACACTGCCTATAAGTGTTGTAGCAAGGTTTAAGTATATCCATTCAATAAATAAATAAATATCTTGTATAAAATTGTATCGTATTTAATAGTATTTCCTGCTAAAATTTAATAGTATTTTATACCCCTTAGCTTTAACTATCAAGTATTTTTGGCGCCGCTGCCGGGGAACTTTCTTGCTTAAAAGCCGGAAGCGCAACGCTAAAAAGAAAAAAACAAAAAGATTTTTATTTTTAGTTTACTTTTATTAAAATACGCTTTTGTAAAAAAATACGTTTTAATATATTCGAAAATATAAAAAGAAAACAAAAATATAAATATTTTTAAGAGTTTGTTAAATATTTAAGTTCTATAAAAGTTTCTTTATCTTTATTTTATTAAAATATAAGTTTTATTTAATTTATATAAATATATTACATAAATATATAAAACAGAAAATTCAAAACAGAAAAAAATAAAAAATAAAACATTCGGCCTGCTACTGTAGCAGCCCGTAACCTGGCCCAAAACCTCAGCTCATGCGATCGCATGAGCCCGAAGGCATAAACTCATGCGATCGCATGAGAGTGTCTGACACGCCAACTGCAACCCTAAAACTGCATTTATTACGGTGTATTATTATTATTATTTAATAAATCCTAATTAGGTTTTAATATTTTATTATTTAGTTTAATTTTAGTTTTTAATTTATTTTATATTTAGTTAAATTAGTTTAATTAAGTTGTAAAATTAATAGTTTTATAAAATAAATAATATAAAAATAATATTTTTATAAAAATTGTAATTTTTACAACTTTTAGTATATTTTTATATTTGTCCCTTTTTAATTGTTTTAGCGTAACTTTTGTATTTTTCGCTCGTATTTAGTTTTAAGACATAGTTTTTGCCATAGTTATTTTTATTTCTAGATTTTTAGGCTCTGCCATAAAATTTCTTAAGTGCTTTTTCTTTAGACTAAGATTTAAGTGCTTTAGAATTCTGCGACGCTTTTTTAAGTTTTAGTACCTTTTTAAGATATTGCCATTTGGGATATAGTTTTTCCTGTAAGCTTTAATATTTTTAGACACCTTTTACCTATGTATCAATTATCATTCCAATTAGTAATCTCAATTTGCGATTATAATTTTAAGTTAGTGATAGTAATAAGGTTGGGTTAGTCAAGTATTTTTAAGTTTTATAGTCATTCTCTGTTTCTTTGATTTTTCGATCTTTTCTTTTTCGACCTTTTTCGACGCGCTCTTTTTCTTTCTTATTTCTCGCCATTCTAGTTTTAGGACATAGATTTTTATTCTACTTCTTATCTAAATTTCTTAAAATTACGAAAATTTATTTTAAGTGGTTAAATTGATAGACATCAAAATTTTCTGGTTCGTAGTAATAGTTGGATTTGTACGTGGACCGGGTTATTGGAGCCAAACAGTCCTCAATTATATTGAGACCAAACAAATCCTGCCCCTCTGCTGCATCTTTTGGCTATTCGAAACGTGGGCAAAATCAGAAAAGTCTATTAATTGGATAACTTATATAATTTTTTCTTTCCTTTTAAAAACTAATAGGATATTCAGTGAATGCACCGAGCAAGACGTTCACCACCTTTTGTACGTTCACCACCTGTAACTCGATCAAGACATCTAGCAAATATTACCGCCGTTGATTTTCCTTTAGAATCGTCATCCAGTCGACCAAGTACTCCAATTCAAATTTTCAATAATCCATTTTTTGAACCCGACCTCACAATTGAGAATCCGGAGAATATTCAGGGACGATTCATAGATCCTGAACCATTAAATTTTCCTCCGGAACCACCAATCATTCAAACAGAGATTGTTGAGGAACGAACCATTAAATCAGAATCCTCTAGTGATTTCGATTCAACAAATTCAATTATGGAGAATCTGGAACCTTTAAGTATGGAAGACCGAATGAGAGCTAAACGTACTGGCCAAGGGCACGCAATTACTCATCCTGACATTAATGCGCCAGATTATGAAATCAAAGGACAAATTCTACACATGGTGACTAATCAATGCCAATTTAGTGGTGCACCGAAGGAAGATCCAAATGAACATCTTCGTACCTTTAATAGGATCTGCACTCTATTTAAAATCCGAGAAGTGGAGGATGAACAGATATATCTCATGTTATTTCCCTGGACTTTAAAGGGAGAAGCCAAAGATTGGTTGGAATCGTTACCTGAAGGGGCGATCGATACATGGGACGTTTTATTTGAAAAATTTCTTAAACAATTCTTTCCGGCATCTAAAGTCGTAAGACTTCAAGGAGAAATTGTTACGTTCACACAGAAACCGAATGAAACTCTATATGAGGTGTGGACAAGATTTGGAAAGTTATTAAGAGGATGTCCGCAACATGGTTTAGACACCTGTCAAATAGTACAAATATTCTACCAAGGATGCGACATCACTACAAGAAAAGATATAGATATAGCAGCTGGTGGTGGTTCCATTATGAAGAAAACCAAAACTGATGCTTATAAAATTATTGATAACACTGCTTCCCACTCACATGAGTGGCACCAAGAAAAAGATATCGTTAGATCATCTAAAGCAGCTAGAGCCGATTCTAGCCATGACTTAGATTCCATTTCCGCAAAGATAGATGCTGTGGAGAGACGAATGGAAAAGATGACTAAAGATATCCACTCAATACGAATTAGTTGTGAGCAGTGTGGAGGACCACATTTGACAAAAGATTGTCTCAGTATTGAATTAACAATGGAACAAAGAGAGAATGTTTCATATCTAAACCAAAGGCCTGGAAATAATTATTAGAATAATTATCAACCGCCAAGACCGATTTACAATCAAAATCAGAATTATAACCGAAATATTCCATACAACAACCAACAAGGTCCTAGCAATCAACAAGTATCTAACAATACTTACAACCAGCAAAGACCTAATTTTCAAAACAAACCACCACAACCCGATGATAAAAAGCCGAATTTAGAAGATATGATGACGAAGCTAGTTGAAACTCAAACGCAGTTTTTCACATCTCAAAAACAAACTAATGAACAAAATGCTCAAGCATTTAGAAATCAACAAGCTTCTATTCAAAACTTGGAACAAGAAGTAAGTAACCTAGCAAGGTTAATAGGTGAAAGAAAACCGGGAAGTTTATCTAGTGATACAAATGCAAACCCCCATAATGAAACAGCTAAAGCCATTACCAAAAGAAGTGGTACAACACTTAAACCACCTGAAATACCTGTAACTTCTGATGAAGCTATTCCTACTCCACAAGAACCACAACCTGATCAAGATAAGGAAAAAGAACCGGTAGTTGAAAAGGTTAATGAAGATAACACAGTTAAGGCTAAACCTTATGTTAAACCATACCAACCACCACTTTCTTACCCGAGTAAAATGAAGAAAGAGAAACTTGAAGCCGAGCAATCTAAATTCTTGGATATGTTTAAACAGATAAATGTAAATCTTTCTTTCATTGATGTGATTTCAGGAATGCCTAGATATGCTAAATTCTTGAAAGATCTGATCACGAATAGAAAGAAAATGGAAGAACTCTCGGCTGTTACTATGAATGCTAATTGTTCAGCAGTGCTGTTGAATAAGATACTAGAAAAACTATCTGATCCAGGAAGTTTCACAATTCCATGTTTTCTGGGTAGTCTTAGTTCAATAGAAGCATTGGCAGACTTAGGTGCTAGTATAAATTTAATGCCGTATTCACTATACACTAAACTAGACCTTGGAGTGAAACACCCTGCTTTTTTTTTTAAATCACAGCGGAAGTCTTAATTTACATAAATACCCTTAGTTAATTACGAACATGATTATCACAAATCATTAGCTAGTTACTTATTACAAACAACCGGTGTTACGTTAAACAACTAGTTACATATTTATAAAAGTTAAGACATCAGAGTTCGTCTTGTCAAACATATCGTCAACCCAACTCTCGTCCCTACCAGCACTAAGATCGAAAACCTGCAAGGGAGGAGGTGAGGGGGGTTAGCACGAGGCTAAGTGAATGGAATCATCTAACAGATCTAGCATACAGTACCAACTTGTACAACTACAGCAACTACAACAATCCATAACAGGCAACTGACAACTAATAACTAGCAACTATCAACTGGCAACAATCAACTAGCAACTATGCTCCAACTAGAGACTCGGCGGCTTGTACGAGCACACGACCACTAGCTGATCAGTCTAGCGTCTACCGAAAGTCCTTACTACTGAATCCCCAGTATAGTAAATCCACACGCAGGTGATGCGTCATTCAGCACTATACTCAACAAACAGTAGCCAACTGGACCCAACCACAACAAGGTTGACCTCTCTGAGCTGAACCTAACAACAATAGGTTCCAACAGGCAACTACAACTTGTGCACACAACTGTTAAGCAACTACCACTACGAACAACTGTTCCTACGACTAGCATGGCAACTCTACGATGATCATTATTACAACATATCTACTAAGCATAGCAACTATAACAGTATAACATAGTAGCACAACTTGCTACTGTATACTACACCCGGAGATAATCCCACTCACCGATTACCAGCTACAGCTCAGTTATCTTACTTCTGAGCTTCTTCCTTGTTCTTATCACCTGAGAACAACACAACGAAGTTAATATACATATCTCAATCAATAGTATAATCAAATCATACTATAAACTAGGTCATAACACCATATATTCATAATTTTATGAGTCTACATCATTACTCCATTCAATAATGGCATACAGGTGCGTGCAAAACACGACATACACACTAAAACTCCTTTTCCGACCCAAAAACAGTTTGATCTAGTTTCTTAAAAGTTCACCATTGAAAAGTATTCTTTATTACGATTCTAACGATAGTTTATTCATCAAAAACGGAGTTACGTTTTGAAAGTTACGCCCGTTTCAATTTCATAAAAGGTACTGTAGCAAATAGTGACACTGTAGCAACTCGGGTACTGTAGCAACCCGGTACTGTAGCAACTCCGGGGGTACTGTAGCAACTCGGCACTGTAGCAAATAGTGGTACTGTAGCAAATAATGACACTGTAGCAAATAGTGACACTGTACCAAATAGTGACACTGTAGCCAATAGTGACACTGTAGCAACTCGGTACTGTAGCAACTCGGGGGTACTGTAGCAACTCGGGTACTGTAGCAAACTGGGTTTCGAACCAATTTCGCTGATTTTGTGATTTCTTCCCCAAAAATTCGATTTCTAAGTGTTTTTGACCAAATTTTAAGCACAAGAAAGTTACTAAACATATATACAACCTATTTCTAACATCAATTAAGCATAACAAACATCAAACATGAAGATCCAAGCCCAATTTCACACTTTTAGTCAAGAACACAAAAAAACCCAATTTCAACAAGAATCAAAGCATGAATCGACGAAGCACTTACCTTGTGATGATCATCAACACACAAGTAACAGATTACTAGCTCGAATTCAACAAACTAACAAGCTTTGATCTTTAGGGTTTGAGAGGATGAAGGAGTTAGGTACGTTCTTAATTAGGAAAAGTCTAGAAAAATGGGTGAAAGAAGCAGATACATACACTTAAGGGGTTTAAAACCCATACCCCACGACACACGGGTATTTACCAGTTATCTAATATCTTTCGTACATCGTTAGGAGGCCCTAACGGAGTCCAAATTCAACAAACGAACCTGTTCTGTGACCCTTGTCACAAACTGGTCTCAACTAAATAACCAAATAATTATAAACATATAATTATTAAAATCACTAATTACACCATACCCTAAGGGTACAATGGTCATTTCATCTAGGCCCAAAACGCGGGTGTTACATGGAGAATTGAAACCAACAAGAATAAGTATACAACTAGCCGATCGATCAATAAAATATCCTAGAGGGATAATGGAGAACATGCTAGTTAAAGTTGGTACTTTAGTATTTCCAGTAGATTTTGTTGTTCTGGACATGGAAGAAGATTCTCCAGTTCCTCTCATATTAGGAAGACCATTCTTAAACACGGCTAAAGAAATGATAGACGTGTTTGGTAAGAAACTGACCCTAAGTATAGAGGATGAGAGTGTTACCTTTTCAGTTGATAGAGCAATGCAACAACCGCAATCTGCAGATGATACATGTTATTATATTCAAACTATAGATTCACATGCAGAATTGTTGGAAGAATTTCCAGAATTACAAGGAACAGGAGAATGTTCTTTAGGAGAAGGAACTGAACCAATTGATGAAGCTGAAATGTTAGCTACACTAATAGCTAATGGATATGAACCAACAACAGAAGAAATTCAAATGCTAAAAGAAGAAGACATATATCGAAATAAATCATCGATAGAAGAACCTCCAAAATTATAGTTAAAGCCACTTCCAAACCATTTGAAATACGCTTATTTACATGGTGAATCTGAATTACCTGTAATAATATCGTCTTCTCTTACTGAAAATGAAAAATCTCAACTCATTTCTGTGTTGAAAGCTCATAAACCAGCCATTGCATGGAAGATTCATGATATTAAAGGAATAAGTCCTTCGTATTGCACACATAAAATCCTTATGGAAGAAGGTCATAAAACGTATGTGCAACGCCAACGAAGACTAAATCCTAATATGCAAGATGTAGTTAAAAAAGAAATTATTAAACTGCTAGATGCAGGTTTAATTTATCCAATCTCTGATAGTCCATGGGTAAGCCCAGTTCAATGCGTGCCTAAGAAGGGTGGCATGACTGTCATTACAAATGAAAAAAATGAGCTTATTCCTACTAGGACTGTAATAGGATGGCGTGTTTGTATTAATTATAGAAAATTAAATGACGCCACCAGAAAAGATCACTTTCCCTTACCTTTTATTGATCAAATGTTGGAAAGATTAGCCGGAAATAGTTACTATTGTTTTCTTGATGGTTTTTCCGGATATTTTCAAATTCCAATAGCACCCGAAGATTAAGAGAAAACCACATTCACGTGCCCTTATGGTACTTTTGCTTACAAACGCGTGCCATTTGGACTTTGCAACGCCCCTGCAACCTTTCAAAGGTGTATGATGGCGATTTTTCACGACATGATAGAAGAATGCATGGAAGTTTTCATGGATGACTTTTTAGTCTTCGGTGATACATTTGAATCATGTCTAGCTAATCTTGAACGAATGCTGATTAGATGCGAACAATCAAATCTAGTACTTAATTGGAAGAAATGCCATTTCATGGTTAAAGAACGCATCGTTCTTGGACATAAAATTTCAAAAGAAGGAATTGAAGTGGATAAAGCTAAAGTAGATGTAATTGCTAAACTTCCACATCCCATCAATGTTAGAGGAGTTAGGAGTTTTCTAGGGCATGCCGTTTTTTACCGACGTTTCATAAAAGATTTTTCTAAAATTGCCACTCCTATTTATAAACTCCTAGAAAAGGATGCTCCATTCATCTTTTCAGATGAATGTATCAAATCTTTTAATATTCTTAAAGAGAAACTCACTAATGCGCCGATCATGATAACACCAAATTGGAATCTATCGTTTGAACTAATGTGCGATGCAAGTGATTTTGCAATGGGAGCCGTTTTAGGACAAAGGATTGAAAAACGATTTCAACCTATATATTATGCTAGTAAGACGTTACAAGGAGCACAAACGAACTATACAACTACTGAAAAAGAACTCCTTGCTATTGTCTTTGCTTTTGACAAATTTCGTTCATATCTCATTCTAGCAAAAACGGTGGTCTATACCGACCATTCTGCTCTTAGATACCTATTTTCGAAACAAGATGCCAAACCAAGATTAATCCGTTGGATCTTACTCTTACAAGAGTTCGATATTGAAATCCGAGATAAAAGAGGAGCAGAAAATCTCGCCGCTGATCATCTTTCTCGTCTTGAAAATCCTGAATTAGAAGTTCTAAATGAATCGGCCATACAAGACAACTTTCCTGATGAATATCTATTGAAGATAGATTATAATGAAATTCCATGGTTTGCAGACTATGCAAACTACTTAGTATGTGGATTCCTTGAAAAAGGATTATCGTACCAAAAACGAAAGAAATTCTTTAGTGATATAAAATACTATTTCTGGGAAGATCCACATCTGTTTAAAAATTGTCCAAATGGAATAATACGCCGATGTGTATTTGGAGATGAAGCTAGTAAAATTTTAAATCATTGTCACCCAGGACCAACAGGAGGGCATTATGGGCCTCAACTAACAGCAAGAAAAGTTTATGATGCTGGGTTCTATTGGCCTACAATTTACAAAGACGCACACCTTCTTTGCAAATCCTGTGATGCATGTCAAAGAGCCGGAAAAATAAGTCAACGTGATGAAATGCCACAAAATATCATTCAAGTATGTGAAGTATTTGACATTTGAGGTATTGACTTTATGGGTCCATTTCCAAAATCTCATAATAATCTCTATATTCTCGTAGCCATTGATTATGTATCTAAATGGGCGGAAGCACAAGCTCTCCCAACTAACGATGCACGAGTTGTAGTCAACTTTTTAAAACGTCTTTTTGCAAGGTTTGGAACACCGAAAGCTTTAATAAGTGATCGGGGTACTCATTTCTGTAATAATCAACTTGAGAAAGTTCTTAAAAGATATGGAGTAACTCATAAAATCTCCACTGCGTATCATCCACAAACAAGTAGACAAGTTGAAAATACCAACCGAGCTTTAAAACGTATTCTAGAAAAAATCGTAGGATTGGAGGATGCACTCTGGGCTTTTAGAACAGCCTACAAAACTCCAATTGGAACCACACCTTTTAAACTCGTCTACGGAAAAGCATGTCATCTTCCAGTAGAAATTGAACACAAAGCATTTTGGGCTTTGAAGACATGTAATCTTGATTTACATGAAGCCGAACGTCTACGATTAAGTCAATTAAACGAATTAGAAGAATTAAGACATGAAGCATACGAAAATTCATTAATCTATAAGGAAAGAACGAAGAAATGGCATGATAAAAGAATCAGAAGTTCAAAAAAATTTAAAGAAGGAGATAGAGTTCTTCTTTTCAATTCACGATTCAAGCTATTTCCTGGAAAATTGAAATCGAGATGGTCTGGACCATTCATAGTCAAAAGAGTTTTTCCATACGGAACGATAGAATTAATAAATTCAAATGGGATTGAATTTAAGGTTAATGGTCACAGAGTTAAACATTACATAGATAGTCCGATGGAAGTCGACAACGAAGTTAATCACAATTTCGATACCACAACTAACTAAGTGTGGGGAGAATCAAGTCTTTAAAGGATAATATGTATTTCTGTTAGAGTTAGATTGTCTGTTTTCGTGTAGTTCTCGAAAATGGAACACGAATGGTCTTTCCCTAGCAGACCCTAAAGAACTAGTCTTCTCCCCCCCATTCTGAATTTTTATTTTTTTTAGGTTTTTACGAAATGAAGACTGTCTGTGAACTAAACCATGGTCTAATGCTACACGCTTTGATCACTAAACGTAATAATGACACACTTCTGAGTGAAATAGTATCAGTAATCAGAGAAAGATTGGACGGAGTAAGAAAAGAATCCAGATACGAAGATAATAAGTTACAATTTGGTAAAGGAAAATCAAAATCTGCAGCGAAAAGAAGAGCACGACACCTTGAAAGATGTCACAAATGCGGAAAATGGTCACATGGAGGTAAATGTTCAAATAATCAAACCTATTCAAATACCGAATTTGTTACTTTATGCAGAGATGGACCGTTCATATGTTTAGAAGAAAAAACACTGAATGCTCGAGGTTACGCCTATGTAGCTATGGAAAACCAATTAAACTGACTATCTTATGAATGGGATAGATCATATAACTAAGAATACTATCTCACAGGTAAGTCTGTACTGTTTTTAATTTTTTAATTTTTATTTTTTAACCTTTTGATAATAAACGCTAAATTGTTCGCTATAAAGTATTAAATTGGTATTGAATAAAATTAGGTTTGGCGACCGAAATTATTGATATCATACAAAAATTTATTACATCACTGCGAAATTTAACGTTTATTCTTAAGGTATAAATATCTTTAATCAATCAACCCAAAATATTTCAAAAATTCGTCATGAGTTAAATTAGGTCATGGAACCGAAATTACTTTACCGAAAAGAGGGGCGCATATTTTTGATAATATTTGATTGATTAAAGTGGGATAAAAGACCAAAAAAAATTTTAATTTTATTTTTACCATGTTTTTAAAATTAATATATAAATCTTAAATTAATATTGTAAACTTTTTAAATTAATATATTTAAAATTGTAAATATTTGAACAATTGATATTTTTAAGTTTGTATGTATAAAAATAAAAATATAATATAAGTTTGGTGTGAATTTTTAATTTTATGCATATTTTAAATTTAAGTTGTGTGAATTTAAAAACAAAAATTTACTTTATTTCGCTAAGTTAAAAATTATGATTTTTAAAATTCGTCGTGAGTTGAAGACTAGGTCGTTGAACCGAAATTGCTTTACCCGAGGGAGGGACGAGAACTTTTATTATCATTATTTTTAATCTTATTGAATTAAAGTATGCCAAAAACATTAAAAAAACCCAAAAATCTTTACTTTTAAAACCGCGCTTTGAATTGACAAATTTTAAAATTTTGTCGAGGGACGGACTAGGACATCGATTAGAAACACCCTCGCTCCTAAAGGAAAACAAATTTTTAAAATTTAATTAATTATAAGTTTTATAAACTATAAGGTTTTATATATAAAAAAAAAAAAACCCAGAACACTGTACCCGGGACTCCATGCGATCGCATGGACCTGTATTTTAGGCCTGATACAAGCAGCTCAGCGGTTCTGTCCCAACACAAAACACACACACATATACGAACCAACCCCAAAATCACCTATAAAATTCGCAATTTTCCACCGTAATTCGTCATTTTTCTTGCTCTAATCATGCCTAGATTCTCATTCTTCAGCAAAATGGTAAAAATTACACCCCTAAACTCATAAATTTGCTAGTTTTTGTGATAATTCCAATTTTTTACCTAATGTAATTTTGTTAATTTCTAGTGTAATTAGTGTTAAATTGTTAGTATTTTATGCATGTATAACCTATATTGATGCTATTTAACATGATTTGAAGCCAAAAACTTCAAAATTTTTAGAAATCTAGGGTTTGTGTTCTTGAGCAATTTGGGGCTTTTTGATATAAACAGGTTATGGCCGATTTTTGTCATGAATTATTGCTAAATTGAGTAGTGTAACATGTTTAGATAGTTAAATGATCCAAACATTGATCCTAAACATGATTTTTGGAGATTAAAGTGAACTTTTTAAGTCCAAAATTCATGAACTTGATTAATTTGATATATTTGCCATTTGAGACTTGTTTAATTATTAGTAATGACTATTTTGACATGATATTTGAGTTAAATGCTTATGAATTTTGTATACATTTTTATATGTGCTTATTTGAAAAGTGTAGAATTGTGAAAATGTGTATAAGTTTAATTTTGATTTAACATGTTATAGTGATTATTTTAAGTTGTTATTTTGCTAACACTAATGCATATTTGGATGCACAAATTTTGTGTTTAATGTGTTTTGCAGAAAGCCGATACTGGAGGTTCAGGAGCATCATCATCTAGACGACCAGCACCAGCACCAGAACCAGAACCAGAAATGCAACACGAACAAGAACCATAACAACAGCCTGATCAGCACATACCTTATTATGATCCGGTACAGTTTGTTGATGAATTCATAGTATTCCTAATGAGGCCGCCAGTAGAATTCCCAACGATTCCTGAGCACACTCTGCATTCTAATCTGAGATTTGATAGGAGATGGAGAGATTACGAGACATATCAAAGGAACAAATTCAAATTGGTAACAAAAAATGTAGAGGTGCCAAGGGTAATCGATTGGGCCCCTTTGGAAACGGTCCATCTAGCTGACCGTGTTAGACAACTTTTGGTACAAAGGTATGGCAGTTCTTCTTTTACAGATTGGGAACGTCTTTTCACCATTCGTAGACCTGTATATAAGGAATGGTGTGTTGAGTTGATGAGTACTGTATCACTTGATACAAATATAGTTAGAATAGATGATAGAAGATTTCTTAGGTTTATCCTTGGCGGTAGGATGTACAGAATGTCCATGCTGGACAAGGCCAGGGCCTTACAGATATATACTCCTGGTGAGTTGCTATTACCCGATTGTACAAATTTGATTCATTATGGTGAGAGGGTAGATAGTAACTTTGACGCTGACGCCATTTGGAGGCGTATGTCACATTTTGATGTTTTTACACGAGCAGGAGGACACTCCTATACACATATTGACAGAGCCGAGCTTCGTATTATTCATAGATTTTTGGCTAACTCGATTACACAGAGATGTCACAATAAAGAAAAAATTACCTTACATGATTTATTCTACCTAAAGTGTATTCGGGATCCTAGAAGCTTTGTCAATATCCCTTACTGTGTTGCTTTTTATTTATCTAAAATGGTAGAGGGAATGCAGGACGGGAGTATAATAGGAGGAGGTATTTTTGTTACTCTCATTGGAGAGTATTTAGGTATTGATAGGAACCAAGGGGGTCCATTACAGCTTTGTAGAGAACAGGTTGAGCCCTTAGGATTGAAAGTTTATGTGGGTGCTAAGGTATTGAAAAGTAGACGTAACCAGGCAGTACCCTATGAGGGATCTCATCCTCAGGTAGAGAGAGGCTCAGACGAGGAAATGGAGGAGGCGAAAGACATTAGGGATGTCTTTCGAGATGCTATTCTTGACGTCCACGTTCGTATAGATGAGGAAGCAATGACGAACGCGGCCAGACATAGTATGTATGAGCAGTGGAACTCCGAGCGAGTATACGAGGATTATAGGCGACGCCAACACGATAGCTGGTTAGTTCATCAGCACCAAATCATGAGCCAGCTATCATATCAGGTACCAAATAACTATGTACCCACTCGACCTGCTCATTTTCCGCCACACAGCTGAAATGTCCCGTTCTTATTGATTAAAAACGTTCCATATTAATTGATTTCGTTGCGAGGTTTTGACCTCTATATGAGACGTTTTTCAAAGACTGCATTCATTTTTAAAACAAACCATAACCTTTATTTCATAAATAAAGGTTTAAAAAGCTTTACGTAGATTATCAAATAATGATAATCTAAAATATCCTGTTTACACACGACCATTACATAATGGTTTACAATACAAATATGTTACATCGAAATCAGTTTCTTGAATGCAGTTTTTACACAATATCATACAAACATGGACTCCAAATCTTGTCCTTATTTTAGTATGCAACAGCGGAAGCTCTTAATATTCACCTGAGAATAAACATGCTTTAAACGTCAACAAAAATGTTGGTGAGTTATAGGTTTAACCTATATATATATCAAATCGTAACAATAGACCACAAGATTTCATATTTCAATACACATCCCATACATAGAGATAAAAATCATTCATATGGTGAACACCTGGTAACCGACATTAACAAGATGCATATATAAGAATATCCCCATCATTCCGGGACACCCTTCGGATATGATATAAATTTCGAAGTACTAAAGCATCCGGTACTTTGGATGGGGTTTGTTAGGCCCAATAGATCTATCTTTAGGATTCGCGTCAATTAGGGTGTCTGTTCCCTAATTCTTAGATTACCAGACTTAATAAAAAGGGGCATATTCGATTTCGATAATTCAACCATAGAATGTAGTTTCACGTACTTGTGTCTATTTTGTAAATCATTTATAAAACCTGCATGTATTCTCATCCCAAAAATATTAGATTTTAAAAGTGGGACTATAACTCACTTTCACAGATTTTTACTTCGTCGGGAAGTAAGACTTGGCCACTGGTTGATTCACGAACCTATAACAATATATACATATATATATCAAAGTATGTTCAAAATATATTTACAACACTTTTAATATATTTTGATATTTTAAGTTTATTAAGTCAGCTGTCCTCGTTAGTAACCTACAACTAGTTGTCCACAGTTAGATGTACAGAAATAAATTGATAAATATTATCTTGAATCAATCCACGACCCAGTGTATACGTATCTCAGTATTGATCACAACTCAAACTATATATATTTTGGAATCAACCTCAACCCTGTATAGCTAACTCCAACATTCACATATAGAGTGTCTATGGTTGTTCCGAAATATATATAGATGTGTCGACATGATAGGTCGAAACATTGTATACGTGTCTATGGTATCTCAAGATTACATAATATACAATACAAGTTGATTAAGTTATGGTTGGAATAGATTTGTTACCAATTTTCACGTAGCTAAAATGAGAAAAATTATCCAATCTTGTTTTACCCATAACTTCTTCATTTTAAATCCGTTTTGAGTGAATCAAATTGCTATGGTTTCATATTGAACTCTATTTTATGAATCTAAACAGAAAAAGTATAGGTTTATAGTCGGAAAAATAAGTTACAAGTCGTTTTTGTAAAGGTAGTCATTTCAGTCGAAAGAACGACGTCTAGATGACCATTTTAGAAAACATACTTCCACTTTGAGTTTAACCATAATTTTTGGATATAGTTTCATGTTCATAATAAAAATCATTTTCTCAGAATAACAACTTTTAAATCAAAGTTTATCATAGTTTTTAATTAACTAACCCAAAACAGCCCGCGGTGTTACTACGACGGCGTAAATCCGGTTTTACGGTGTTTTTCGTGTTTCCAGGTTTTAAATCATTAAGTTAGCATATCATATAGATATAGAACATGTGTTTAGTTGATTTTAAAAGTCAAGTTAGAAGGATTAACTTTTGTTTGCGAACAAGTTTAGAATTAACTAAACTATGTTCTAGTGATTACAAGTTTAAACCTTCGAATAAGATAGCTTTATATATATGAATCGAATGATGTTATGAACATCATTACTACCTTAAGTTCCTTGAATAAACCTACTGGAAAAGTGAAAAATGGATCTAGCTTCAACGGATCCTTGGATGGCTCGAAGTTCTTGAAGCAGAATCATGACACGAAAACAAGTTCAAGTAAGATCATCACTTGAAATAAGATTGTTATAGTTATAGAAATTGAATCAAAGTTTGAATATTATTATTACCTTGTATTAGAATGATAACCTACTGTAAGAAACAAAGATTTCTTGAGGTTGGATGATCACCTTACAAGATTGGAAGTGAGCTAGCAAACTTGAAAGTATTCTTGATTTTATGTAACTAGAACTTGTAGAATATATGTAGAACACTTAGAACTTGAAGATAGAACTTGAGAGATATCAATTAGATGAAGAAAATTGAAGAATGAAAGTGTTTGTAGGTGTTTTTGGTAGTTGGTGTATGGATTAGATATAAAGGATATGTAATTTTGTTTTCATGTAAATAAGTCATGAATGATTACTCATATTTTTGTAATTTTATGAGATATTTCATGCTAGTTGCCAAATGATGGTTCCCACATGTGTTAGGTGACTCACATGGGCTGCTAAGAGCTGATCATTGGAGTGTATATACCAATAGTACATACATCTAAAAGCTGTGTATTGTACGAGTACGAATACGGGTGCATACTAGTAGAATTGTTGATGAAACTGAACGAGGATGTAATTGTAAGCATTTTTGTTAAGTAGAAGTATTTTGATAAGTGTATTGAAGTCTTTCAAAAGTGTATAAATACATATTAAAACACTACATGTATATACATTTTAACTGAGTCGTTAAGTCATCGTTAGTCGTTACATGTAAGTGTTGTTTTGAAACCTTTAGGTTAACGATCTTGTTAAATGCTGTTAACTCAATGTTTATAATATCAAATGAGATTTTAAATTATTATATTATCATGATATTATCATGTTTGAATATCTCTTAATATGATATATATACATTAAATGTCTTTACAACGATAATCGTTACATATATGTCTCGTTTAAAAATCATTAAGTTAGTAGTCTTGTTTTTACATATGTAGTTCATTGTTAATATACTTAATGATATGTTTACTTATCATAGTATCATGTTAACTATATATATATCCATATATATGTCATCATATAGTTTTTACAAGTTTTAACGTTCGTGAATCACCGGTCAACTTGGGTGGTCAATTGTCTATATGAAACATATTTCAATTAATCAAGTCTTAACAAGTTTAATTGCTTAACATGTTGGAAACATTTAATCATGTGAATATCAATCTCAATTAATATATATAAACATGGAAAAGTTCGGGTCACTACAGTACCTACCCGTTAAATAAATTTCGTCCCGAAATTTTAAGCTGTTGAAGGTGTTGACGAATCTTCTGGAAATAGATGCGGGTATTTCTTCTTCATCTGATCTTCACGCTCCCAGGTGAACTCGGGTCCTCTACGAGCATTCCATCGAACCTTAACAATTGGTATCTTGTTTTGCTTAAGTCTTTTAACCTCACGATCCATTATTTCGACGGGTTCTTCGATGAATTGGAGTTTTTCGTTGATTTGGATTTCATCTAACGGAATAGTGAGATCTTCTTTAGCAAAACATTTCTTCAAATTCGAGACGTGGAAAGTGTTATGTACAGCCGCGAGTTGTTGAGGTAACTCAAGTCGGTAAGCTACTGGTCCGACACGATCAATAATCTTGAATGGTCCAATATACCTTGGATTTAATTTCTCTCGTTTACCAAATCAAACAACGCCTTTCCAAGGTGCAACTTTAAGCATGACCATCTCTCCAATTTCAAATTCTATATCTTTTCTTTTAATGTCAGCATAGCTCTTTTGTCGACTTTGGGCGGTTTTCAACCGTTGTTGAATTTGGATGATCTTCTCGGTAGTTTCTTGTATAATCTCCGGACCCGTAATCTGTCTATCCCCCACTTCACTCCAACAAATCGGAGACCTGCACTTTCTACCATAAAGTGCTTCAAACGGCGCCATCTCAATGCTTGAATGGTAGCTGTTGTTGTAGAAAAATTCTGCTAACGGTAGATGTCGATCCCAACTGTTTCCGAAATCAATAACACATGCTCGTAGCATGTCTTCAAGCGTTTGTATCATCCTTTCGCTCTGCCCATCAGTTTGTGGATGATAGGCAGTACTCATGTCTAGACGAGTTCCTAATGCTTGCTGTAATGTCTGCCAGAATCTTGAAATAAATCTGCCATCCCTATCAGAGATAATAGAGATTGGTATTCCATGTCTGGAGACGACTTCCTTCAAATACAGTCGTGCTAACTTCTCCATCTTGTCATCTTCTCTTATTGGCAGGAAGTGTGCTGAGTTGGTGAGACGATCAACTATTACCCAAATAGTATCAAAACCACTTGCAGTCCTTGGCAATTTAGTGATGAAATCCATGGTAATGTTTTCCCATTTCCATTCCGGGATTTTGGGCTGTTGAAGTAGACCTGATGGTTTCTGATGCTCAGCTTTGACCTTAGAACATTTCAAACATTCTCCTACGTATTTAGCAACATCGGCTTTCATACCCGGCCACCAAAAATGTTTCTTGAGATCCTTGTACATCTTCCCCGTTCCAGGATGTATTGAGTATCTGGTTTTGTGAGCTTCTCTAAGTACCATTTCTCTCATATCTCCAAATTTTGGTACCCAAATTCTTTCAGCCCTATACCGGGTTCCGTCTTCCCGAATATTAAGATGCTTCTCCGATCCTTTGGGTATTTCATCCTTTAAATTTCCCTCTTTTAAAACTCCTTGTTGCGCCTCCTTTATTTGAGTAGTAAGGTTATTATGAATCATTATATTCATAGATTTTACTCGAATGGGTTCTCTGTCCTTCCTGCTCAAGGCATCGGCTACCACATTTGCCTTTTCCGGGTGGTAACGAATTTCAAAGTCGTAATCATTCAACAATTCAATCCACCTACGCTGCCTCATATTCAGTTGTTTCTGATTAAATATGTGTTGAAGACTTTTGTGGTCGGTATATATAATACTTTTGACCCCATATAAGTAGTGCCTCCAAGTCTTTAATGCAAAAACAACCGCTCCTAATTCCAAATCATGCGTCGTATAATTTTGTTCGTGAATCTTCAATTGTCTAGACGCATAAGCAATCACCTTCGTTCGTTGCATTAATACACAACCGAGACCTTGCTTTGATGCGTCACAATAAATCACAAAATCATCATTCCCTTCAGGCAATGACAATATAGGTGCCGTAGTTAGCTTTTTCTTCAATAACTGAAACGCTTTCTCTTGTTCATCATTCCATTCAAATTTCTTCCCTTTATGCGTTAATGCAGTCAAGGGTTTTGCTATTCTGGAAAAATCTTGGATGAACCTTTTGTAGTAACCAGCTAGTCCTAAAAACTGGCGTATGTGTTTCGGAGTTTTCGGGGTTTCCCACTTTTCAACAGTTTCTATCTTTGCCGGATCCACCTTAATACCTTCTTTGTTCACTATGTGACCGAGGAATTGAACTTCTTCTAACCAAAATGCACACTTTGAAAACTTAGCGTACATTTTTTACTTCCTTAATACTTCTAACACCTTTCTCAAATGTTCACCGTGTTCTTGATCATTCTTTGAGTAAATAAGTATGTCATCAATGAAAACAATGACAAACTTGTCAAGGTATGGTCCACACACTCGGTTCATAAGGTCCATGAACACAGCTGGTGCATTAGTTAAACCAAACGGCATGACCATAAACTCGTAATGACCGTAACGTGTTCTGAAAGCAGTCTTTGGAATATCATCTTCTTTCACCCGCATTTGATGATACCCGGAACGTAAGTCAATCTTTGAATAAACAGACGAGCCTTGTAGTTGA